>NW_027518680.1:60865000-61305000 GCF_043159265.1 Tasmannia lanceolata | reverse complement strand
ATTGATGCGGGTCGGGTAAAACCCGACCCAAGTTGCACTCACGTGTGGAGCCCCTCTTTTGGGTTGGCCGTACATGTGAATTTTTATTATCAATGAGTAGTGTTTTGAAAGATTTTATATGATGTGCGGCCGTATAAACCTCTTTTTTCAAAAAATGTACGTTATAGCCCACTCCATAGGATGATCCAACCCATCCAATTGTTGGGTCACAATGTAAATAGGTTGTGCCCCAAAAATTCATTTCCATTGGAGATTTCCATAATGTGCATTAACTTTATAGATCGGAGGGCCGGTTAGGGTCATCCTATGGAAATGATTTTTGGGCACAACCTATTTTACATTGTGACCCAACTATTGCTACTCAAATCTGGCCGAGTTCTGCAAGGGTGTCCCACTTTCTGTTTCGTCGGGCAAATGAAAGTTGAAATGGGAGACAGGGAACCCTTCGATACTCAAATCAGATAGAAGCACTAGAATGAGTGCTGAACACAAAAGGGGAGAGAGTAGTGAGGAACGAAGGGCCATTAGGTGGGCAAGGGGATATGTGCATTTGGGGGGGATGGGTGTCCTCTTGTGCACTAATGGTAATGGTTGAAATCGAATCCCCTCGACCTCTTGGATGTGGAGTGGAGGGTTCCCTTTTATGGGTGGAGGTTCTATGTACTCGCAAGTGTGATGTGGTAAGGTGATGATTGTTGGTTTAGGCGCCGGCGTTGGCATCATACGATGAGTCAAAGGTGGCAAATCGAGGATGTGAAGTGACAGGTGAGTTGTTGCCCTCGATGGCGGCAAATAGATACTGGAATCTTGTACTACAGCAATAGGATGCTTGGATCCTTTACCGTTTGTCTCTAGTGATGGCGCAATGTGACATTGCCCGATCTCTCAAGTTAGTCGAAGCAAGTTGGAAGGTGATGATGTCATGAAGGGGACTTCCAAGAGGTCCTCCTCCTGTTCGAGGGCGAGCGCCGTGAGGAGTCACTCTTGTGGAGGCCTTCTTATGTAGGACAATAGATCAATATCTTTTCTTTCTTTTATTAGAGCATCTTTAATTAGTAGGAATCTAGGTATCAAATTCTAGACTATTCTTAACTTTCCATTTTATTGTATTTCTAGCACTTTCTAGGCTAGTGTGGCATTTTCCATTTTTTGCTTGTCATTAGCTTGGGTAAGAAATAATGTGGCCTATAAATATAGGTGGTGGGATCTTGTATGAGTCATCTTGATATTGAATAAAACTTTAAGTTCTTATTTTCTCTTGTGGATTCAAGAGTGTTTTTTCATTAAAGAAGGCGGTGTTCTTCTTCTATGAGTTGAAGACGGTGTTCTTCGCATTTCTGCACGCTTCCGCCCGTGTTAGTTGGTATCAGAGTGAGGTCTCTCATCGGATCGAACCTGCTTGCATTCACCATCAAACACCATCAAGGAGGCTTGGATTTATGATGTGGCTTTCCCGCACAAGCAAGTTGTCCCGATCTTTATCCATGTTATGTTTTTCATCTTCTATCTGAACTACCATTCACCACCAAGAGAAGAAAAGAATAAAAAAGAACCATAAAAAAAAACCTACAGCCCAATTTTACCCACTTATTGATCTCTTTAATAGCCCTTTAACCCATCATAATTATTGAAGACATCCCTTGTCTTATCTTATTCCAACCTTGGATCATTCCCATACCTACCCCATCATTTCCAACTAGATACCCTCTTTACTTCTTAACATAAGATTTAACTCTCTTTTTGTCCCTTCCCAACAAATTTAATCACCCTTTCCCAAGTCACTTTCCTTTTGCTTAACCTACCATGGATTTATCTTTCGTTCCTCCCTTCTTTGGGTATGGAGATTGCGAGACAACGTGTTTAGCATGGATTGACGCAATTGAGGATGGTATAGATAAATACTGTTGGAATCACGTAGAGATGATTAAGTGTGCCAAAGTGACCGTGCTCTTCGTGCTAAATCCTTCTTGAAAAAGATAGAACGAGAACAATACAGATCGAGACAACCACCCTTCAGTTGTTGGTATGATGTACGAGATCTCTTTATCAGGGAATTCGCACCGGCTACGTATCAAGAGTCTTTGAAGATCTAGGCTATAATTAGGCGAGAGAAAGCCCAAAAAGCCCAGGACCGTACCAAGAAGATAGTTGCATGTCTCCTAATTCAAAAGACTTGGCGCATGTACCAGGCCAGGCGAGAATTTAAGAGGTACGTCAATTCTGCAATCAAGATTCAGAGCTGGTGGCGTCAAAAGATCGCCCGAGTTGATTACTTGTGCACAAAATACGCCACCAACATCATTCAGAGAGCCTGGAGAGTACGAATTATTCGTTGGAGCGCCGTGATGAAATTCTTAGTTGAAGCGCATCAGTCAGTGATGATAGACGAAGATTTATCCCATCTGTATGACAACCCCGTTCATATCGAGCAAAGTGAAGGATACGTTCTACCTCAACTACCCAGGATCAAAGAGTTTATTGAGGCCTTGATTTCTAGTCGAAACAAGCCCAACCTTCTGTCCACACATGCCGGATTACAAGGTAGATGGAAATATTTAATCCGATGGAAATGATTTCAATTCTAATTCAAAGCTAGCCATTCACCAGCGGAGATCTATTTCACAATAGGTCTAAATTTCAACATGTTCTCTCTATTTTTGTTTAAACTCGAGGACGAGTTTTCTTTAAGTTGGGAGGATCTGATGTAGGACAATAAATCAATATATTTTCTTTCTTTCATTAGAGGAGCTTTAATTAGTAGAAATCTAGGTATCAAATTCTAGACTATTCTTAACTTTCCATTTTATTGTATTTTTAGCACTTCTTAGGCTAGTGTGGAAATTTTCATTTTTTGCTTGTCATTAGCTTGGGTAAGAAGTAATGTGGCCTATTGTTAGCGGTGAAATCGGTATACCCGGTACCGACCTTAACAACCATTCCCTAACACACAACCTGGTCGATATAAACTCATATAAGGTACTAACGGTACCGACCCAACTGTCCCAACTAACAAGCCATTCATACAACTCTCTAGAATTGGCGCCGACTCTAAGAAAGAATCAGACACGACTGCAGAAATCCTGCCATTAAGCGATTAATCCGGGTCACCGTTACACCCAATGCGTTTCGTATATATTCAAAAGTTCCCGCCAAGACCACCACCCTCCATCTCCGCCCAGAATTCCAGGGAATCACACCTCCACGATTGTAACCACCGCCCATCACGCCCCACGTGGACAAAATCAAGGGCACGATTGGTGCCATGGGCTTCGTAGGTCTCCTCCCCTATAAAAAGGCGTCTACCCACTCAAGCAAGGGCATCGAATCCAATTCTCCTCCACTGGTCTGGTAACTTGTCTTGGCCCTCCTCCCATTCATCGTCCATTGTCTGTATTGCCCATCTCTGACTTGAGTGTCGAAGTGGCCGCCCGGAGCTACAACTCTGGGCCCATAGACGCTTTTTCTATGAGTACAAGATCACAAGCTCAACTAAGCTAGTACGTGCAGTCGGATTTTGGGCATCATCAGATTGCCACCATTTGTGGGACCTCGATGCCAAAATCTAAAGCTTCAAAAGCTCCCTCTCAACCTAACGATAGAATAGCGATGAGAAGCCAGACAAGTCAGCGGAACCAAGACCAACCAATAGAAGTAAGAAAAATGGGTGTTTCCGGCTAGATTCCAGTCACCATGACTGCTCTTAACTAGTTCACTCAACAGCTTGGAGATGTCGCTAACGCTCTCCAACAAGTACTGCAAAAGCTTCCTTCCCAACCGGCGGCTCCACCTCCACCCATGGTTTTGCCAGTTGAGGAAGTTTCTCCCGTCGATGTTGTGGAAAAAAGGGGCGAAACCCCCAGAATCGGAGATCCCGCCATCATCGACAAGGATCCGCGTCGATCACCTGCCCACCGCTGAATCACCGCCAAACGAATCGCCAACGTAGGCGCGACGACCCGGCAGCGGAACTAACACTTGCGAATTTCGCTCCCCAAATGCCTCCCCCCACTGTAAAAAGCCCGACTAGGAACGATCGCCCGAGAGAAAACTCCACTATCGTCGCCGATCTCCAGCGTTAGATAAAGGAACTCCAGCAACAGATGAAAGGACCATGCGACCCAGACCTCCTAGCGGAATGGGACAACGAGGTTGCCTCCCCATTTGTTCCGAGGATTGCCAATGCAGACATTGCGACGAACTTTGACATGCCCCGCCTTGATTTGTATGACAGAGCAACCGACCCTTTGGAGCTCCTCCGAACTTATCGGCGAGAAATGGTACTCAGAAATGCTTTAGATGCCACAATGTGCAAGGCCTTTTCCTCATATTTAAAGAAGGACGCGCAACTGGTACAGCCGGTTGAAGCCCAACTCCATCGAGATGTTTCATGAACTTGGGAAAGAATTTGCCACCTACTCTGTGAATAGTTGGCCCCGACAGAAGCCCGCTAACACTCTCTTGGCTCTAAGGCAAGGGCGAGACGAAACCCTTCGAAAATTCATTAGCTGGTTTCGTTCGGAACTTCATCAGATCAAGGAACCCAACTTCGACATGGTCTGCGCCGCTCTTCGCCATGCCATTCGGGACCGTGACATGAAAGTCTCCTTGAATGATCGATACATTAACAACGAGGAGTCATTTTCCATGGAAAGGGAGTCGAAGATCGCTCGGGGAGGAGAAAATTGGAAAGATGACTCTAGGACAGGACCGGGTCTCAAGCAGGCACGACATAATGACCGACCGAGTCACTGAGCTCCGATTCCTTCGTTTGAAAAAAGTTAACTATACCACGTTGAACACGACAGTGTCCAACATCTTGTATGAAATCTGAGACAGAGAACCCATACGCTGGCCCAAAAGAATGAGGAATACAGGAAAGAAGAAGAACTTTGAAAAATATTGTCACTATCGTCAAGACCACGGCCACACTACGGACAGCCGCTATCAGCTCAAGAATGAGATAGAAAGACTTGCGGGACTCGGTCGGATCTACCGATATCTCCAAAACCCGCCGAGAAATCAGCAACAACCTAAATCGGAGGTTCACCGACCCTCGGGCGAGCGTCGCTCCCCCGATCGCCACCACAAGGCAGAAAACAGTCACCAGAGAACACCGGATCAGGAGGCCAAAGCGCCCAAAATAGCGCGGAAATATTGATACCAGCTACGGCGGCCTCGCCTCTGGAGGACCAACCGAAGAAGGATGCGCCCTCTACACGGGGCAGAGGAGAATTACGGGAAGATAGAACGACCTCACGATGACGCTGTTGTAGTCCGCCTGGCTATTGCCAACTTCAACGTAAGCTGAATTCTGTTAGATATCGGAAGCTCCGTCAACATTCTCCACCAGAACGCCTTCGATGAGATGCATATCGACAAGGATCGCCTGGAGCCGGTCGACTGGTATATCTTTGGATTCTTCAGAGGGGAAATCAAGGTGCGGGGAAAGATCAAGCTACCCGTAACATTTGGGACCTACCCCATCCAACGAACTATCATGCAAACCTTCTTTGTGGTTCGTGTACCTTCGACCTACAATGGGATCATCGGTAGGCCGGCACTGAATGAACTGGGGAAGTGGTATCCACTTCCCACTTAAAGGTAAAATTTCCCACGAAGCACAGAGTTGGGGAAGTCAAGGGTGACCAAGAAAAGGCCCGCGTGTGCTACGCCACCTTGTTGAAGAAGAAGAAAGCTGCCAAAGAAACGTTCTCCATCGGAGGTCCCGACCCTCGAATCGAGGTGACGCGAGGGGAGCCGGTCGAGGAACTCATAAAGATTCCCCTTTTCTGGGGTCCAAGGAACAGACAGTCCAAATAGGTTCCCTCCTCTCAGGTAAGCCCAGGGCCGACCTTATCGAGTTTTTGAAAACTAACTCGGATGTCTTCGCTTGGTCCGCTTCAAATATGCAGGTAAGCCCAGACCCCTCCATTACTCTCCAAGCAGGTCCCGGGTGAAGACTTGTCATTGAACCTTGTTGTAGGGCCAGCCGCAGTAAGTTCTGTACTTGTTCGGCAAGAAGGAAAAATGGAACAACCCATCTACTACGTCAGTAGGGTACTCCATGATGACGAGACCCGGTACCAAGAAATAGAGAAATTCGCCTTTGCAGTTGTCATATCGGCAAGGAAGCTCCGGCCTTATTTTCAGGTGCACCCCATCACTGTTCTCACCGATCAACCCCATCGGGGCGACTAATCAACTAGACTATCGAATTAGGAGAATTTGACATTCAGGTAAAGCCCCGTCCAACAATCAAGTCCCAGGCCCTCGCGGATTTCATAGCAGAACGTACAGTACCGATAGAGGAGCCCGAAGGACAAAACGTCTCGGCCGAAGAACCAATCCCGACACCACTGGTCCCGGGTCATCCCTGGGGGTTGTATGTCGATGGTTCCGCCAACGCTGGGGGCAATGGCGCCGATTTAGTTTTGACAGGACCGGACAACCTTCTCGTGGAATATGCCTTGAAACTGGACTTCAAAGCATCCAATAACGAAGCAGAATATGAAGCTTTGCTCACCGGGATCGCCCTCGCCACAGAACTACATGCGGATCGACTCAGGGTTCATAGTGACTCGCAGCTCGTTGTTGGGCCGGTCAACGGTCTCTGCGAAGCCAAAGACGACAAGATGTAGAAGTACATAGAAAAGTTGCGTAATGAAATCTCCACCTTCCCAGAGTTTCAGATAATTCAGATCCCTAGAACCATGAATGCCCGGGCCGATGCCCTCTCCAAGATGGCATCATTAGGAATTATTGAGCCAGGCAATGTCTACACAGAAATCCTCTCCCGACCCAGCATAAAAAAAGAAGAAGTCTTCTAAATCGAAGAAGAGCCTAGCTGGATGGATCCGATACTCCAGTATTTGAAGGACAGTACTGGAGTATCGGATCCTATACCGAGCAAGATGCCTCAGATTTCATGAGGAAATATGAGCAATGTCAGAAGTTTGCGATGATACCGCGCCTTCCAGCTGTCCCCTACAAACCCATATCCAATCCGGTCTCATTCGCTATGTGGGGGATGGATTTGCTGGGGCCGTACCCAAATTCAACCAGAGGGCATCAAATGATGTATGTGGCTATCGAATATTTCACCAGGTGGGTGGAAGCCGAGGCAGTAAAAAGGATCACAAGGGACAGAGAACTTCTTTTACCATAACATCATCTGTCGGTTTGGAATACCCAGAGTCCTGGTCACCGACAATGGAACCCAGTTTGCGAGTAGGCAATTCAAAAACTTTTGCGGAAGGCTTGAAATCGAGCAAAGATTTACGTCGGTCGGTCATCCCCAGGCCAACGGACAAGTGGAGGTAACCAACCGAATACTCCTGCAGGGACTAAAGAAGCGAGTAGAAAACGCTCGAGGATTGTGGGTCGAAGAATTGCCAAATCTGCTTTGGGCCTACCGAACCACCCCCAGGACCGCAACAGACTTTTCATTGATAAACAGAACATTGCATTGAATTTTCAAAAAACAAAAAACAAAAAAACAAGAGGGCTAGACCCTCAGAGATCTTTTTCAGCCGGCTCTTCAATGGTGGGCTCGGTAGCAGGGGGCACAGAGAGGATCCCTCTCCGGGAGATGCGACCACATGTTCAGCTTCGTTTGGCTCGGTCGCATCGAAATCTTCTCCCTTGGAAAGATCAGTGCCAGGTGGTCCCTTCAGCTTTTCAATCGGAAATTCGGAGTCTAGGTCCTTAACTTGGGCCCGACACTCGACGAATCCCTTAGCTTTGTAGTCCAGAGCATACAGGGCCATGTCCTTCTCATATTCCGGGGACAAATTGAAATCTGCAATCGCCTTAGAACGAATCTCCCCATCGCGCTGGACAGTTTTCTCCAGCTCCTCAACCACTCGGGTCCGCGCCGCCTTTTCAGCCTCAAGCTCGGGTCGAGCGGTAGTGAGCAGATCGTTGATATACGCTGCGGTTCGTCATATGCCTTCTTATCTTTCGCCGCCTTATCCTCCGAAACTTTCCTGTCCTTGGCTGCTTGAACGTAAATGGCATAGTAACCATCCGCCCGTGACGCAGAAATAGCTCAAACATCGGACAACTGCAAAATGGAAAAAGCAGATGAAAACATCCCCCCTTCGACACCAAGTGATAAACAAAAAACACCAGCTACTTACCTTCTTTGCCAGGATAACCATCTCCCGGCTAAGTCCATTGGCCGAGGTCTTCTCCAGCTCCACCAAATCCTTGGGCAAGAGACTTGACATGGCCATCTCCAGGGCCACCCTCGGGTTATGAATCGCCGAGTCTTTGATACCGACCTTCCAATTGGGCTCAAAATAAGCCCCTTGTTGAAGAGCTTGTTCTTTCGGAAGACTCATCTTCCGGTTAAGAGAGTCCGGGTCCTATCACAACCCTCAATAGAAATGATGGTCGGAGCCGGGGTATCTAGTCACTTATCATTCAGGACTGGATCTGTCACAACCTTTGTCCTTTTACTAGGATTTTTTTCCACCGCCTCCATTGGCCGTTTACCTTTTGCGGCAATTTCTTGAGATTGGGCCATGACCACAGCCCCCTGAGAGTCGGTGGTCGTAGCCGTGGATTTTGCCGCCTTATTAGGCTTAGCAGCTCTCTCCCGTTTCTTTTGGGCCTCTTTCTCTGTCCTCTCCTTCAATGCTTGCTCCATTGCCGAGGCAGGGATCCCACCGCCCGATCCTTGAGGGGCCATTTTTGCAACAACAAAACAATTCAACGAATTAGAAGAGAGAACAATAACAAAGCAACACATGAAATAGAGGTGAAAGAGAATCACCATCTTGGTCGGTATCGACCCTCACCAATTCAACCTCCTCACCCTCATCTCCCTCACTCTCCTCCTCCTCCTCATCATCCTCATATTCTTCACCCGAATCCAACACCATGTTACTTAATGCAAACTCTACCAACTTTCGTTCGGACTTAAACTGCCGAACGTCAAATTTTACCTTCCCCGCCTCTACTCCCCTACCTACAACATCGTTAAAGACCAAAAAACTGAGCTCCTCAAGATGAGGGTCTAATTCCAATCTGTGCTTATCGGCCCTCCTCCAGTAGAAGGGGAACCTCCAACCCGCTGATTGAGGGGCCTTAACAAAAAAGAATTCGTTCTTCCACCATTTTATAGAAGATGGAATGTCACTACCGAGCATCAATGTCCGCCATTCGATTCCCCGGCCTCTTCCGGATGAAACGCTATTCCATGAGGCACATCAAGCTCGTGAAGATCCGCCGATTCCTGCGCGAGATGCCTGGCCTGAACTTCCATCGGTTGCAACCTTGAATCACTCTTATCCATCGTCAAAGCTGCTATCACAGGGGGATTGCTAGGTACCGAATCTGCTGCCTCATGCGGATTGTGAGGAGGCGTGGCGCCCAACTCACCGCCTCCCCTGGGACAACCTTGGGAGTCGGTACCTTCTTCTTTCGGGATGTCACTGACTTTTTCCTAGCAGACCCTGCTTTCTTCGGGACAGGGATGACCTCCTTATCCTTTTTTGCCCTTACCTTACACCTCTTCTCGGAAGGCGGTACCGGGACACTTTTGGCCTCCTCTTCCTCCAGTGGAATATTTGGGGAGGAAGATGACTCTGCTATTCTAACAGATTCTTCGGACGGGTTTTGGGAATCCGTATCCTCAAACATATTGGAAAAAAGAAGCAACGAAAGGAAATACAAGATTGAGGAAGAAAAATGCACCGGAACAAGCGAGGATTTGCTGGTAATACCGCCGGAGAAGACGAACCAGCACCGGAAATAGGTGAGAAACCTCGCCGGAAAAAGAAAAAACTTCTGCCGGTGACGAATAAAACCCTTCAAGAAGAAAACAACTTAAAAAGAGCCGGCGAAAGGAAGAAAGTGGAGAAAAAGATGTTAAGAACGAAAGGCGAAGGAGGAATTTCGCCGAAAAACCCTAAAACCCTCACCGGAAAAAAGAAAGAGAAGGGGAAAGGAAAGTAAAGGGAACGAGAGGGAGTGAAGGGCTTTTATAGACCTTTGGGCGGGAAACCAAAAGGTCATGTCCCACTGACATGAACTCTCGCGTGACATCGCTTCACTCGCTCATAGGGTTGCAACTTGGGTTAGGCGGGTCGGGTTTTGAAGAACCCAACCCTACCTGAGAAATATCTCGGGTCGGGTCGGTTCGATTTTTTTTCCGGAAAACCCACGATTCCCAAACCCGGCTCTACCCATGATAAATCTCGGGTCGGGTCGGGTTTTTTTACGTTGACACAATTTTTTAAGGAAAACTCTTGTTTGGCAAGGCAACTCAACTCATAGAAGTAGAAAAACTCAAGGATAGCAAACTCTTTAGCGCTTAACTAATAACTAGTCCAAAGAGAATAAATTGATGCATTACTAAATGAAAATGAAAATGATTTTACTCATATGAGATAAACAACAAACTATTTAGTGCATTAACTATTTAGTTGAAACTTGAAATCCTAGAGCTAGAGGGGGGAAATGAACAGAAGATGGAAAGAGTCCCTGTGATTGAGTACGTGCGTGAGCTTTACTTTTAAGTTTTCACTTTTAAAGTAACAAAGCTTTAGAAAAAAAAATACATATTATAACTTAAGTAACTCGGGTCGGGTCGGGCCCCTTCAAACCCAGCTCGACCCGAGATTCATGCGTGCTTTTGGATCGTTGACCTGGCTCGACCCGAAACCCGAGAAACATGAACCCAACCCAAGCTATTTTCGGGTCGGGTCGATGCTACCCGACCCAAGTTGCAGCCCTACTCGCGCATGTTTGTTGGAACCATAAATGTGCCGTTTCATCATCATGACTCAAAGTACCAAACCGCCATTACGCTGGGATCGAAGCGTCGCGACTCTCCCACCTGTCCTTTCGAAAGATCTCCGTATGACACGTCAATCTGCACCCGGCAATCTACAAGGCAAAATTTCCCTCAGTAGCGACGGTCGGTCAAAAGCATTCGAAAAAATCACCATGAACACTTTGCTTACGCTGTACCGATGTTCCCCACACGACGCATTAGAAAGGTCATACAGGAGGTATCCAGGACCCGGCACCGACTAACAAACAAGAAGCACATAGAGAGCAATCAATCTAAACACTCGCGTTGCTCGCCGTCCTACAAATATGCAACTACATCAAAGTCCTCACATCACTCGGTATAGACCAATGTAAGAGTTGCTACAAACACAACATGAGTTACACAAAGTTTTCTTTGTTATTTATTTACATATGGAAGAAGCTTTACAAAAGGAGGGCTTCTAGGCCAATTACAAAAAAAAAAAAGAAAAAGAAGAAGAAAGAAATGCACAACTAAGGCTCCACCGAGCTACAATCATTTACGAAAGATAAAAGAAGATCTAAATCTCCACCGAGCTACAGAAATATCGGACTCTTCCCATCACCATCTTGCTCCATCATGCCACGGCACCCACTTGGCACAATCTTCTTTGCTCCGGAAGGAAGCTTGATCCTTGTAGTGCCATTATCAGAATTTTGGTTGATAACGATGGCATAATCACCCGATCGGATCCTCTTCAGGATCTTCTTCAGGGTCTTCTTCGGGATCCTCCTCCAACGGATCTTCCTCTGGAAAAGCCTCTGGACTATGAGTTGGGGCACCGATCCTCACTCCATCTTCAGATTCTCCTTGCAGCTGGGTCTTCAAAACACCATTCTCCTCCTCCAGTTCCTCTACCCTTGCTTGAAGACGGAGAACCTCCGCCCCCATTTGGAGGAGGTGGTTGGCCACACCATACACCCTCTCCTTTGCGTGCTTCAGGCTTGAAATTGGCGGCGAAACTAGGGATTCCTTCAGGAGGAATGGCACCCCCGGGAACCGGAGAATCCTGATGGTCTCTGGGTTCGACTTTTCGCTTCTTATCACCCTGAGATTCGTGCCCCCTCTTCTCTCCTTCAACCGCCGGTGGTGCCATTGCCGGAATCATTGCAACTAGAACTACCATTTCTGGTGAACCAGTTCCCACCATCATCACCTTCTTCCCCTTCTGAGCTCCTCTTGTCCGCCTAGCCACCGATTCTCCAGCATAATCATAACGCCCCCTTTCCTCCTCCGACGGGGAGTTCACCTCCACCACCGGAATGTTTGCCGCCGGTTGGTTTCCATTACCTTGTCCTTGAGACATCACCGGCGAGATGAAGAAAGAGGGACGAAAAGGAAAATGGGAGAAGGGAAAATCTATGGCAAAGAAATGGTTTTTCCCCCACCTCTTATAACCACGTACGAGGCGTGAAAACCAGGCGGGATTTAATGATCCCGCTAGTTTTCGAAACCATGTAGCGGGAAAACCAGGCGAGAGTTTAATGATTTCGCCGATTTTCGAAATCCAAGGCGAGAAAAATGAGTGAAGACCAATGGGGAAGCGCGCCTCATTACTAACCATCCCATCGGGAATCTACAACCCATCAAGTGACACGACGCTTCAAATTTATTCCGAGTTCCCGCCAAGGACGCTTCAACTCCATCATCACCAGGCAGTCAATACAAATAAGTCAGTACCTGGCTACCTCTCAAAAGCTCAACTACTTCCTTGACCTGCATAACAGGACAAGAAAGTAGGCGGGTAGTATGTTAGGGGTAAAATCGGTATACCCGGTACCGACCCTAACAACCATTCCCTAAAGCACAAGCTGGTCGATATAAACTCATATAAGGTACTTAAGGTACCGACCCAACCGTCCCAACAAATAAGCCATTCATACAACTCTCCAGAATAGGTGTCGACTCTCAGAAAGAATCAAACATGACTGCAGAAATCCTGCCATTAAGCGATTAATCCAGGTCACTGTTACACCCAATGCGCTCTGAATACATTCAAAAGTTCCCGCCAAGACCACCACCCTCCATCTCCGCCCAGAATTCCAGGGAATCACGCCTCCACGATTGTAACCGCCGCCCATCACGCCCCACGTGGACAAAATCAAGGGCATGATTGGCACCATGGGATCGTGGGTCTCCTTCCCTATAAAAGGGCGTCTACACACTCAAGCAAGGGCATCGAATCCAATTCTCCTCCACTGGTCTGGTAACTTGTCTTGGCCCTTCTCCCATTCATCGTCCATTGTCTGTGTTGCCCATCTCTGGGTTGAGTGTCGAAGTGGCCGCCCAGAGCCACAACTTCGGGCCCACTAACGCTTTTTCTGTGAGCGCAGGATCATAGGCTCAACCAAGCTAGTACGTGCAGTCGGATTTTGGGCACCATCACCTATAAATATAGGTGGTGGGATCTTGTATGAGTCATCTTGAAATTGAATAAAAATTTAGGTTCTTATTTTCTCTTATGGATTCAAGAGTGTTTTTTCATTAAAGAAGGCGGTGTTCTTCTTCTACGAGTTGAAGACGGTGTTCTTTGCCTTTCCACATGCTTCTGCCTGCGTTACCTTCTGCCCTGTCGGCAGTTCGACTCATTGTTTTGCTTAGATGACGCAGCCGAGTGGGTTTGTCCTGCCTTCGTAGGTGTGGCCACGTGTCTGCATGCAGTTGGTAGTCTGGGTTTACCCACAACACCAACAAATGGACTGTATGGATCATCCCTACCGTACGAGTTTATATGGCCACACATCATATAAAATCTAGTGTTTTGAAATATCTCTTATACCATGTGAAACAACAATTACTCCACAAGCTTAAGCTGAGAGTTGTGTTATTTAATCATCTATTCTTCAACAGGTGCAGCAATTCAATTGGCCGCCTGTCTCTTACGTTACTCAGACCAGCCTTTCTTCTCCAGACTCCGAGGTTTTCCCAGGAATTCGCTTTTCAATACTCACAATGCGTCAAACCCAGATGTTTTTAATCAGAAGTTGGGAGCTCTGATGCAAAATCTTTCGGCTAAGGCTTGTTTTGATACATGGAAGATTGCAACAGGTATGGTAAGTTTGACAGATTTTGCCAAGATTTATGGTTTGATGGAATGCCGGAGAGATTTATCGGACAACGACTGTTACTCTTGCTTGCAAATGGGGATCAGTGACATTCCACTTTGCTGCAATCAAAGGATTGGTGGGCGGGTTTATAGCGAGTGTTGTTATTTAAGGTTCGAGTCGGAGCCATTTTTCCCGGCGACAGCTCCTCTTCCTTCATGGTCTGGCGACCAATCGGACCATTCGGATGCAACTGGTAATTGTTTTTCCTTTTCTGGAATCATGAAAGGTTGTTCTATTCCTAGGGGTGCAATTCGGGTCAGGTTCAACCCGATTTTGGCTCGGGTTGGGTTGGGAAAAGCCAACCCAATTTAATTTAGGGTTGGGTTAGGATTGAGGCCCTGGCAATCCGACCCGAACCTGACCTCTAATTTTATCTTTATTTTCTTTGGGTTATATTGTATTTTTCTATTTGGCCCTACCTGAATCCATCCCGATTTCATTAGATGGGTTGGGTTAGGGTTGAGAGATTTAGAGGCGGGTTGGATTAGGGTTAATCATCCTCAGCCCAAGGCACAGGTTAGGTTGGGTTAGGGTTGGCCTCAACCCAACCCAACCCGACGCTAGTTGCACTCCTATCTATTCCCTGAAAACAAAATCATCAACTAATTAGAGAGAAGTGCCTAATAAGTGATTTTCTAGGCAATTTTGCCGAAAGCCATTTCGTGGCTCACTACTGCATGAGAGAGCAGACAAATTAAACGAATAAGACAAAATTTGAGCTTCTCTACTGCAAAAATGAGCTGGGATTTGGCTTTTACACAAAATTGCCTAGCAAAGTGGGGATGAGTGTGGAAATAAATAATGGCACTCTTACAGTAGAAACTTTTATAGTGAGCATTTGGATTTCCGGAATTAAGCACTAGAATCGGCACCCTATTCTGATTCTGCCCGAATAGAATTAGATTATGGAAATGTTGGAATGGGCCGGGGGGGGGGGGGGGGGGGGGTCGTCGTGGGGTTGGTGGTGTTGTATTTGTTTCCAGCACAAGAGTAGCTATCCTTGGAGTGATGATGATAGCAAATTTAATGGACGAGTATAGAAATCTCAGGGCAGAGCTAAGATTTAAAATATTCCAGAAATAGCTCTCTCCCAACCATAGCTAGCAAAACTTAGTTTTAAATGGCATTTGTTTTTGGGAAATGATTTTAGCACTCTACAAGTTTGATATGTGGAGAGTTTTCGAGATTCTTCGTGCGTCCGTTCGATCCTCAGATAGTGTCTTTTCGTTGTACTCTTGGTCTGTTTCCTTATTCTTGTGATAAGGTTAGTATTTGTGAGTTGATTGTACTATCTTTATTATTCAAATAAACCGGTACGGGTCCACGCCAAATCCTAGCTTACCTACCAAAAAAAAGTTTGATATGTGGCGAAAGCTTCTTGTCTTTTAGTGTTTAATTGCCATTGTCAGAGCTTTTTGGGAACTCAAGAAGCTTTCCCACATATCAAACTAGTGGAGAGCTAAGATCATTTCCCTTTTTTTGTTATTAAAAAAATGGATAATTACATTTACACATCCACTTCCACCCCTATAGTTTAAAACGTGACAAATACACACTTCGTTAATCGCTCAATTCCCTACCACACTCGACTCGAGTAGCCTTGCGCTACCCTTTTTTATGTCTCGAGTCAATAGAGACTGAGGAGATTCAATTTGTTTAAGGTTTGCCCCCTCAGCTGAAGGTTCGCCCATAGATTGAAGGGTTAGGATGATCCGATGGAGCTGATTTTTTGGGCACATCCTATCTATGTCAGGACCCATCAAATAAACGCTTTGGATTATCCAAATAATGTGGGCCCATACCCGAATCCGAAGCGTTTGGTAGTGTTTGGATTCGGGTATGGGCCCACATTATTTGGATAATCCAAAGCGTTCATTTGATGGGTCCTGACATAGATAGGGTGTGCCCAAAAAACCAGCTCCATCGGAGCATCCTAACCCTTCAATCTATGGACGAACCTTCAGCTGAGGGGGCAAACCTTAAACAAATTGAAACTACAGGGGTGTATTTGTCACGTTTTAAACTATAAGGGTGGAAGTGGATGTGTCAGAAACTAGAGGGGGTGTAAATGTAATTATCCCTAAAAAAAACCATGTTTGGTAGGATCACCATCTACTAGTCCGTTTAAAACTTAATTTTATGCAAAAACTCCGTTCTTCTAGTAAAACACATTTTTTGGCCAACTTTTCAACTTTACCCTCACTATATTTTGTAAATGACAAATTCTAAACGTATTAAATGTTTTTTCTTGTGCTTCCTTTACTTAAACATTTTTTACTTGCTTTTCTTATCTAACAACAATTCAATACTCATTAACTCTTTTTATCAAAAGATCCCTTGCAAATCAGAGTTTTTTTCTTGTTTGTGCAAGAAATAAAAGCACAATGAGAATGCTTCAAATTATCTGCATCCTTATGGCTATCACATTGGTTCTTACATCCACTATTTGCACTTTCTTATTGAGGAGAAAGAAAGCAAGCAATAAAGATGGTGAATATCTTGCAATATAAGTATTTTCTTCATACATAGGCCATGTTTGGCAGCCATGACTTTTTTTTTCCAGAGAGTATTAGTTTTCCATGTAGGGAGAGAGGGGTAGAAAAAGGGGGAGGGATAGAATTTGAGAAGGGAGGAGCTAGGAGATGGTGCTAAGTGGCTTAAAAATAGGTACAATAAAACTCTATTCTGACTAGAGTTTTTCTTTTCCCTGATTTTCAACCACTTCTCACCCTCTTCTCACTCATGCCTCATCAATTTCTCCCTCGATCTCCCACCACTAGATAAACTAATATTCTGGAAAAATTCTTCATGGCTGCCGAACATGGCCTAATTAACTAGCTAGGTTTTATAATTGGATCCAAATAGTCCATCATCATCATCGATCTTTTTCTTCTTCTTCATCAACTTTTTTTGCTGCGCAAAACATGTTACAAGATCAACAAAAGGGCGGAAAATTCATCACTTTGTAGGTCATAATTTGCTTAAAATTTGTTTTGTGTTCTAGGCGGACGAGTTGGAGGGGATAATGATGCCACGGAATCACTAATATTTGATTTGGAGACACTCCAAGCAGCCACAGATAACTTCGTTGACATTAATAAGCTTGGAGAAGGAGGATTTGGAACTGTTTACAAGGTACGGCCACAGGGCGGACCCAAAATTTTTATTAATACTTAAAAGAACGATACACTGGTATTGAGAAACTCATCTAGAAGGGATTCAAAACTAATGCTAAATAAAAATTGAAATATGATTAAGGAAAAACCATCATCCTCAGATTGAGCAAGGTCAATCTATCACATACTTACTATGTTGCATGGATTCTTTCCCTCCCTATACCGAATCCGTGTCAACACGTCTCCACATGCGAATCGGACATGGATTCACTTGGAACACACCTAGATTCTTGTCGTAACCGTGTCCCGCATTAATCCTGTTTTTTTTTTTTCGGGAGAATTCGATTCATCGTTGTCTCTTTTCCACACGAATTCTGTTTTTTTTTTCGGATGAATCCGATTCATCGTTGTCTCTTTTAAAATGTGAATCCTGTATATTTTCTCTTTAAATGTGTTTTCTTAACATTTTTTTTATATGAAAACCCTAGTGCACAACCCCTTCTTCGACTCTCTTAATACAAAACTCGCAATGACCCTCTATCCTCAAATTTTTCATGAATCCTACTTTTGGGGGCTTGCCGAACCCAAGATCTCGAATCCGTGTCGGATCCCGACACGTGAATCCGAATCCATGCAACATGGCATACTTAAAAGAGCGATACACTGTTTACTAGGAGGATTTGGAGTTGTGTTCTTAAATTAAAGTTACTTAAATTTTCTTAATTTTTTTTTACCAGGGAAAGCTATTGAACGGGCAGGAAATAGCAGTGAAACGGCTTTTAAGAAGATATAGGCAAGGAATGGATGAGTTGAGAAACGAAGTAGCTTTAGTTGCGAAGCTTCAGCACAAGAACCTTGTAAGGTTGTTGGGTTGCTGCCTACAAGGTCAAGAAGAGCTGCTTGTCTACGAATACATGCCAAACAAAAGCCTTGACACCTTTCTATTTGGTAATTAGTATCTCCAAACTTACATATATAGCTCATTTCCCAAGCATTGAAAACCCTGATTTATTGACTTCCATGATGATTGAAGCTAGTTTTTGAGTTGTTATATGGTGCATGTGTGTGCTTTCAAGGAAAAATATGTGCATGAAGAAGTATATGTGGTAGGTCACTTGTGTAGAAAATTGATGGACCAAATACAATCAAATAGTATGCAAATGAAAAAGGAAAAAAAATAACTACACACAGAGAAAATATTTATGGGGTTCGGCATAAAAGCCTACATCTATGGGTGAGATCATGATCTTCCACTGCAAGGATGCAACGATATAAAGATTACAATGAGATTAACCTGAAACATAATCTAATTGTTACCCTTTACTCTATAAGCCAAACCAAGATCATACACTTCTCTTCGCCGAGGGAAAAATTTATGCTCCCACCATATTCTCATCATAAGACAAAACCAAGAGAAAAACCCTCACAAAAACCGCTAACTGCATAGTTTTGCTTGTATGTGTTGGGAGTTTCTCCTAAAAAATCTATAGTTATCCTAGCTAGTCAAGCTAAAAAAAATCATAAAAAAATCTCATTTAGTTAACAAGACGTGTTTCGCAACACTCTCTGTCTTGGTCCGTTTCAGTCACATGAAGATCAACTATATTGTACGCTCTCAAGAACATAACTTCATACCTCTTGTAGGCATCCACCCCATTCTACGTGGTAGGCCGCCAAATATCAACATCTAGTGATATTAGCCATGTTTAAACAATGCTTGTAATTGCCTCAGTATATGTTATACATAAGAAAATGGTTCCTGAAGTGGCGCTAGCAGTGGCTTATATGAGGTGGCGCTCACAAAACATAGGGGGCCACTTTGTTTGGATGATCCAAAGCATTCATTTGATAGGACCTCACATAGATAGGGTGTGCCCAAAAATCAACTTCATAGGATCATCCTAACCCTTCCATTTGTGGAGGTTAAAATGGATGGGGATAAAACCTCCATAGATCTAAACCTCCACAAATGGAAGGGTTAGGATGATCCTATGGACCTAATTTTTTGTGGGCACCCTATCTATGTGAGGGTCTATCAAATGAATGCTTTGGATCATCCAAACAAAGTGGGCCCCCTATGTTTTGTGAGCGCCACCTCAGGATCTGTTTACTCATATATGTATATATATTTTCTTTAAGTGAATAATTCTACCTGCCGCTCACTCACTTATCATGTGATGTCTCACATAAATATATTTAGCCCTAGCATGACAAACTTAATTCTTCTCATAATATATCACACACAGCTGCCACAAATCAACAAGATGCTTCCCTACTTCATGTTGGGATTTATGGCATTTTGTGTGTCCTTGCCATAGTTTGAAATTTCGACCAAAATTCGAAATTTCGGACCGATCAACACTGAAACCACAATGTTCTGAAACCGAAATTCCCGAAACGTACCAAATTTTGGTCAAAATTTTAGAAATTTCGGTCGAAATTGGAATTTAATAATAATATTTTATTCCTTTATGGAATTTCAGCCGAAATTACCAGCCGAAATTTCGGGAGAAAAATCCAGGATTTTGTTGACTTGTACCAAATTTCGACCGAAATTTTGGGATTTTGGCGGAAATTTCGGTTTCAGTGAATCCCGAAATTATAAGCGAAACCGAAATTTAAAACCTTGGTCCTTGCAACACCATTTCATTGCCTCATTATCTAATTTCCTTCTAATGCCGGCTGTGTATACGTACAAGGTGTCCAATCCCAACCCCAACCGTGAACATTCTAGGCCTGCAAAAAACTGGAACGTCATATCTCCTTGCCATATATTCTCTATGTGCATGGCCTATCCTACGATGCTACCTAAAGACAAACATATGTAAAGAAGCATGTCACATACTCCAAAAATTTCGAAATAGATGTCATGAAACAATCAATTTATTCATTAATAATAAATTCAATACAACTAGAATTGACTTTTAGGGCATACACTCTAACACCACTCCCTGGTAACGGTTCAAAATGTACAATCTCTGGGATTGGAGATTGGAAGAGAACCATCGAACTCATGGTTGAACAGGGAGTGGATCATAAGTGGTCGGCACTTTCTGCAGGTTGGCAATTCATATTCTTTAAATCCATCAATCGATATTCCACTGCACACATGAATCGAGGTACGCTTTCTCACTTTTGGGTCCTAACACTTCAGGCCCATATCACAACCGATTTGGTCAACCAAATAGCCTCATCTGTAATCTCACATGTCGTCATGTACTCTACCTCCTCTCTGATACCTTCGAATGACATAATGTAGTAGACCTCCTCTTGTATAAGTCTCTTGCAGAGTCAACCTTCACTTATCCTACTAGACGTGTAGAAGACCAGAAGTACAATACCGATCAAACATAGCTCCAAGATACACTCTTCCTTTCAATCATCCAAGAATCCTACTTCACTGCATTCCAATCCACTAACATGGTCAGCTAGGGTTGTTCGTTCAGTTATAACCGAACCGAACCGAATAGACCGAAATTTGATAACCGAAATAATTTCAGTTATCAAATTTCGATAACCGAACAGAAATTTCTAAAAACCGAACCGAAACTAAACCGATTAAAAATTCGGTTATTCGGTTAGTGGGAGAAAAAGAGGGAAAAAGCAAAATCTCGGTTTGGATCGGAGGGCTAGGATCATCCTATCGAAATGATTTTTTGAGCACAACCTAATTAAGTTGTGATCAATCAAATGGACGGTTTTGATCATCATACAGAGTGCCCATATAACACTTTTTTTTGAAAAAATAATGGTTTTTATTATAATTTCGGTTATTCGGTTAACCGAAATTTTTTTTTGAGATAACCAAAACCGAATAACCGAATTTCCAAAAAAAAAAACCAAAACCAAACCAATTCGGTTATACCTGAATAATGAACACCCCTATGGTCAGCACAGTTAGTGAGCGTGTCACTCATGTCAGAGGCGTGCCCAATTGCCCCCACCATAGCACTAATTGCTTGGAGATGAGAGAGGGCCCTATTAGTGATCAATAAAACTTTATCAATATGTATTTAGCAACTAATAATTAACCTTATCACCTATATCAGTTTTCCCTTAAAAAAATTTTAGAGTTAAAAAAAAAAAATCCTTAGTCTTACACAATCTTTATGTTGGTTGGAGCATATACAATGATTCAATGGCTATTGGCTACATGGTTAGTAGTAGTTTCGTTTTTTTTATCAGACTGGCTTAGTTGAGCACACCTGAAATGATCTGCTTTAATTAGGCCATGTTTCGATTGCAGGAATTTTCTAAAAAAGTTTTAGAATAAAACTTTTTTCCAGAAATTACTACTTTTCCATTGTTGGTTATACATTAAAAAAAAAACTTGAACCAATTTTCAGTTCAAGTTTTATTTACAAGGACCTTCAATTTACTATGATATCCATCTAAATAAGTGATAACCATATCATTTTCCTCTAAATTGTGTAAAGTGGGAATGTTTTTCTGCCAGAAATGTTTTTCCTGCAATCCAAACAATGCTTTAACTGTACATCTACTTATAAATTTCCTTTTAAGAATTCAATGATGCTTAAGAATTATCTTTGAGAAGCCAACTTCAATGGGTCATTTTATTCCTCTATTTGGCTCCAATTCTTTCGACATAAAGTGGGTGTAAAATAAATTTTACCACCATTTTTCCATAAATTTTGTTTTACGCCTGTTTTACGTCGAAAGAAACAAAGCCTTTATTAATAATTTTATGTGGTTGGATAGATCCAATCAGATGTTTGCTGCTGGACTGGAAAAGTCGATACAAGATCATTGAAGGAATCGCTCGAGGGCTTCTTTATCTTCATGAAGATTCTCGACTCAAGATTATTCATAGAGATTTGAAAACTAGCAATATCTTGTTAGATGGAGACATGAATCCTAAAATTGCAGACTTCGGTTTGGCCAGGCTTTTTGGTGGAGACCAAACTCATGCAAGTACCAGTAGAATTGCAGGGACATTGTAAGTTGAGATTCAATCCCTTTCTTTCTCACATTGAATTTTGAATACAACCTAAGCAGTTTTTTTTTTTTTCCTTTGGGATCTGTTTCTTTCGACGAAAAATGGGCATAAAACAAATTTGACGCACATTTTTAAGTGGAAAAATGGCCGTAAAATTTGTCTTGCGCCTATTTTACTTTGAAAGAAATGGAGCCTTAGATAATCTTAAGTCTGCTTATTTCCTACAAATGAATATACTTAAAAACTCATCAGATTCTATCAAGGTTTTAAATTCGACCAAAATCCAAAGTTTCGGAACACGGAAACCAAAACGTTTCGAAACCGAAATCCCCGAAACGAAACAAATTTCGGTCTAAATTTCAATAAAATATTATTATTTTTATTTCTTTATGGAATTTCAGCCAAAATTTCGGGAGAAAAATCCGACATTTCATTAGCTTCAACCGAAAATTTGGGATTTCAGCCGAAATTTCAGTTTCGGTGAAGACCGAAATTATAGCCAAAACCGAAATTCAAAACCTTGATCAAGGCAACCTAGCTTCCTAACTTCCTACACTTTCCAAAGAAATTAAAACTAATACTAATTATCACATTAGAATAGAAACTTACTCTAAACCATATTAGAAACTCACTTTCCAAAACAATGACAAACCACAATTTCTAACTTCCTATTATTTCTACAAATCCAAAACCAATTTCCAAAATCAAATTAGAAGCTTATTACTCCTAATCAAAAGTAGAAACTTCTAAATTAGGGTCCTAGTTTAAACTAGGAAAGATCCATGTGTGGGCCTTCATGTCGCTCGCATTGAGCACGTTGCGTCGGCCTGGCCCTCCGACGCAGTGTAGGACCCTCAACACCCACAACCTTCTATTTACTGCAAAATAGTTTTAATCAATACAAGTTACACATTTTATGGATCAAAATGTAAACAATAGTAAATATATTTACAAAAAATTTGTACACTAATAGGAAAATATGATATTTTTTAGTCGAGTCAGTCATCACTCAATCAAGTGGACTTGACTCGACCCACTTTCGAGTCAGTTCGAGTTTTTAAGGTTTAAAATATGCTTTAAACATTTTCAGTGTGATAAACAAACACAATGAGACTTATTTGCCGATCATGCTCATTGTGTTTTTCCTTTAAGTTATGTTCTTGGGCAAAAACTTGTCTACAGTAAAAAAGAGTCAACTTGGGTGAATCAATGAAAAATGAGTTTTACATTAACTCAGGCACTGATCAAGAAGTTTCAAATAGTAGTTACTGACTTGGAAAAGGAAATTTTGGAATGTAATGCTTATCATTCTTTTTCAATAATCCAAACCCCAACTTACTTACCTAAAAAAGAAAAAAATAAAGAAAATTGAGAAAAATAAGCAAAAAGTAAAAAAATTTAAATTATTCTAAATAGTATGCGAATGCTTCTATCAAGAGCCACATTATATCCATATATGAGATTGAAAACTAAAAATTATCTTACTAAGCATTCAAGAAGAGGAAAGAAACATCATTTTGGTTGCTGATTGCATGCAGTGGATATATGGCACCGGAGTACGCCGTATACGGGAAATTCTCAACTCAATCAGATGTATTTAGCTTCGGGGTTTTGGTCTTAGAGATTGTGACTGGTCGAAAGAACGCCGGTTTCCATGAGTCTGATGGAGCTATTGATCTTCTAACCTATGTATGTATGAAACTTTATAATGTAATTTTATTGCTTAGGTATAATCTAAAAGGGAAGATTTACAATATTGATGGGATTTTGGCAGGCATGGCAGCATTGGACCGAAGGAATTGCTCATAAGCTGATCGATCGAAATTTGAATGAACAGTGCATAAGACAGGAGGTTTTGAGATGTGTTCTTATGGGACTACTATGTGTTCAGGGAGATGCAGCCGAAAGACCCACAATGTCAACAGTTGTTCTTATGCTCAACAGCTTCTCTTCAACTTTGCCAATTCCTTCACCTCCAGCATTTTTCATCGAGGGGAGTCAGATGGAGTCGGATGTGCTAAGAAATAATTCGGTAGTGAACGGAATGGAGTCTTCCGATCACTTCAATAGTAAGTTCAAACCGTATTCCTTGAATGAGGCGTCGATTACTGAATTAGACCCTCGTTAGGGAAAATGGGTACTAAACAAAAGTTCTGGTTTGATGTAGGACACTGTTTGTTATTTTCTGTAGATTTCTTATTTTCCTTTTTTTTTCTTAGTTCTATTTCTTATACAAGAGTCACAGTCTTAGTTGGATAACAGATAGAGCTTATCCTAATCCTAGTTGGATTGGAGATAGAGTTTGAAAGTCTATAAATATGGATGTGTATTGTATGTAGAAATCAAGTTTTCTCATTTAATAAAATTTCTTGCTCAGTATTTATCTTTTTCTTGTGGATTCAAGGATTCCTTCTTATTCCTTAGTGGATTCAAGGGTTTTTATCGAGGGAGACGACGCTATTCTTCAGAGGGTTGAAGACGGTGATCTTCGCCTCCTTTCTACACGTT
This sequence comes from Tasmannia lanceolata, assembly GCF_043159265.1. Taxonomy (NCBI): domain Eukaryota; kingdom Viridiplantae; phylum Streptophyta; class Magnoliopsida; order Canellales; family Winteraceae; genus Tasmannia; species Tasmannia lanceolata. The sequence continues at coordinate 61,280,493 of NW_027518680.1, read as the reverse complement.
TCCTCCACGTTAAGGTTTATAAATAGGCATTGAATTATTTGAGTAATATTCATTTAAGAAAATAAACATTTCAGTTAAATGCCTTCAAATCAACAAAGCATCTTTTGAGAAACTATTGTTTCCCTCCTTGGTTTCTAGTTTTAGTATTTTTCCTTTCTTTCCTGTCTATAGGCGTGAGAGATCAAGGCCAGGTAAGAATACTTCTAGTCTTAGTATTTTTCCTTTCTTTCCTGTTTAATGTCTATAGGCGTGAGAGATCAAGGCCAGGTAAGAATGCTTTGCATAGAGCATTGCGTGAGAGGCATGGGAGCAATGGAGCTTGAGGCATACTTGTCAAACTATGAGATACATATGAGAGAGAGAGAGAGAGAGAGAGAGAGAGAGAGAGAGAGAGAGAGAGAGAGAGAGAGAGAGAGAGATATGATGGATTCTCATTTAAGAATCCATAATGGATTTTGAAGTCAACACATGCATGCATGCATGCATACATACATACATACAAATGTGTATATGTCAGTCAAATGTTAAAATATGTAGCCATTTTGCAATTAATGTTGGCACTTGACATTACAAGGGAAATGTTATCAGCACTACTGTATTTTGATGAGGGCACTCCTCACCTAAAAAAGAAAAAAAATAATTAAAGGATTCAAGAAGAGGAAAGAAACATCATTTGGTTGCTGATTGCATGCAGTGGATATATGGGAAATTCTCAACTCAATCAGATGTATTTAGCTTCGGCGTTTTGGTCTTAGAGATTTTGACCGGTCGAAAGAACACTGGTTTCCATGAGTCTGATGGAGCTCCTGATCTTCTAACCTATGTATGTATGAAACTTTATTGCGAAAAAACCAGTTACTCCAAAAGCTTAAACTGCTGGAGAAGGTGTTATTAAATCTTTTATTCATTAACACTCACCCTCACATGTGGCCCCTCTCTTTTTTGGGTTGGACTACACGTAGCACATGTGGATTTTTACCCTCAATAAGGTTTGAACGCAGGACCTTTTGCTCTGATATCATGTCGAACAACCAGTTACTCCGAAAGCTTAAACTGTTGGAGAAGGTGTTATTAGATCTTTTATAGTTTAACATTTATAATGTAATTTTATTTCTTAGGCATAATCTAAAACGGAAAATTAACAATATTGATGGGATTTTGGCAGACATGGCAGCATTGGACCGAAGGAAATGCTCATGAGTTGATCGATTAAAATTTGAATGAACAGTGCCCAAGACAGGAGGTTTTGAGATGTGTTCATATGGGCTTACTATGTGTTCAGGGAGAGGCAGCTGAAAGACCAACAAATTATAGAAATCTCAGGTTTTGAGATGTGTTCATATGGGCTTACTAGGAGTTTTTTCCAATCACAATTTTAGAAATCTCAGGTTTGGAGAGGGATTTTGAAAACACAGTTTTCTGATCCAAGATTTTAGCTATACAAACACTGTTTTCAAGCTAAAATCTGGATTTTATAATCCCAGATTCTAAAATCCGCGTATCCAAACGCCCCCTAGATGTTATATATCAAAATATCACCGTGTTTAGCATGGATAAAATAAAATGAAGTGTATCTTAATACGAGAAATTATATGATGAATGGGTGTATAAATACGTACTCATTTGGATCAAATATCAAGGGTGGTACTTTCTCATACGATCTTTACATTCATCATATAATTTCCTTTTTAATACTATAGCAAATTATTTATATTTGTTAGTCTTTTTTATTGCAAAATATATATGAGATGCTCTTTAAGATTTTTTTCAACATTGTTTGGGCTCCATCCAATTCATTAAGGGTTGGGTCTATATCCCACATGAGACATTCACAGCATTTGTCCTTGTCTCAGCTATTTAGAGGCGGATCCAAAGGATCTATCAGACTGTCTGTGTCCATTGTCCACGCATACACATTGGTAGGGATCCAAAGGATCTATCAGACTGTCTGTGTCCATTGTCCAGGCATACACATTGGTAGGGATCCTAAGGATCTGTCATTTGTAGAATCTATGTTTGGATGTGCGGCATAGGATCGGAGAGTAGTAGAATAAGAAGTCAACGTTGAGGAGACAAGCATTGGATTCGTTGGATCAAACCATTGTTGAAGGGGATTCGTTAAATGTGATTTGTTGGCTGAACGGTGGGGCGGCTCCTCCGTGGAGATTTCTTTCCATTTTCGATGAGATTGGTGATATAACTTCAGGGTCTTCTATCGGATATAAACATGTCAGAAGATCGGCAAATGATAAGGCGGATGCACTTGCCAAGCGCGGTGTATCTAGTGGTCTTATTAGGTGGTTTGACCATCTTCCTCCTTGACGAGTGGTGTGCCGTTGATTGTATCTTTTGACTGTTTTGTCTTCTTGTATTCTATTGTAAATATGGGAGTTCCATCTCGGTCTCCTGTTTTCCCATCATTTATAATATTACCATTTCAAAAAAAAAACATTGGATTTGAATTGTCGGGAATTACCTTGGAGAGTAGTGGTAGGTAGTGTTTGGTAGTGCGACATTGACTTGGAGAGTAAGGAATAAAGTAGGGGAGTCATTACCCAATATAGAGAATGAAGAGAGAAAGAGAGAGAGGGAAAAGATAGAAAGAGAGAAAAACTCTATTCCCAAGATTTTTCAACCAAAATTCTTCTGTAGAATTGGGTTTGAAAGTAATAAGGAAGGGACATGAATGACACCTACATGCAATAATTATGCCAGAATCATGATGGGGAGTCTCATGAAAGTTCAATGCAATATTGGCAACCAAAAGAGGACTCGAATTTACCTTTGTCAGCTAAACCCACTCCGATTAAGAGATCAAGGAGCAGCGGAAACCCTTGGAATGATTCAAAAGAAAAAATTTCTCCCCTAATTGGATTTACAGCATCCCTAGTTACTAGATTATCAATGGTGGTTGAATTGAAATTCACAAAGACCAAGTAAACAATATCGAAGTAATTACTCAAAGTAGTAATCTCTGCTTGATCTATTCCTTGCCGGCTTCAATGGTTCTCAAACACGAAACACCTTGGAAATTGGATCGATGGCTCCCTTTGATCACTCAAACTTGTGGAGGAACATTTTTCAAAATGCTAATTATTCTACATTGCTTTAAAGAACATGGCCACCACTCTTGATAGTCCAATCATCAAATCACTAATCAAATACAGATTAAACAAAACAAAGAGAGAGAGAGAGAGAGAGAGAGAGAGAGAGCAAAACGTGTAACGCTTAGGGTTCTCCAAAAACCCCAATATATAGATGAGTGGGTTGGGCGTCCAAGTTGCCTTGGACGTCCACACTCACCCAAACTCTCTTTCTCTTCCTTAGTTCCCTTCTTTATGTTAAAGTCTAAGTAGAAAAGACTCCCAATTCAAATCAAACTCTTTTAGAAACAATTTGCTTTTACAAATCAACTTTCCAAAACAAACTCAATTGATTTAGGAAACTTCTTTCCAAAACAAACTGAATTGATTTAGGAAACCTCTCATAGTTGGACATCCAAGTCTCGTTGTGCACCCAACACACTTGGGTTGCCAAATTTGAATTTTAGAAACTCTTTTCAAAATCTAAATTTAAGTAAATAAGGAACTTTTCTTCTCTCTCAAAATAAGAAACTTCTAATTGATCAATTAAACTAATTTATTAATATAAATTAAAAGGTTCCTCCTCCAATAGGAATTAATTAATTTCTACGCAAAGCCAGATGGGGAAAAATGCCCAAGTGCACCCGTCATACTCATCGTGTATCTCCACTCTACTTCTTATGTAGATGATCATATCCATCCATTTAATCTATGAAACCCAAGATCTGGATTCTCCAAGAATCTTAAAGGGTCAAGCGAGTTATGAGTGGGATCGTCACAGGGATCCGATGATCTATCCTGCAAGATTCAAAGAATCCCAATGCGACCTTACTCGGTAGTCACACTACGGTCGCATTTAGGTAAATGTGTAGACACCCCATTTTGGCCGTACCTTGAGCCTCCCTTGTTTGAACAAAAACCCAACCAAATCAATCAACTAGGGTCCCAAATTTCACCCCGAGCTAGCTTAGGGTTCCGCTAAGGCCCCTGCAAAATTTCATTAAATTCCGAGTGCGTTTGCCCTGCGAACAAGCCGAGAAAAGACCGTTGTGTAAATCAGAAAAGGGGGCGAATTTATCCGAGATGGGGGCGAATTTATTTTGGAAAATGCAATTTAGGCCGAAAAAGACGCGCAATTTCGCGCGCCTATCAAAAGTCTGCGCGTTTCATCAATTAGTGTTGCCAATATCATTTCCCCAAATTTTCTATAAAATCGAAAAATCAAAGCTTAAAAAAAAAAAAAAATTTCGCAGAGAGAGATTTCCCCAAATTTTCCGAACCCTAATCCCTTTTCCGTTATCTTCTCCGACGGGATCTCCGGCGAGCCCCGATTTCTCAGATCTCCTATTTTTCAAACAGATTTTCATTTTCTAATCCGATTAGAAACTTTTCTCTCGGTTCTTCTGCATTTTCCAACAGATTTTCTGATTTTTCCAACATATATTCATTTTCTAATCCGATCGGAGGTTTTTTCTCTTAGATCTGAGATATTAGAAGAATTTCGAGAGATAGAGATATATAGAGAAAAAGAGAGATCGTGCAGAGGAGGAGGAGGGATTTCTTTTCATTTTCCCCAAATCTGAGAGAGAAACGAGGAAAAAAAAAAAATCCGATCCAAACCTTTTCCTTTCTTCTTCTTCTCCGATCGACTCCTCCGGCAGAATTATCAGAACTCCGATCGATCAGAAGTTTAAGCTTCTCAGATCTGAGAGAGAGAGGTCGGATATCGTTTTAAATTTTTTTTTTGTTGTCGATATTCTTCTTCGGTAAACTCAGGCGAGCTCCGGCCTTCCATTTTGCTGTCGCTTCTTCGATTTTCTCGTCATCAATCACGAGAAGAGCTCTGAGTAACAGGTTAGATCATTGTTTTATCAGCTATTCTACTTTTGTTTTACTTATAGATCCTTCAGTTTTGATCGATTTTTTTTTAAAAAAAAATAATAATAAATGAATTAGTAAGGTAAATCACAAATGATTTGCAAGTAACTCCAATGCTAGTATCTTCTTCTTTGATTTATTTAAATTGTTATGACATGCTTGTGATTTTTAATATTTTGCTAGGATAGATGAGATGATTATAAATAATTTCTTTACTTATTTACCTGTAAAAGTCACCGTTGAGTAATTTTAAATTCTGTAATGATTTGAGTCCTGTTAATTAGGATCTTTTGTTTTTTTTTTTTATTTATTCATCTTGTTTTGAATTTAGAGCGTAACTTATGATAGAAATTTCATATCAATGCAAAACATTTGGTTTGTAAATTAGGAGCAAATTATGGTGTTCGAATTGCTTACCTTAGGGCTCAGTTCATGTTGAGGCTTTTATTTGGAATGTATTAAAATGGAAATTAATTTTGGTTGACATATTAGACATGAATCTTCTGTCTAAAACCTGCTGTTCATATCAAAATATTTATGAGCTTTATTTGTTTAGTCTGATGCTGTTCTTCAGTAGTCTTGATGTATCAAGTGATAGGATTTTCTTAATATTTCAATTGTATTTGATTCATTTATAGCCTTTAGTTGACTGGTGATGTGCTCTCTGTTATTTTGTAATGAAAAAGATATTCGAATAGGTAATTTCTATTATACATGGCCTCAGGAAGTTCCCTTTGTTGTTAAGATTATAATGTCATACATGTCATGTTTGGTAATCACGTAAATTTAATAGAGTCTTCAGTTGATAAGGGAGCCTGCTAGTACTGAGATAGTTATGTACTCCCAATGATGTTGCAAGATTATTAAACTAACACCCTGAAGTTGCAAATACATTTTGTCAGCCACAGCTGTCAAGATTTCAATACTTCTATTGCTTTTCTTTTCTTTTGGGGGATGATAAAAGGGTGAGGAGCTTTTTACCATTACGGAATATGAATGGGGGTTTATCAGGGCTAATAGTTAATGAAGACCATTTTGCTTTTGTTTTGAAACCTTCTTCAATTAGACAGTTCTCATCCATGTTGTCAAAATCCTGCTTTTATTCTATTGATGACAAAGACAGCTGCTTGTCTACGTCTCATTTTTTTTTTAACAGGTGATGATTCTTCCATATGAGTGTCTTGTGATAGTGGTGTTAAGAAGATTTTTTCAAATAGTTGTATATGCTGTAGAGGTGGGACTGTGAAAATTATTTTGTGAGCTTGTATTTTCAGTGTGTTGATAAAGAAAAATGAAGCGAATTTGGGACAACTTGTAAAATATATATATATATCTACTAAGATGTGGAAAGTTAATGTCTGAAGAATAAGAGAAATCACATGGTTATGTTCTTATTGTCTTTACATTGGTTAGAAAGACTGGAAGAGTGCAAGCAATTAAGGAAATGCGGCTGGTGTAATAAGAGGCTGATATTTATACTACATTAAATTTTGGAATATCTGAATTGTTATATGCTGTTGATTGTAAATGCTACCTGTTTATTCTTATAATTTTAATTGTTTTGTGGTGTATATTGACTATATAAGTGGTTGAGTAAAAAGTTTATAGTATTATAAAATTTTTTGGTTCATGTTAGTATCAGGCCATGTATTTCAGTCATATTAAGTCAATGCTTCTCATGTATGGTGATGATTTATATTCTCCTTTTGAGTAGGCTATATCATTCTATAATTACAAATTGGTTAGGTATGATTTTCCATTGATTCCTTACCGGTGATTGTTTGAGTCTTTTGGCTGATCTTCGCATCCAACATTTCTTTGAAATTTGGTCCCATTTTTTTTTATGTTCAGTTTTTTCTAGTAAGGCTGGGTAACATAAGAGGCATAGTCGAATATTTTGTCTTAATTCTTTGTCCAAGTTCTCCCCTGTCTCTAGCATATTTCTGAATGAATACAAGGAGATGTCCTTGTCATGAGTACCTGGTTATCAGGGTGTATATGTGGGATGTAGATGTAATTTTTTTTATATATAAGACTTTAAAATTCTGGAAATTTAGAGATACATCCAACTTATGTATTCCTTGAATAGAATTTTATCACTGTGAATCCCTTGTTTAATCGTGACTTTGTATTTTGGCATGAGTGGTGCCTGCTATTGGAGTCTCTTGCATATTTGGTATTCCTTCTAGCTGAAGACAATGTTAATATAATTGATTTCTTATTGTTTGATTAAGCTTTATGTTTAACTAATTGATAAATAGGTTGTGTATGGAATATTTAGAATGATAAGGTTTAGTTTATGAATCATTAGAAAAATCCTTGAATTGATTGAAGTTAGGTTTATGAGTAATAATTATAAGAGAAATGAATAGTCAAATTTAGCAAAAGAAAATCAAATGAAAATTATTATTCCAGAATGATAAAATTGTCATTAGTGGTTTGAGTAATTCCTATTCTCACATTTTACTTGCTCTGAGTTATAGCTTACTATTAAGATATAACTTTATCTTCCAATTTACAGTTTATAGAGGTTGCTTATCTTGATAGCTACACTATACATAAATTCCAAATGATGAATTTTTTTTATAGGTTGGTAAATAATGCAAGTCTGCCTAGTTAATTGCTAGATGTAAAATGTTTATCCAAAATAAGAGAATGGGGTGTTCTTTGCTTGTGAGAAGTAATGATTTCATTAGAAATGATTTGAGTCACTCATGCATTTGTGCATGGCGAATGGCCATTTGATGAGTGGCAGCCCTCACAATTTTCATATGCACAGTCCTCTTATAGTTGTGATTGTGGCAACCATCTTTTTACTTTGCTAATGGACATCTCTCATTTCTGCCCTGTTGTGCCATTGGTTTGACTCATTTCAATGCACATTTCTGCCCTGTTGGAACCATAGTTGGGGTTCATTTCATGCACATAATTGCTCATTAACTCTGTTCAAATATGTATAACTGCTGTCCATTGATTGGTCTGCTGTCCTCTGATTGTCTGTTGTATGTTGTTTAAAATGCCGCTCATTAATTCTTTTTTCACAAGCGTATAACTTCTGTCCACTGCTATATATGGCTGCTGCCCAAGATTTTAATTCAAAGATACATTAATTTTTGTCTATTGCTACATATAGCTGCTGCCCATATTTTTAGTTCAAAGACACATAGCTGCTGTCCATCATTACCTACACTTTATAGCACTTATAATTGATCACATAGATTTCATTTCCTTTCATTTTTTATTATACTCATTTCTTTTAATTTAAATAAATTGTTAATAAGAAGAAGGAGATCAGATGACTACTCTATTTGATATTATCGACATGGGTACTGTCTGATCTCAAGGCGGGATTAGAAATATTATCATGTGTATATGATATCAGATGATTACTTTGGCATCATCTGATTTCATTGGAGTCCCCGTATTGGGGTTTGTGGTTGGTTTTGAAGTGTTTTGATATTGTTTTTACTTTATTAGGCTATCCAGCGGCTGGTCTGGACTAATTAATGTTATTTATCATTTTATGATTGCCATTAGATTGTATATTTTTCTTTGCTCAGCACTTGATTTATTCTTAGAATAAAATTTGCGATTATCTGGTAGCCTTTTATTCTCTTTTTGATAGACTAACACAGTCTTTTTGATTTTTGTTAAATTCTTTAGATATTAGAATTCCCTCTCGTTGCAAGGGCGATGAAGGCGCTAGCCCAAGCCCATCTCTAGGGGACTTGCACAGTCCGAATAGCATTCTATTTTCTCAAAAGACTTGCCTAGTCTTTTAGATCCAAATCTTTGGAGACAGGCATTGTCTCATTAATGAATCAACCTGAGTTAACCTCTAGAAGACTACCTCTAGTCTCATAAGTCTTAAACCCTCCTTTTTGTGCGTCGTTTGGTTTTGGGAGAACACCCTACCCGGCTTGGCAACATACCCCTTACCCTTATGGGTATTGGGTTGCACATTTGTTGCACCCTAGGGCTAGGTAGCTGTCCGGCCCGGCTGGGTGTTTTACCTTTGCCAAATTTGCACAAGGTCTCTTTTTCCTTGTTAGTATTTTTCTCTATCCTACCTATATGTCTAAGAGACTTGCCCAGTCTCATTAGCATCTTCCTCTTTGTGCATCATTTGGTTTTGGGAGAACATCCTACTCGGCTTGGCATCATACCCCTTACTCTTATGGGTATTGGGTTGCACATTTGTTGCACCCTAGGGCTAGGTAGCTGTCCGGCCCGGCTGGATGTTTTACCTTTGCTAAATATGCGCGAGGTCTCTTTTTCCTTGTTACTTGTGAGCTTTATCTTAGCTTGATAGTCTCACTAGCACCCTTCTTTATCTCTTTTTCTTTTAGGAGACAAGCTTTGTCTCATTAGCACCTCCTTCTTAGAATCCTATTTTCAGAGTCAGTCCTTAGCCTAGGAGTCTGTCCTTAGCTAGAGAGTCTGTTTTTCTTTCAGGAGTCAATCCTATCATCATAGGGGTTAGGATTTTATCCAACCTCTCATCAAATCTTGTGTTTTTCTATCCGCTCTTGTAAGGTATAGGATGCTGTCCAACCCTTGCAGAGTTGTTATTCTGTTCATTTCCCTCCGCAAAGCATAGGATGCTGTCCAACCTTTGCGGGATATCAGGAGTCTGTCTTCCCCTTATGATGATAGGATTTGTCCCCCTTGAGTCAAAAACACTTAAAAACAACAAAAACACCTAAAAAACCAAAAATCTCAAAAATCTTGAGTCATTAGGAGTAGTTAGGAAATCTGTTTCGAACTACGTTGGCTTGATCCTCTTCCACGAGGTACGTAGTGCAGCTTGAGATTCTTATCTCAGGTCCAGCCAAACCTTTGTAAATAAATCATTTACCCATTTTAAGAAAAAATACCAAAAATCTTCAAAACCTTGTTTTCAACAAGATCTTCCTCTAGAGTTAGGAGTTTGTCCTAGATAAAGAGTTTTAGAGTTTTGAGTTTGTCTTTGATGTGTTGTGTGGTTTGTTTGTGTTTGTGTTAGAGTTAGGAGTTTGTCCTAGAGTTATAGGAACGCCTCCGTCCAGTCAGTTGGCGATTCATATCGCCGACTGATGATTAAGTCTTGGATACGCTAGTGATCCCATTGTTTCCCTTAGGGCGTACAGCCTAGCTACACATAGATTATAGGAACCACATGCATTAGCTTAGGGCTAACCTGCATTTAGTTAAGGCATATAGGGTGTCCTAAAATCTACAATCCATTGGAATTTAAATAATCACACAAGAAGCTTTAAGAATTAGTCCGGTCTTTTAGATCGAGTCTAGGATAGAGGTCTAGATGTCTTAGGCATCATAGCTTAGAATAGGTGCGAAGAACTACGTTGCCTTGATTCTCGTGGAGGCGGGGATACGTAGGCTTCCTTGGATGAACATCAGATCATCTAAAGACTCGGGCCTAGGTATAGATTAGAGTCTTAGGGTTGTATAGTATCGAGTCATTTTTCTATGTTTTGCAGTGTTTTCTTACTTTATTGCGCAGACCTTATACTTTTTTGGTGTGTCATGCATGTGTTTGTTCATCAGAACTTAGACACCCATTAGGCATGTCACTTATAACCTAGCTATGCTTAGGTGACACATGTTTCTTTTATTTTATCTTGTGTGCCTTTGATTTCATCTCCGAGACATGCATGATTAGATAGACGTCTTCTCGGAGATATTCATTCCCATTTCATATGATTTTCGCCCAAAGCTCTTCAAAATTATTAAGTAAATGGCATAAGAGACCAGGTGTTTGCACTTGGGCGGATGAGGTGCTCTTTAGACCTTCCGAATTCGTAACCAGGCACGAACCTTATTTTATATCTCAGGTTATCCGTTGCAACAGAGCATAGTGTGGGATCCAAGGCCCATTTGCCTTTTTCCTTGGATGGCTGTGGGACATGATCCCGCGAGAGGGGCGTGGGGCGCGAGCCGCCGCGCGCTCTCCTTTGGTCTCTCGTTCCCACGCGATTGGCGTGTGCATTTTAATATTGATTTGAATTCGTCTTTCCTGTGGACTTGGGATCACTAAGGCAATCCGAATTCCACACGAAAGAGACTGACAGAGTCGCCACCTAGATGTGGGATCTAGGACCCATAATTAACCAGAAATCTAGACTCGCTACCTGGTTACGAGAATGGAAGGTATGGGGAGTTATCCACCACATGCACCATTCTTGTCCGATAATCGGTCTTCGATTCCAAAAGCTAACTCTTTTAAATTTATTTTAAATGGCTCATTCAACTCTATGTTAATGTGCGAACTAAGTGACATGCATCCTAGAATCTAATTTCAATGTGAATCCTAGATGTGTATCTTGATTTATTAATTTATCTGGATTCATTCTAAGTGAAAGTTCTCCTAGAATTCTAATTTCATGGAAAACCCTAACTGATTTGATTAAGTATTTACAAGAAAATTAATATACAAAACACCACAATTTGTTGTGGTGCCGACTCGCGGGTGGTATGCCGTCAGACATCCAAGCTGCCTACGTACCCAAGCCTCACTGGGATCAGAGTCGACGTAGTTCGGTGCACCTAAGCTAAGCTACTTATGCCTAACTCAACTAGGACACCGACTTAAACGGATTTGACTGTTTCAACAGTTTTAAAAGTAGTTATTTAATTCAAGTTGAGGATTTTATTATCTTAGGATTTCATCTAAGATGCTGTATGATTCTTATCTAAATGCAAGTTGTTCCTTAGACTAATGCAGGTTTGCCTACATCCTAGTTTACTAGGCTTGTCTTAAGGAAAGATTGGGTGACTAGTGTAACTAGACCTATGGTACGGTTGCTATTCATAGCAAGCGTCCGTGATGAGGCTGGACTCCTAACTCTAGGACTCCCTAAAACCTAGGACACGGCACGACACCAGTGTTCCTAAATTGGGCTCTAATGGTTCTTAGATTGGAAACCATAATCCAATGGTTCCGAAAGACACAAGATAAATCGATTTAAGTTCTCGAGGTTAATGAGTTTCAGATTTCGAAGATTTTCAGTTTCTAGACATTTAAGGATTACCAATGGTTCTAGGGTTCACCAATTTCGGCCTTGAATGGCATCCAAAGGAGGGAATCGTGCGCTCTTTCCTTGTGCAATTTAATACTTAGGTTATAGCATCTTATTGCCTGGCAGAATCTCAGGATTTCCGTGGACAATAACCTCGGAGCCAACAACATGCTATAACTTAAATATTCAAATTGTCAAAGATCAAGTTGCAATTGGGATACGATTATGGATGCACTGGCCATCTTTCCAGGAAAATCTAAAGATCCTAAAATTTCTGTTTTAATGGATTAAGGAGTGAACATGTGACAGAATTTTACAGTTCTTTAGGAATTTTTATATGATTTTCAATTAATTTCGAATTTTCCATGGATTTTATCAATTTTAAGCATATGAGCGGTTTTACAAGTGAAATTGTTGCAAATAAATTCGAAATGATTTGAAATTTCTACAGCAACAAGATGAAAATGTATGTAGCTTACAGGATGAGTTTTGCATATTTTTACATTAAATTCACATTTAATCTTGATTAATCCATTAAATGTCCAGATTGCACAATTAACACATAAACTAGTAGAAATACCACTCTAAATTCTATGAAATTTCTACAGAAATACTATATGAATCAAAATAGCATGCAGTGAGATTTTCATGAATTTTAGAAATTATTTACTACCAATTTCGGATTTTACAATTTCCAGACCAGATTATAAATTAACACTACATCCCATATTAAAACAGATCCAAATAACACGAAACTTTTACAGTAACAAGTAATATGGAAGATAAGACTACTGTAAAAATTTTATGAATTTTAATGATGATCTGATGTTAGTAAAAATTCTCCTAAAATCTGATAAGTTTCAAAGAAAATATTAAATAATATAACAAATAAACTCCAAAAATCTTTATAAATTCATGGTAAAATGAATCAGTAACATATTATTTTCCCACGAAATTTCATTAATTTTAGAATCTGTTTGGTATATAATTTAATTTTTCTTCGTCAAAAGATGTTTTTTGAAGAGTTTTCCATTTTTAAAACACAATTTGCGGAAAAAATCAGAAAAATTCGGAAAAATACAGAAATATTTTGAGAACAATGCACCTACCTGTGGTGAAGATCTCCGCCCAATCCAAAAAAATATAAAAAATCCTGCCGCCGCCGATCCGCTCCGCCGTCTTTCGCTTTCTCTGGAGTGTTTAGAGGGAGTGATTGAGGGAGTGAAGAGATAATGGAAGAAGAATATTAGGGAGAGGGATGGAAGAATATATTGAGGAAAGGGATTGGAGGGAGTGATTAGAAGAGATAATGGAAGAGAAAGAGAGAGTGGAAGATAAATTTTTCTTTTTTTCTTTCTTATGGATGGGAAGGAAGATATATATAGGGAGAGAAAGAGAGAGAGAGAGATATGTTGGTGGAGAGCTCATCATGTTGTCCCTCTTAGTGGAGAATCCATCATTATTGTTCTTAGTGGAGGGCCCATCATGTTTCTTAGTGGAGAATCCATCATTATTGTTCTTAGTGGAGGGCCCATCATGTTTCTTAGTGGAGAATCCATCATTATTGTTCTTAGTGGAGGGCCCATCATGTTGTCTTAGTGGAGAGCTACCATCATTGCTCTTCATAAGAGGCCTCACAAGAGGCCCCATTGAGGCCCCACAACGCGGGCCCCACAACGCGGGCCCCACAACGTGGGCCCTACAACGCGGGCCCCACAACGTGGGCCCCACAATGTGGGCCCCACAATGTGGGCCCCCGGTTGATTCAATTTTAAACAAATGTTCAATGCGGGCCCACCAAACGGGTACAAATTCTCCCTTGCTCGGATTCTCACGAATAACCCTTCTCCGCACTTTAGCGGAAAAAATCAGAACAATGCAGAAATGACCAGAAAGATTTGAGAAAGCGTAAGGGACGAACACCGGAATAGAAAACATTGAAAAATTGACAGCGAAACCCTAATTTCTTTTTTAATCAAAGCAGAGCAAAATGGGGTGTCTACAGATGCCCCTCTTTGGTAGAGATGACGTAGTCATCGAATACCAAAGTCAAAATGACAGAACCATTTTGCGTAGCTTTAATCGACAAAAGACTCTACGGAACCTAGACGCAAGCATTTACTACCTAATGTAAAACCCAAAACGAAGTCCTAGAATTGGAATGTAGTAAAAAAATCCCGCTGCGGTGCCGCTCGACATCACATTTATATGATGTTCAAAGAGAAAAGACCATTTTTGAATGGACTCAGAATGAAATACCATATTTTTACGGCTTCCAAGGAAATGAGACATCACATTTGTATGATGCTCAAAGAGAGTAAGAGACCATAGTTGTATGGACCTGAAGAGAATGGAATACCGTATTTTTACGGAGTTCCAAAGAAATGAGGTATCATATTTGTATGATGCTCAAAGAGAATAAGAGAACGTAGTTGTATGGACTCAAAGAGAATGGAACACCGTATTTTTTACGGAGTTCCAAGGAAATGAGGTATCATATTTGTATGATGCTCAAAGAGAATAAGAGAACATTTTTTAATGGACTCAGAAGAGAATGGAATACCGTATTTTTACGGAGTTCCAAAGAAATGAGGTATCATATTTGTATGATGCTCAAAGAGAATAAGAGAACATTTTTGAATGGACTCAGAAGATAATGGAATACCGTATTTTTTACGGAGTTCCAAGGAAATGAGGTATCATATTTGTATGATGCTCAAAGAGAATAAGAGAACATTTTTGAATGGACTCAGAAGAGAATGGAATACCGTATTTTTTACGGAGTTCCAAGGAAATGAGGTATCATATTTGTATGATGCTCAAAGAGAATAAGAGAACATTTTTGAATGGACTCAGAAGAGAATGGAATACCGTATTTTTACGGAGTTCCAAGGAAATGAGGTATCATATTTGTATGATGCTCAAAGGGAATAAGAAAACATTTTTTAATGGACTCAGAATGAAATACCGTATTTTTACGGCTTCAATCTTCGGTTGAGATTAATGAATTTGGAGGTTTTTTTATGAATTTGAATTTGACGTAGAATTGGATTTGATGAATTTGGGGAATTTGAATTTGACGTAGGATTGGAGTTGATGAATTTTGGGATTTTGAATTTTGACGTAGAATTGGACTTGATGAATTTTGGGAATTTGAATTTAACGTAGAATTGGATTTGATGAATTACGGAATTCCAAGGAAATGAGGTATCATATTTGTATGATGCTCAAAGAGAATAAGAGAACATTTTTGAATGGACTCAGAAGAAAATGGAATACCGTATTTTTACGGAGTTCCAAGGAAATGAGATATCATATTTGTATGATGTTCAAAGAAAGAAGACCACTTTCAAATGGACTCAGAGAGTATATGATAACAGAGATTATCAGGAAAGGGGGAACTGGAATCTCCAATTAACAATTTTGGAAGCAAATGATTCAATACCACCATGCAGCAAAGGTCTTTCAAGGCTTGAATATGAGATGCCACTTTATTAGCAACCTGCCCCAGTTTAAGGCCTTCTAACCTTCTTCTATTCATTGACCAGAGATCATTCTTGCAACGATTTTTCACCATTCGTGACAGTCGCACCTTTTCCAAGTTTCTCGGAATCCGTTAATGAACCTGCCTTCAGAGTGATTGCACCCTACAACAATTCTTTAAAATAGCATTTGTAAATTTTTCTAAAAATAGAACCACAGACATTGGTAATAAAAAGACAAAATAAGAAAGATTACTCAAGTGATCTCGTGATGCTTCTGACTTATCAGTATTTTCTTTTGGGTTAGGTTAGCCTCTTTTAAAGAATGTTTCTCCACTGATAAACATCTTCACTTATTTTTTAAGACAGTGATACTTCATATATCCTTCTATCAACTTTCGGATTGTTTTGAAATTAATGCCCTTAGTTTCGGGAATCATTGTTATTTTTGCCTGACCTACTGAGAGTTCAGAGGTCGATGTAATTCTTCTGGCGTGAACCCCATCTTACCACGACCAAGTATTCCTTTTTAGATTTTCAACTTGGCGGACCGTTTAACTTTAACTTTTGCCTGAATCGCCTTTTAGGTTTTCAACTCAGCAGGCTACCCCCTTAACTTTTGCCTAAGCTGCCTTTTCAGGTTTTCAACTTAGCAGAGGAATGATCCTGAATTTTGCCTAGATCGCCTTTTCAGGTTTTCAATCTAGCGGATTTTCAAGCTCCATTTTTTTTTTTTTTTTTTTTTTGAACACCAAAAGGACTTTACAGGTGAGGTAGAGCTTTTCAAAGAATGGCTTAAGGTTTTGCAAGAGTTTCGACCGAACCTGTGAACAGGTTGCCTACGTATCCCAGTGTAGGAATCAGGTCATGCGTAGTTCAGGGGAATGCCCCTAGTACATTGGGTTTTGAAGGAAAATTTTATGTAGGCTCGAAAGGGTTTGCAAAAGGTTATATATTTTTTGATTTTGGGTTATGAATTTGGGTTTTATTCGGCCAAAAGACGGCCTTCTGGTGTTCAAGCATAGAACCTCTTGAGTTGATCAAGATTTGTTGGTTCCGGCAATATTTCTCCATTTAAATTACGGAGCTTGACGGCTTTTCCGGGTAAGATTTGGTCCACGATGTATGGCCCTGACCAATTAGGCTTGAATTTGCCTCTTGGGTCAAGCACTGGTGCTCGATTTTCTTTTAGAACAAGATTGCCTTCTTCGAGATCTCTGATTTTAACCTTTTTATTAAAAGCCCGGGCTATTCTGCGCTGATAACCCTGCACATGGTAAAGTGCTTTTAACCTCTTTTCATCTAGCATGTTCAGCTCTTTATATCTGGCGTCTGCCCATTCATTTTCTGGCAACTTGACTTCAGTCAATACTCGGAGCGAAGGTACACGGATCTCCACAGGTAGCACTGCTTCCATACCATAAACAAGAGAGTAAGGGGTTGCCCCAGTTGAAGCTCTAATTGATGTTCTGTAAGCCCACAATGCGTACGGCAACTTATTCGACCAATCCTTATAAGTTTCTGACATCTTGCTAATGATAGTCTTGACATTTTTGTTTGCAGCTTCCACCGCTCCATTTGTCTGCGGCCGATAAGGTGAAGATTTATGATGCTTAATCTTGAACTCTTCGCAAAGAGTGATAACTTCTTTCTTGAAATGAGATCCGTTATCTGAGATAAGTTCATGGGGAATTCCATATCTGCATATGATGTTGGTTCGTATGAATTTAGCAACTGATGCGGATGTAAGCTTTGCATAAGAAGCGGCCTCAACCCACTTAGTGAAGTAGTCAATTGCAACGAGTATGTACTCGTGACCACTAGATGACTTAGGGGAAATCTTGCCAATTATGTCAATTCCCCATACCGAAAACGGCCAAGGAGAAGTAAGAGAATGCAATTCGGTAGGTGGTACATGAATGAGATTCGCATGTATCTGACATTTATAGCATTTCTTCACAAATGTGTGACAATCTGCTTCCAATGTTGGCCAATAGTACCCCAGACGTAGGATCTTCTTTGACAACATCCTCCCATTCATATGAGGTCCACACACCCCTTCATGAACATCTGCGAGAATTTCTTCTGCTTGATCTTCAGTGACACATAAGAGTTGGATTCCGTCGAAGGACCGTCGATACAGCTCTCCTCCACAAATGACAAAGTTAACTGCCAATCTCTGCAAAGTCCTTATCTCCTTATTCGACGCCTCATTGGGATGCCCCTGGCCCGAGATGTAGTTCTTTATGTCCGTATACCATGGTTTACCATCGGGACATCTTGCAGCTATCTCTATAGCATCAACATATGCAGGAGCCCATTGCTCTTGAACCGTGATGGGCCTCATCTTCATATTGTGAGGTATGTCAATCATAGAAGCTAACGTCGCTAAGGCATCGGCGAATCTATTCTTCAACCTTGGCAAATAACTGAAAGTGATGTGCTGGAATTGCTTAGCGAGAACATCCAAGTATTCATGATATGGCAGCAACTTTTCTTCTTTGGTTCTCCATTCTCCTTGGGTTTGGCAAATGATTAACATTGAATCTCCATATACGTCAAGATTCTCTATGCCTAAGGCCAACGCAGCCTCAAGCCCAACAATGCATGCTTCATACTCTGCCATATTGTTGGTGCAATTGAATTGTAACTTAACGGCAAGGGGAACATGCTCATTTCGAGGTGACACAAGCAATGCCCCTACTCCCTGTCCTGTTTGGTTTGCTGCTCCATCAAAATAGAGGGTCCAACCAGTTTCTGGATATTCATCTTCTACCATCATGATCTCTTCATCTGGGAACATCGTCTTAAAAGGCTGATTTTCTTCTCGGGGTGCTTCTGCCAATTGTTCAGCAATGGCTCGGCCCTTTACTGATTTTTGGGTTACATGGGTGATGTCAAATTCAGACAACAATAACAACCATCTGGCAGTCCTACCTGTCAGGGCTGGTTTTTCAAAGAGATATTTTAGAGGATCCATCCTTGATAGGAGCAAGACCTTATGTGATAAAAGGTAATGCCTGAGTCGCTGAGTAGCCCAAACCAAAGCTAAGCAGGTTTTTTCTAGGACAGTATACTTCTGTTCGTACTCCAACATCTTCTTACTAAGATAGTATACAGCCTTTTCATGCTTGGTTTCTGGATCTTGCTGTGCTAACATACAGCCCATTGTGGTTTCTGTTACTGACAAGTAAAGTAGCAATGGATGCCCCGGTATTACTGGTGCTACTATCGGTGGTTCAGACAAACTTTGCTTTATTTTCTCGAAGGCCTGTTGACATTCCTCCGTCCACTCTTTGGAAGAGTTTTTCTTTAATAGCTTGAAGATAGGTTCACAAGTTGAAGTCAGATGAGCGATGAATCGTCTTAGGAACTGTATCCTTCCTAGGAATCCCCGTATTTCCTTCTCGGTTCTAGGCGGCGGCATCTCCTGGATAGCCTTAATTTTCTGAGGATCCACCTCTATGCCCCTTTGACTCACCATGAATCCAAGCAACTTACCAGAGGTAACCCCGAATACACACTTGCTAGGATTCAAGCGAAGCTGGTATTTGAGTATTCTTTCAAAGAACTTCTTGAGGTTCGGGATGTGATCTCTCCTTTCCTTGGCTTTTACAATCATATCATCGACATAAACTTCGACTTCTCGATGTATCATGTCATGGAGTAAGGCTGTAGCTGCTCTTTGATATGTTGCGCCAGCATTCTTAAGACCAAATGGCATTACCTGATAGCAATATGTCCCCCATTGTGTAATGAACGAGGTTTTAGCCATGTCTTCGGGTGCCATCTTAATTTGATTGTAGCCCGAGAAACCATCCATGAAGGATAGTAATTCATGCCCGGCCGTATTGTCTACCAAGATATCGATATGTGGTAGAGGGAAATCGTCTTTCGGACTTGCCCTGTTCAGATCTCTGAAATCTACACACATTCTCACCTTTCCATCTTTCTTCGGTACAGGTACTATATTTGCAAGCCATTCCGGATATTCCACCACTCGCAGGAATCCAGCATTCAACTGCTTAGTAACCTCTTCTTCTACTTTCAGGACCCACTCAGGCTTCATTCTCCTTAGCTTCTGCTTTTTAGGTTTAATCCCAGGCAACAAAGGTAGCTTGTGTTGAACAATGTCTTCGCTCAACCCGGGCATATCTTTGTAGGACCAGGCAAAAACTTCTTTATATTCCTTAAGTAGGTTTATTAATTCATCGCGCTCTTCAGATGATAGAGTATTTCCAATTCGTATTTCCTGTATTAAATCTTCTGTTCCGATGTTTATAATTTCGATTTCATCTTTAAGAGGCTGGGCTCGGCGCTCCTCCTCTTGTTTGAGCATATGCTGTAATTCAAAGGGAGTTTCGTCGATCCCCTCTTCCTCGTCTGAGGAGGGAGTGTTATCATTATTATTAAAGTCAGAAGCAAACACAGAGACATACTGAGAATCAGATTTCATTGAATTGAAAGAAGTTACATCATTATCATTGGACTCATCCTGAACAGGCTCAGGATTCATATAGTAAATAAACTCAGAAAACGACTCGCCTGGACTAGGCACTGACACTGATTCAGTTGGCTTGACTAGACTTGCCTTAGCCATAAAATAAGATGGAAAAATATCAGAACTCCAGTTGGAAAGATTTTCTGTTGCAGGTGCAATCTGACTCTGAGGTTCAGTAAAGGCAGCATCGCCCTGAATAACCGCCACTAGCACATCTTCACAGTCAGTCTCTTCTTGCTTTTTAGAATGATCTAAAACGGGCAACTCCTGACAAACAACATCAGGCACATCTTCTTCGAACAAAGACCCCAACATATCTGGCTCAAGGCAGACTATCCAATCCTCAACAGTTTTTTCAACACAATATACCGGCGGTTCTGTTTCTGGGAGAGCAAGGCCACTGAATATTTCAAAACCCGGTATCATGATCCCTGTTACTGAGTCATACCATGGTTCAGAAAACCCATAGTATGGAGAAGTCTCACCTTCTTTGATAAAGTGACCATTCATTGATAAGGAATATGGAGTCATTGGGAGTACCCTTCCAGTGCGGCGGATTTCTTCCTTCAATTTCAACAATTCTTTCATGGATTCCTCCTCCTCCTCAGTAGGTATATACCCTAGACCGAAAACTCCAGAGTTTGCTTTGATTGGGCGCCAATGAGACGCTTTGCTTGGATCACGGCCTAAATTCATACCCGGAAAGTAGTTCATTTTTCTCATCATCTTGGCAACCACAGGACTGATGGCAAAAGGCAAATACAACTCCTCCCGAGAGGCATCTTCATAGGAAATAGCAGTAACATCGAATGCGAAACCATTCAAGTTGTAATCATCTGCTTTTGTAACTGGAAGGATCCGAGTTTCTCCTGTTATCTGCCCTATTTCTGGCTCTTCGTCGCCTCTGACAGTGATCAATTTTCCTTCTTTAATGAACTTCAGTTTTTGATGAAGGGTTGAGGCAACAACACCTTCCTTATGCAACCAGGGTCGTCCTAGAAGTATGTTGAACGAGGCCTTGATATCAATAACTTGAAATTCCACCTCAAATTCTTGACCGCCTATAACGATCCTGGTGGTAAGGACTCCGACCACATTTCTGCGGGTATTGTCATATGCGAGGATACCAAGGGTTGATTCGGCAAAATCAGTGGGACCGAAACCCAAGGTAATGGCAGTTCTTAATGGACATACATTCAACGCGGATCCATTATCTACCAGCACAGACGGTACTTTCTTGCCTTCGCAAACAACAGTGACATGAAGAGCTCTAGCATGATTCCGACCTTGAGGAGGCAGCTCCTGGTCTGAGAAACTAATGGCCCTGGTGGCGTGTGTCAGAGCGACAACTTCAGCTAGTTGCTCTGGAGATATTTCTGAGGACACCTGTGTGGTATTCAGTTCTTTCAACACAGCCTCTCTGTGTTTCTTCGATGCTATCAACAACCCCCAAACAGATATGACAGCCTGAGTTTTCTTCAACTGCTGAACAACTTCATCATCTGGGTCCTTCACGTATTGCGGCTCCTCTCCTCGAGCCAATGCCCCTGGATTTTCGACTCTTAATTCAGCAGGTTTGAAAATTCTTCCACCCCTTGTCACATGTCTGACTTCATCCAATTCTGGCTCACCATAGGTGATAATTTGAGGGTCTTGTGGCTCATAGGTGATTACCAAGGGAGGTACAGACTCTCTCAGGTACGATTCATCACAGAAGATGATTTGGGGTTCAGAAACGGGTTCTAAAGCACATATGAGGGTGAGAGGGTCAAACTCAGGATCTCCTATGGTTATGGCATTAACAGCATCGGGAGGATTAGCATGACCAGGTAGCGGGTTTTGGGTAACATTGGGTCTTGGCTGGAATGCAATGACTTTTTCATCAATAAGTTTTTGGATTCTGAATTTCAAAGCGATGCAATTGTCTGTAAGATGACCAGGACCCCTGTGATACTCACAGTGTAGGTCGGCTCGCCAATTGGCAGGTAAAGGATTGGGGGGAGGCCGGGTGGCAGGTAGGGTTATGCGACCTGAAGCCAGACATTGCTTAAGCACCTCTGAAGATGGAATGGGAAGAGGAGTAAATTCTACCCGGGCTTGTTGCCGAGGTGCGGTCGCAGGTTGAGCATAGTCCATTACTAGAGGTTCCTGGGATTTAGAGGATTGAGCATTGGAACGGGTGATACTACTGACTTGGGCTGGTGGGGATTTTTTGAAATCTCTAGGATTTGGGTTGCTACGGTTGAATACACCTTGAGCCATAGCCTCCTCTATCTGGGTGCCAGCCACAATGAAGTGTTTGAAGTCTGGATAGTATTGCAATGACATGTGATATTGGAGCTGGGGGGAAATATTTTTCATGATTATCTGGACCTGCTCCTCCTCAGACGGGCGCTCCATCATCTGAGCTGCTATTCTCCTCCATCTTTTCACAAAAATCAGAAAAGATTCTCTTGAATCTTGCTTGGTTCTTTCCAAATCCTTTCTAGTGATTTCTGTCCCGTCATCATATTTGAACTGCCTGATGAATTGCTCACCGATATCCTTCCATGTCCTGTAACGAGTCTTGTCCAATACCATGAACCACCTCCTGGCAACCTTGGTCAGGGAAACCGGGAACAATTGAGCCATTTGCTCAGAAGATAAGCCTTGAGGCTGACACATGATGGTGAACATTTGCAAATGTGTAATTGGACAACCCACACCATCATATTTATCAAAGTCCGGCATTTGAAAATTGGCTGGGAGACGGATTTCTGGGAACAGTGTGAGATCACTCGGATTGAAACCACCTTGGTCTTGAAATTGGATGTCTTGTACCTTCCTGGTAAGACTTTCTAATTTTTCCATAACAGACTTATCAACCATGGACTGAGAAGGGTTACTGTGGTCCTGACTGTACTGCTCTTTTTCCAGATCTTCTTCAATTTTATCAGTAATGGGGATAAACGCCGGCTGGGCAGGTGCGACTGAAGTAGCTGTATGGTGCATGGGCCTTTTATCTTTGGACAACGATTGTCCGAACTTCTCAGAAAGTTGAGCCTTGATAACTTGGTTCTCTTCCTTGAGTTCTTGAAGCTGCCGGAGAATCAAGGTAAGAGTATCGGTGATAGCAGCGAGTGGAGGACTGTCCTGGTTTTCTGCCATTGGTGAGGATGAGGACGGAAAAGAATGAGATGCTGGGGTTCTCAGAGAAGGTGGCGGGGATACAGATTTCCTCTGTAATCGAGAAGAGACCCGAACCCAAGGAGTATTAGGGTTAGCTATGGTGTCTACGGCCCTGTAATATTTGAAAGACATATTTAAAATCAGAAAGAAGTAGACACTGATGTATGCATAGACGAAGATACTGAAAGAAAAAGGTGAACTTTAATTGATAGATCATTAAAGCTTGAGTACATGGTTCGATCTTTCAAAGATAGACTGATAAGAGAAAACATGACATTAAGCACTCTTTCTAGACTTCTTCTTTGGACGACTATCTTCCTCAACTGACTCCTTGAAAGATTTGATGACTCGAACATCCCAAGCAGATGAAACGGCTTTGACAATCTTGGGCTTGAGATCCTCAGGCGGATAGAAATGACGAAGGGGAGGCACAATGGATTGCTCCCTTCCATACTGACGCTGAATCCTGGCAGGAATATAAAAGGAAGTCTTTTTGAGGCCAAGAAGGCGAACGTAGTTAGCTTCTCCAGTATTGAAGACAGCTTCTTGGATTCCAGGGATTTGCCAATAAATCTGATCTTCATGGCGAGAACTCAACCACTCAGCCCAATCGCCTTTATGATTGAAAGAAACATCATGACGCCATTCACTGAAGGTGTATAACGTATGATCAAAATGCACAGGAGCTGCAATTTTTAGCTTGTGGCATAACCACACGTGAAGTAATGCAGGACATCCTGAGAAGGACCCAACAAAAGATCGAACATAAGAGCCTGGACCTGAGCTGGCACGAAGACGAGCCATCTCATCCAATCCATTGAAGGTTTCTGCAAGCATAGTAGGAATTGGATTGGCGCCACGATCCATCTGATCAACGAGGTCCAAGAGAACAGCTGACGCACAGCGAGAAGGCTGGACAGTGAGGAACCTAGCAAAGGAGCAGAATCTCAGAGCGCGACCTCGGGCTTTTTGAATATCAACAGCACCAATATGCCCAACAGGAGGGTAAATGTCAATCAGTTGTTGCATGGACACTTCCTGGTCTTTGATGAAAGAGTTCATGGATTCATCTGGATTATTCATCAAGCGAAGGAACAAAGGACAATAATCCGACACGTAAGATGGCTTCACCAGAGGGCCATCTACAGGATATTCCAATAAGGCACACCATTCTTCAAAGGTGGGACACATTTCTTGGTTGCCAAAACGGAAGACATGATGATCGGGATCCCAACACTCTGATGCAGCATAGAGTAATCCCCAATCGAGCTTGATGGTGGCCACATAACCGAAGAGATTTTTCTCTTGCTCACTTATGGCATAGATATGGGATTCTCTTAATGTACCACGGATCCAATCAAGAATTGTACGAGTAGACATGGTGTCTGTAAGCCAGGAGAAAGGATACAGGGATAATCAGGATTACATGAACATGAGATTAGGATGAGTTCCTACCAATATAAAGGAAGTATGGATACTCGATCGAATCAGATAATATAAGATTAAAAATCGTACGATCGAGATGAGATGAGATAGCATAAGATTGCTTTCAACGGATGGATCATGAATGACTAATCCTATGAGATCTTTGGAAATGAATGGGATTTAAATCCTAACCCCAAAGGGAAAGTTTTTTAATCTTTGCACATTTTATCAGTGTTACCTGAAGGCATCAACCCTAATCCTAATCTAGCGGAGTGGAGAGAGGATCTCGACTCATGACTTTGTTTGTGTACCTAGGACCGATCGTAGCCATTAGAAGATGGTCTACGGCCTAATCTAGACACAAATAGGTAGGATATCCTAAACTAGGCTCACACACGTGATGCACATGTGTTCGTATACTACATGCATGTGTGGGTTAATCTAGGGGTAAGGCCAAGAGTTCCCTTAGCGCGAATCCCTGTTCGATATACTGTACCAGTGTCCGGCGTATCAGTACGTGAACAAGAGATCCGTTTACGTACCATAAAGGTACTAGGCT
This sequence comes from Tasmannia lanceolata, assembly GCF_043159265.1. NCBI lineage: Eukaryota > Viridiplantae > Streptophyta > Magnoliopsida > Canellales > Winteraceae > Tasmannia > Tasmannia lanceolata. The sequence goes on along the minus strand of NW_027518680.1, from coordinate 61,255,378 downwards.
AAGGGTGGAATGCTTCTCTAGCACAGAGGCACCAGGTGATGAAATCCCAGTCAACCATGCTAGATAACACTCCGGGTTCCTAAAATAGGACGTGTGTGCATGTGAGATGCAGGGGTTTAGATGAAAGTGATGTAAGTGTGTGCAATAAGTTCGCGCAATCTATGATGCCTTCAGGTTTTATTAAATTAAGTTCGAGTAAAATGTGATGAGAAAATAAAATAAAACAAACTAATCTAACAAGCATAAAAGAGATAGAGTTTTCATGAGCCAGTTAAAATAGATTCAAATGAGTTATCCTTTGGAATTGTAATGAAGTTAGGTGGTCCCCAGCAGAGTCGCCAGACTGTGGGACATGATCCCGCGAGAGGGGCGTGGGGCGCGAGCCGCCGCGCGCTCTCCTTTGGTCTCTCGTTCCCACGCGATTGGCGTGTGCATTTTAATATTGATTTGAATTCGTCTTTCCTGTGGACTTGGGATCACTAAGGCAATCCGAATTCCACACGAAAGAGACTGACAGAGTCGCCACCTAGATGTGGGATCTAGGACCCATAATTAACCAGAAATCTAGACTCGCTACCTGGTTACGAGAATGGAAGGTATGGGGAGTTATCCACCACATGCACCATTCTTGTCCGATAATCGGTCTTCGATTCCAAAAGCTAACTCTTTTAAATTTATTTTAAATGGCTCATTCAACTCTATGTTAATGTGCGAACTAAGTGACATGCATCCTAGAATCTAATTTCAATGTGAATCCTAGATGTGTATCTTGATTTATTAATTTATCTGGATTCATTCTAAGTGAAAGTTCTCCTAGAATTCTAATTTCATGGAAAACCCTAACTGATTTGATTAAGTATTTACAAGAAAATTAATATACAAAACACCACAATTTGTTGTGGTGCCGACTCGCGGGTGGTATGCCGTCAGACATCCAAGCTGCCTACGTACCCAAGCCTCACTGGGATCAGAGTCGACGTAGTTCGGTGCACCTAAGCTAAGCTACTTATGCCTAACTCAACTAGGACACCGACTTAAACGGATTTGACTGTTTCAACAGTTTTAAAAGTAGTTATTTAATTCAAGTTGAGGATTTTATTATCTTAGGATTTCATCTAAGATGCTGTATGATTCTTATCTAAATGCAAGTTGTTCCTTAGACTAATGCAGGTTTGCCTACATCCTAGTTTACTAGGCTTGTCTTAAGGAAAGATTGGGTGACTAGTGTAACTAGACCTATGGTACGGTTGCTATTCATAGCAAGCGTCCGTGATGAGGCTGGACTCCTAACTCTAGGACTCCCTAAAACCTAGGACACGGCACGACACCAGTGTTCCTAAATTGGGCTCTAATGGTTCTTAGATTGGAAACCATAATCCAATGGTTCCGAAAGACACAAGATAAATCGATTTAAGTTCTCGAGGTTAATGAGTTTCAGATTTCGAAGATTTTCAGTTTCTAGACATTTAAGGATTACCAATGGTTCTAGGGTTCACCAATTTCGGCCTTGAATGGCATCCAAAGGAGGGAATCGTGCGCTCTTTCCTTGTGCAATTTAATACTTAGGTTATAGCATCTTATTGCCTGGCAGAATCTCAGGATTTCCGTGGACAATAACCTCGGAGCCAACAACATGCTATAACTTAAATATTCAAATTGTCAAAGATCAAGTTGCAATTGGGATACGATTATGGATGCACTGGCCATCTTTCCAGGAAAATCTAAAGATCCTAAAATTTCTGTTTTAATGGATTAAGGAGTGAACATGTGACAGAATTTTACAGTTCTTTAGGAATTTTTATATGATTTTCAATTAATTTCGAATTTTCCATGGATTTTATCAATTTTAAGCATATGAGCGGTTTTACAAGTGAAATTGTTGCAAATAAATTCGAAATGATTTGAAATTTCTACAGCAACAAGATGAAAATGTATGTAGCTTACAGGATGAGTTTTGCATATTTTTACATTAAATTCACATTTAATCTTGATTAATCCATTAAATGTCCAGATTGCACAATTAACACATAAACTAGTAGAAATACCACTCTAAATTCTATGAAATTTCTACAGAAATACTATATGAATCAAAATAGCATGCAGTGAGATTTTCATGAATTTTAGAAATTATTTACTACCAATTTCGGATTTTACAATTTCCAGACCAGATTATAAATTAACACTACATCCCATATTAAAACAGATCCAAATAACACGAAACTTTTACAGTAACAAGTAATATGGAAGATAAGACTACTGTAAAAATTTTATGAATTTTAATGATGATCTGATGTTAGTAAAAATTCTCCTAAAATCTGATAAGTTTCAAAGAAAATATTAAATAATATAACAAATAAACTCCAAAAATCTTTATAAATTCATGGTAAAATGAATCAGTAACATATTATTTTCCCACGAAATTTCATTAATTTTAGAATCTGTTTGGTATATAATTTAATTTTTCTTCGTCAAAAGATGTTTTTTGAAGAGTTTTCCATTTTTAAAACACAATTTGCGGAAAAAATCAGAAAAATTCGGAAAAATACAGAAATATTTTGAGAACAATGCACCTACCTGTGGTGAAGATCTCCGCCCAATCCAAAAAAATATAAAAAATCCTGCCGCCGCCGATCCGCTCCGCCGTCTTTCGCTTTCTCTGGAGTGTTTAGAGGGAGTGATTGAGGGAGTGAAGAGATAATGGAAGAAGAATATTAGGGAGAGGGATGGAAGAATATATTGAGGAAAGGGATTGGAGGGAGTGATTAGAAGAGATAATGGAAGAGAAAGAGAGAGTGGAAGATAAATTTTTCTTTTTTTCTTTCTTATGGATGGGAAGGAAGATATATATAGGGAGAGAAAGAGAGAGAGAGAGATATGTTGGTGGAGAGCTCATCATGTTGTCCCTCTTAGTGGAGAATCCATCATTATTGTTCTTAGTGGAGGGCCCATCATGTTTCTTAGTGGAGAATCCATCATTATTGTTCTTAGTGGAGGGCCCATCATGTTTCTTAGTGGAGAATCCATCATTATTGTTCTTAGTGGAGGGCCCATCATGTTGTCTTAGTGGAGAGCTACCATCATTGCTCTTCATAAGAGGCCTCACAAGAGGCCCCATTGAGGCCCCACAACGCGGGCCCCACAACGCGGGCCCCACAACGTGGGCCCTACAACGCGGGCCCCACAACGTGGGCCCCACAATGTGGGCCCCACAATGTGGGCCCCCGGTTGATTCAATTTTAAACAAATGTTCAATGCGGGCCCACCAAACGGGTACAAATTCTCCCTTGCTCGGATTCTCACGAATAACCCTTCTCCGCACTTTAGCGGAAAAAATCAGAACAATGCAGAAATGACCAGAAAGATTTGAGAAAGCGTAAGGGACGAACACCGGAATAGAAAACATTGAAAAATTGACAGCGAAACCCTAATTTCTTTTTTAATCAAAGCAGAGCAAAATGGGGTGTCTACAGATGCCCCTCTTTGGTAGAGATGACGTAGTCATCGAATACCAAAGTCAAAATGACAGAACCATTTTGCGTAGCTTTAATCGACAAAAGACTCTACGGAACCTAGACGCAAGCATTTACTACCTAATGTAAAACCCAAAACGAAGTCCTAGAATTGGAATGTAGTAAAAAAATCCCGCTGCGGTGCCGCTCGACATCACATTTATATGATGTTCAAAGAGAAAAGACCATTTTTGAATGGACTCAGAATGAAATACCATATTTTTACGGCTTCCAAGGAAATGAGACATCACATTTGTATGATGCTCAAAGAGAGTAAGAGACCATAGTTGTATGGACCTGAAGAGAATGGAATACCGTATTTTTACGGAGTTCCAAAGAAATGAGGTATCATATTTGTATGATGCTCAAAGAGAATAAGAGAACGTAGTTGTATGGACTCGAAGAGAATGGAACACCGTATTTTTTACGGAGTTCCAAGGAAATGAGGTATCATATTTGTATGATGCTCAAAGAGAATAAGAGAACATTTTTTAATGGACTCAGAAGAGAATGGAATACCGTATTTTTACGGAGTTCCAAAGAAATGAGGTATCATATTTGTATGATGCTCAAAGAGAATAAGAGAACATTTTTGAATGGACTCAGAAGATAATGGAATACCGTATTTTTTACGGAGTTCCAAGGAAATGAGGTATCATATTTGTATGATGCTCAAAGAGAATAAGAGAACATTTTTGAATGGACTCAGAAGAGAATGGAATACCGTATTTTTTACGGAGTTCCAAGGAAATGAGGTATCATATTTGTATGATGCTCAAAGAGAATAAGAGAACATTTTTGAATGGACTCAGAAGAGAATGGAATACCGTATTTTTACGGAGTTCCAAGGAAATGAGGTATCATATTTGTATGATGCTCAAAGGGAATAAGAAAACATTTTTTAATGGACTCAGAATGAAATACCGTATTTTTACGGCTTCAATCTTCGGTTGAGATTAATGAATTTGGAGGTTTTTTTATGAATTTGAATTTGACGTAGAATTGGATTTGATGAATTTGGGGAATTTGAATTTGACGTAGGATTGGAGTTGATGAATTTTGGGATTTTGAATTTTGACGTAGAATTGGACTTGATGAATTTTGGGAATTTGAATTTAACGTAGAATTGGATTTGATGAATTACGGAATTCCAAGGAAATGAGGTATCATATTTGTATGATGCTCAAAGAGAATAAGAGAACATTTTTGAATGGACTCAGAAGAAAATGGAATACCGTATTTTTACGGAGTTCCAAGGAAATGAGATATCATATTTGTATGATGTTCAAAGAAAGAAGACCACTTTCAAATGGACTCAGAGAGTATATGATAACAGAGATTATCAGGAAAGGGGGAACTGGAATCTCCAATTAACAATTTTGGAAGCAAATGATTCAATACCACCATGCAGCAAAGGTCTTTCAAGGCTTGAATATGAGATGCCACTTTATTAGCAACCTGCCCCAGTTTAAGGCCTTCTAACCTTCTTCTATTCATTGACCAGAGATCATTCTTGCAACGATTTTTCACCATTCGTGACAGTCGCACCTTTTCCAAGTTTCTCGGAATCCGTTAATGAACCTGCCTTCAGAGTGATTGCACCCTACAACAATTCTTTAAAATAGCATTTGTAAATTTTTCTAAAAATAGAACCACAGACATTGGTAATAAAAAGACAAAATAAGAAAGATTACTCAAGTGATCTCGTGATGCTTCTGACTTATCAGTATTTTCTTTTGGGTTAGGTTAGCCTCTTTTAAAGAATGTTTCTCCACTGATAAACATCTTCACTTATTTTTTAAGACAGTGATACTTCATATATCCTTCTATCAACTTTCGGATTGTTTTGAAATTAATGCCCTTAGTTTCGGGAATCATTGTTATTTTTGCCTGACCTACTGAGAGTTCAGAGGTCGATGTAATTCTTCTGGCGTGAACCCCATCTTACCACGACCAAGTATTCCTTTTTAGATTTTCAACTTGGCGGACCGTTTAACTTTAACTTTTGCCTGAATCGCCTTTTAGGTTTTCAACTCAGCAGGCTACCCCCTTAACTTTTGCCTAAGCTGCCTTTTCAGGTTTTCAACTTAGCAGAGGAATGATCCTGAATTTTGCCTAGATCGCCTTTTCAGGTTTTCAATCTAGCGGATTTTCAAGCTCCATTTTTTTTTTTTTTTTTTTTTTGAACACCAAAAGGACTTTACAGGTGAGGTAGAGCTTTTCAAAGAATGGCTTAAGGTTTTGCAAGAGTTTCGACCGAACCTGTGAACAGGTTGCCTACGTATCCCAGTGTAGGAATCAGGTCATGCGTAGTTCAGGGGAATGCCCCTAGTACATTGGGTTTTGAAGGAAAATTTTATGTAGGCTCGAAAGGGTTTGCAAAAGGTTATATATTTTTTGATTTTGGGTTATGAATTTGGGTTTTATTCGGCCAAAAGACGGCCTTCTGGTGTTCAAGCATAGAACCTCTTGAGTTGATCAAGATTTGTTGGTTCCGGCAATATTTCTCCATTTAAATTACGGAGCTTGACGGCTTTTCCGGGTAAGATTTGGTCCACGATGTATGGCCCTGACCAATTAGGCTTGAATTTGCCTCTTGGGTCAAGCACTGGTGCTCGATTTTCTTTTAGAACAAGATTGCCTTCTTCGAGATCTCTGATTTTAACCTTTTTATTAAAAGCCCGGGCTATTCTGCGCTGATAACCCTGCACATGGTAAAGTGCTTTTAACCTCTTTTCATCTAGCATGTTCAGCTCTTTATATCTGGCGTCTGCCCATTCATTTTCTGGCAACTTGACTTCAGTCAATACTCGGAGCGAAGGTACACGGATCTCCACAGGTAGCACTGCTTCCATACCATAAACAAGAGAGTAAGGGGTTGCCCCAGTTGAAGCTCTAATTGATGTTCTGTAAGCCCACAATGCGTACGGCAACTTATTCGACCAATCCTTATAAGTTTCTGACATCTTGCTAATGATAGTCTTGACATTTTTGTTTGCAGCTTCCACCGCTCCATTTGTCTGCGGCCGATAAGGTGAAGATTTATGATGCTTAATCTTGAACTCTTCGCAAAGAGTGATAACTTCTTTCTTGAAATGAGATCCGTTATCTGAGATAAGTTCATGGGGAATTCCATATCTGCATATGATGTTGGTTCGTATGAATTTAGCAACTGATGCGGATGTAAGCTTTGCATAAGAAGCGGCCTCAACCCACTTAGTGAAGTAGTCAATTGCAACGAGTATGTACTCGTGACCACTAGATGACTTAGGGGAAATCTTGCCAATTATGTCAATTCCCCATACCGAAAACGGCCAAGGAGAAGTAAGAGAATGCAATTCGGTAGGTGGTACATGAATGAGATTCGCATGTATCTGACATTTATAGCATTTCTTCACAAATGTGTGACAATCTGCTTCCAATGTTGGCCAATAGTACCCCAGACGTAGGATCTTCTTTGACAACATCCTCCCATTCATATGAGGTCCACACACCCCTTCATGAACATCTGCGAGAATTTCTTCTGCTTGATCTTCAGTGACACATAAGAGTTGGATTCCGTCGAAGGACCGTCGATACAGCTCTCCTCCACAAATGACAAAGTTAACTGCCAATCTCTGCAAAGTCCTTATCTCCTTATTCGACGCCTCATTGGGATGCCCCTGGCCCGAGATGTAGTTCTTTATGTCCGTATACCATGGTTTACCATCGGGACATCTTGCAGCTATCTCTATAGCATCAACATATGCAGGAGCCCATTGCTCTTGAACCGTGATGGGCCTCATCTTCATATTGTGAGGTATGTCAATCATAGAAGCTAACGTCGCTAAGGCATCGGCGAATCTATTCTTCAACCTTGGCAAATAACTGAAAGTGATGTGCTGGAATTGCTTAGCGAGAACATCCAAGTATTCATGATATGGCAGCAACTTTTCTTCTTTGGTTCTCCATTCTCCTTGGGTTTGGCAAATGATTAACATTGAATCTCCATATACGTCAAGATTCTCTATGCCTAAGGCCAACGCAGCCTCAAGCCCAACAATGCATGCTTCATACTCTGCCATATTGTTGGTGCAATTGAATTGTAACTTAACGGCAAGGGGAACATGCTCATTTCGAGGTGACACAAGCAATGCCCCTACTCCCTGTCCTGTTTGGTTTGCTGCTCCATCAAAATAGAGGGTCCAACCAGTTTCTGGATATTCATCTTCTACCATCATGATCTCTTCATCTGGGAACATCGTCTTAAAAGGCTGATTTTCTTCTCGGGGTGCTTCTGCCAATTGTTCAGCAATGGCTCGGCCCTTTACTGATTTTTGGGTTACATGGGTGATGTCAAATTCAGACAACAATAACAACCATCTGGCAGTCCTACCTGTCAGGGCTGGTTTTTCAAAGAGATATTTTAGAGGATCCATCCTTGATAGGAGCAAGACCTTATGTGATAAAAGGTAATGCCTGAGTCGCTGAGTAGCCCAAACCAAAGCTAAGCAGGTTTTTTCTAGGACAGTATACTTCTGTTCGTACTCCAACATCTTCTTACTAAGATAGTATACAGCCTTTTCATGCTTGGTTTCTGGATCTTGCTGTGCTAACATACAGCCCATTGTGGTTTCTGTTACTGACAAGTAAAGTAGCAATGGATGCCCCGGTATTACTGGTGCTACTATCGGTGGTTCAGACAAACTTTGCTTTATTTTCTCGAAGGCCTGTTGACATTCCTCCGTCCACTCTTTGGAAGAGTTTTTCTTTAATAGCTTGAAGATAGGTTCACAAGTTGAAGTCAGATGAGCGATGAATCGTCTTAGGAACTGTATCCTTCCTAGGAATCCCCGTATTTCCTTCTCGGTTCTAGGCGGCGGCATCTCCTGGATAGCCTTAATTTTCTGAGGATCCACCTCTATGCCCCTTTGACTCACCATGAATCCAAGCAACTTACCAGAGGTAACCCCGAATACACACTTGCTAGGATTCACTAGAACATTACCACGAAGATGAACATCCGATCATCGAATTACCCATAAGGAAAATGATATGGAGACCTAGAGTACCACAAAAAACGGGACCTGCAATGAGAACATGCCATGTGTGAAAGAAAATTTTACATTTTGGTGATTTCTCTTAAGGGATTGCTCACGTCATTAGTGATGTTGTGGCATGAAACAATTCGTTCGGTCCCCTTTTAGGTCCTACTCTCAGTTTCCCTAGCATTACTCTTACCCATAATCACATCATATGTGTGCGTCCTACATACAATCCTCATTTACGGGGCTGGGCCCTATGGGAGTGGTCATTAACTACCCCCTAGGATCACTTATGGTATACCTTCCAATCTAACGACCTGGGCCTACAAATGTATTTGCAAAAATCTTTGAGAAACAAACAATTGTTTTCGAAAATATTTTGATAAATGCTTTATCAAATCGTCTGCCTAGACTTATTTTAGAGGCCTATGCTGAGATTGAAACTGTAAATGACACCACCTCTTTAATCGGAGGTGAAGGATTCCATGTTGGGCATCCCTATTGAACTCGTGGGTTACCGTGTTACTTGAAACTATCCTCAAGTGACTCTTAAAGCAGAGCCACCATTGGAAAGCCTAAAGCCATGGAGTGGGCCCATAAATCAATATGACCCCTTAAGTCTAAGGACATATAAAGGGTCCTATCTGGCAGAACAACCTTATCCATATTCTTGTTCGTAGGTTGTTCTATTGTGATCTGTTCAGTGAACAAAACTAATGTCGCAGCCATTCTGCCGGCTTGGGGTCCACTACCTTAGTGACCGAGATAGGCCACCCCAATTCGTGTATGGAGGCTAGGTCTAATGTTGGTTGTGCAATGGGTTCTGTGTTTGGTTGCACAAAGTTTCAGCAGCCATCGGGATTTTGAAGGAAAATTTGTTAATTAGCATATATGTCCTGAAAGCCAGTGGTTTGATGTTTTGAACTGTTTGATTCATTAATAAAGTTTTCATTTCATAACATTCAGTGGGTATATCTTGGAGTGTGTGATGTGCTTATTCTTTTCTACACATGTTTGTCTTTAGGTAGCATCGTAGGATTATCAAGTCCATGGATTCACAGATCCTAAGGGGTAGGGAGATATGATATTCCATCTCTTTGCAGACCTAAAAGTTCCTAGTTGGGTTGAGACTAGACATCTCTTCCTTCAAAATCACGATGGCTGCCAAAAGTTTGTGCAACCAAACACAAAACCCATTATGGAGCCCTCAAAGAGCCCCTCATGGATTTTGAATTAATTAAAAAAATATCTATAGCAAATGATCTTTGATTTTAAGGTTTCTTCAATACCAGCCATCGTAAGAGGTTGTGTGGATGAACCATATTCAAAGTCAGATATTAGAATATGTACGTAGCCTTTTTCTATCTAAAAGTTGAACCATGAATATTATTCTTTTTAATGGATATAAGTTATATGCCATCCTCTGATTGGACCATCCAAATAGGGTTATTTAAGCGTATGAGTAGGAAGTGCTTTCTATCAGAGTTATAGGATGTTAGAATAAGTGGACCTTGATTTGTTCTATGAATGAACCATGCCTTCAAAATCTCCTTCATTGGAGACTTTTATCAAAGTTGGAGGATGATAAGATGAATAACCTTTTTTCCTGTTACCCCCATGTTTGGCAACCATGAAAAATTATTCGATGGAATACTACGGGCCCATGTGTGAGAGGGGTTGAGAAGGAAGGAGAGAGAGAGAATTGAGTAGGTGGGAGTAGGGATAGCATAAAAAATTTCAAAAGACTAGTGGGTCTACATTATATAGATAACAGCCAGGATTGTTTGACTGGTGCCATTTTTGTAAGCTGGTCCCAAACAAATGAAGTGTACAGATCATGTTTATGTATATGCTACCCGTACTGGATTACAAATCCAATACGGAAAAGATTAAAAAAAAAGGTCTCTTAAAAACGAGATTTTATACTGTTTAAGCTCTTATAGTCCCTTATTTTTCAAGAAGTACTGTACGGACCACACTATAGGATGATCCAAAAACTCATTTCGATAGGACGATCCTAGCCCTCCGATCTATAGATGAAATGCATATTATGAAAACCTCTATAGATCGGGGGCTAGGATCATCCTATGGAAATGATTTTTTTTTGGAACAACCTATTTACGTTATGGCCCATCACATGGACAGTTTGGATCATCTTATAGTGTGGTACGTACAGTACTTCTTGAAAAATAAGGGAGTATAAGAGTTTACGCGGTATAGAATCTCAAAGCGAGATTCTATACTATGTAAGCCCTTAAAAACAACTCCCATCCTATAGACATAAACAAACATACAAATATGAACTTATCTTTACAAAACTTTTGGTGTGCCACACATTGTGAACTTTTCTTTACAAAACTTCTGGTGTGCCACACATTGTGAACATGTCTTTACAAAACTTTGTGTGCCACACATTGTGAACTTTTCTTTACAAAACGTCTGGTGTGCCACACAATATGAACATGTCTTTACAAAACTTTGTGTCCCACACATTGTGAACATGTCTTTACAAAACTTCTGGTGTGCCACACATTGTGAACAAGTCTTTACAAAACTTTCTGTGTGCCACACGTTGTACGTACTTTGTTTGTTGTCACCGAGTCAAAAAAAACAAGTCAATTTATGTACTTAAACAGTCGAACATGAATAAAGTGATGAGCTTTTCACCTTTTATCTTGACAGTGCATTCACGCGTCAAGTTTTTGCAATTTTTTTCTCTCTCTTTCCATTAGTTTGATTTGTTTCTTCCAATATAACCAAAGGAGGTTCACACACATGACACATTACTCTCAAGAATAACCCTAGTCATTAAGATGTTATACAATTGGGCCACAAAAAATTTGTAAAAGATATTTTTATTAGGGATTTGCTAGGGACCATCGCAGAAGGCAGCCTATGGAATGACACAGATTTTAAAATTTTTTTGGGGGGTAATTCTGTGTCGTTATGCCCTATTCCCTAATTTCCGCAATGCGGCTACTTGTAAGTGGTTTAAATTTAAAGCTTTTAAAAGTTCAAAAGTTTCAAATAAAGTCATTTTTAAATAACCACAAACCGCGAAAACAAATAAGGGATTTGCTAGAGTCCATCGCAAAAGGCATTTTGTGGATGGTCTGTTGCATCTGATAGCAGCCACCTCATAAATGAAGACAAAATTTAGCAGGTATCTTGATCATAGTTTTAAAAGTTCCCCGTGTCATCTTAGACTTACCCCGAGTCGACACCCTTTTTCCTTGACCCGTTCCACTTTTTGCCGGTTGCGTTCCGCATTTTGCCCTACAGAGTAACTTCTTTAACTCTCCTAAGTACTCATCTGCACCAACCGAGTACTCATCCGCATCAACCAGGTATTCAACTGCGTCGTATCAAGTTGATTAGGATTTTCTTCAATAACTGCATCAACGTTATGAAACGCTGATTTTGATCTTTTATGAGGCAATTTTTATCTTTACACACACGCGCGCGCGCACACACACACACACACACATATATATATATATATATATATATGGACATTTTAGTCTTTATATGAGTCAAAAGAATCTAGGGTATTTTGGTCAGAAACATATGGTATTGCCTGATTTGAAACGTCAAAATCGGGGCTTTCTCTTTGGATTAAAAATCAAGGGGTAGATGGTTTTCTCTTGTTAAATAATGAAGAACTCTGATAGCAAGACCCAATTGAATTGGCTACTCTTCTTCTTCTTCTCTGAGCCTTTGTGAGCCAATGCAGGCAATATTTGAACCTGTTCTTCTGTAGTAAATAATGAAGCAACCCATTCAGTTACTCTTCCAAACTTTCCTATTACTATTACTCTTCCAACACCTCTTCATCAAAGCCCAAGTCTTCACCTACATAGACAACTGTGACTCCGGCAATTACACTTCAGGCAGCCAATTCGAGACCAATCTTAACCACCTCCTCCTTTCTCTAACCACTAAAACACCTCTTCTCGGCTTCTACAACACCACCTCCGGCGAGAACCCGAACCTTCTCTACGGCCTCGCTCAATGCACCGGTCGTGCCTCTGCTGACGACTGTCAGACCTGTCTCAACACTTCCAGCTCAGAGATCATCCGTCGCTGTCCAAACCGAAAAGGTGCTGTGAAACAACCACTTACTCCAAAAGCTTAAGAAGTTAAGGGTATAACGCCCATAGGATGATCCAAACCGTCCATCTGTTAGGCCAATAGAAAAATAGGTTGTGCCCCAATAAATCATTTCATTTCCACAGGATGATCCTCGATCTTATCAGTATTGAAGGGTTAGGATCATCCTATAGAAATGATTTTTGGGTACAACCTAATTACGTGTGGTTCAACTAATGGACGATTTGGATCATCCTGTGGAGTGTGCCGCACGGTACTTTTTGAAAATACGAACGGCTGCCCATCATGTAATTTCTCTGCTGTTATTTCATCATTTGTACCTCAACGCCGCCCCCCCCCCCCCCCCCCCCCCCCCCTCTCACATTTCGGGTCGGGTGGGTCGGGTTTTCCAAAACCCTACCCTACCCTACCCTACCTGAGAATTATCTAGGGTTGGGTCGGGTCTAATTTTTCACCGGAAAGCCTGAGATTCGTAAACCCGACCCTGCCCGAGATAGTTTCTTGGGTCGGGTTGGGTCGGATCGAGTTTTCATTTTTTAGCGTGGTATAGTGACTAATTTTAAAGATTGTAGAAAAAAATCAAATCTTCACACCAAAGTTCTCTAAATTTATGTCATCAAGTGTATAAATATAAGATGGACACTATTTTCACATTACAGACATGTCACCTCAATGGAAATAATTGTATCAATATATTGGAAAATAATTTTCTATCTTATCCAAGAGATATTCAAGAAAGTCACAGACTCACAGTACACCCATGTGAATTGGGTCGGGTTTCGGGTTTTTTTTCTTTAAACCCGCCCGTACCCAAGATTGAGTCGGGTTTTCCAATTAAAACCCGACCCTACCCAAGACCCATGATTTCTAAACCCGACCCATGTTATTTTCGGGTCGGATTGATGAGGGTCGAGTAAAACCTTACCCAAGTTGCACTCACGTGTGGAGCCCCTCTTTTGGGTTGGCCGTACATGTGAATTTTTATTATCAATGAGTAGTGTTTTGAAAGATTTTATATGATGTGTGGCCGTATAAACCTCTTTTTTCAAAAAAAGTACGGTATAGCCCACTCCATAGGATGATCCAACCCGTCCATTTGTTGGGTCACAATGTAAATAGGTTGTGCCCCAAAAATTCATTTCCATTGGAGATTTCCATAATGTGCAAGACCACCACGCTCTCCGCCTAGAATTCCAGGGAATCACGCCTCCATGATTGTAACCATCGCCCATCACGCCCACGTGGACAAAATCAAAGGCACGATTGGCCCCATGGGCATCGTGGGTCTCCTCCCCTATAAAAGGGCGTCTACACACTCAAGCAAGGGCATCGAATCCAATTCTCCTCCACTGGTCTGGTAACTTGTCTTGGCCCTCCTCTCATTCATCGTCCATTGTTTGTGTTGCCCATCTCTGACTTGAGTGTTGAAGTGGCCGCCCGGAGCCACAACTCTGGGCCCACAGACGCTTTTTCTGTGAGCACAAGATCACAAGCTCAACCGAGCTAGTATGTGCAATCGGATTTTGGGCACCATCAGATTGGCGCCATTCGTGGGACCTCGATGCCAAAATCTAAAGCTTCGAAAGCTCCGTCTCAACCTAACGATAGAATAGCGACGAGAAGCCAGACAAGTCAGTGGAACCAAGACCAACCAATAGAAGTAAGAAAAATGGGTGTTTCCGGCGAGATTCCAGTCACCATGACTGCTCTTAACCAGTTCACTCAACAGCTTGGAGATGTCGCTAACGCTCTCCAACAAGTACTGTAAAGGCTTCCTTCCCAACCGGCGGCGCCACCTCCACCTGTGGTTTCGCCCGTTGAAGAAGTTTCTCCCGTCGATGTTGCGGAAGAAAGGGGGTCCTCCGAGGGGCGAAACTCCCGGAATCGGAGATCCCTCCATTATGGGTGTCAATTTTGGCTCGGGCTCGGAAGCTCGCTCGAGCTCGGCTCGAATCCTTAACGAGCCGAGCCGAGCCGGCTCGTTAAGCTTAACGAGCCGAGCCCGATTTAGGCCAGGCTCGGCTCGGCTCGTTAAGGCTCGTTAAGAATTTAATATATTTAAGGAACCCCATTTTAGGAAGTGAAAGGGAGAGGCAAAATATGTCACTTCATTTTAGGAACCCAATTTGTTACTTGAACCACGCCCCATAGTGTAAAAAAAGTAGTCAAATTACACTATATGGGGCTGTTCGGGGAAGATGAGGGGTGTGAACTTAATATAACCCAAGCTCGGTAAGGCTCGCGAGCCTGACCGAGCCGAGCCGAGCCCGAGCCGAGCTTTTGAGCTTAATGAGCCAAGCCGAGCCGAGCCTGGCCAAGCTCGGCTCGGCTCGGCTCGTTTACACCCCTACCCTCCATCATCGACAAGGATCCGCGTCGATCACCTGCCCACCGCCAAATCACCCCAAACGAATCGCCAATAGAGGCGCGATGACCCGGTAGCGGAACTAACACTTGCGAATTTCGCTCCCCAAATGCCTCCCCCCGCTGAAAAAAGCTCGACTAGGGACGATATCCCAAGAGAAAACTCCACTATCGTCGCCGATCTCCAGCATTAGATAAAGGAACTCCAGCAACAGATGAAAGGATCATGCGACCCAGACCTCCTAGCGGAATGGGACAGCGAGGCTGCCTCCCCATTTGTTCCGAGGATCGCCAATGCAGACATTGCGACGAACTTCGACATGCCCCACCTTGATTTGTATGACGGAGCAACCGACCCTTTGGAGTTCCTCCGAACTTATCGGCGAGAAATGGTACTCAGAAATGCTTCAGATGCCACAATGTGCAAGGCCTTTTCCTCATATTTAAAGAAGGACGCAAGCAACTGGTACAGCCGATTGAAGCCCAACTCCATCGAGACGTTTCATGAACTTGGGAAAGAATTTGCCACCTACTTTGTGAATAGTCGGCCCTGACAGAAGCCCGTCGACACTCTCTTGGCTCTAAGGCAAGGGCGAGATGAAACCCTCCGGAAATTCATTAGCTGGTTTCTTTCGGAACTTCACCAAATCAAGGAGCCCAACTTCGACATGGTCAGCGCCGCTCTTCGCCATGCCATTCGGGACCGCGACATGAAAGTCTCCTTGAATGTCAATCCCCCCTGCGACCTTCAAGAACTCATGGCTACCGCAGATCGATACATTAACAACAAGGAGTCGTTTTCCATGGAAAGGGAGTCGGAGATCGCTCGGGGAGGAGAAAAACGGAAAGACGACTCTAGGACAGGACCAGGTCTCAAGCAGGCACGACATAATGACCGACCGAGTCATCGAGCTCCGATTCCTTCGTTTGAAAAAAGTTAACTACACCCTGTTGAACATGACAGTGTCCAACATCTTGTATGAAATCCGAGACAGAGAACCCATACGCTGGCCCGAAAGAATGAGGAATACAGGAAAGAAGAAGAACTCCGGAAAATATTGTCACTATCGTCAAGACCACGGCCACACTACGGATAGCTGCTATCAGCTCAAGAATGAGATATAAAGACTTGTGGGACTCGGTCGGATCGACAGATATCTCCAAAACTAGCCGAGAAATCAGCAACAACCTAAATCAGAGGTTCACCGACCCTCGGGCGAGCGTCGCTCTCCCGACCGCCGCCACAAGGCAGAAAGCAGTCACCAGAGAACACAGGATCAGGAGGCCGAAGCGCCCAAAATAGCGCGGAAATATTGATACCATCTACGATGACCTCGTCTTTGGAGGACCAACCGAAGAAGGATGCGCCCTCTACACGGGACAGAGGAGGATTACAGGAAGATAGAACGACCTCACGATGACGCTGTTGTAGTCCAACTGGCTATTGCCAACTTCAACGTAAGCTGAATTCTGTTAGATACCGGAAGCTTCGTCAACATTCTCCACCAGAACGCCTTCGATGAGATGCATATTGACAAGGATCGTCTGGAGCCGGTCGACTGGTCCATCTTTGGATTCTTCAGAGGGGAAATCAAGGTGCGGGGAAAGATCAAGCTACCCGTAACATTTGGGACCTACCCCGTCCAACGAACTATCATGCAAACCTTCTTAGTGGTTCGTGTACCTTCGACCTACAACGGGATCATTGGTAGGCCGGCACTGAATGAACTGGGGGAAGTGGTATCCACTTCCCACTTAAAGGTAAACTTTCCCACGAAGCACGGAGTCGGGGAAGTCAAGGGCGACCAAGAAAAGGCCCGCGTGTGCTACGCCACCCTGTTGAAGAAGAAGAAAGCTGCCAAAGGAATGTTCTCCATCGGAGGTCCTGACGAATCGAGGTGACGCGAGGGGAGCCGGTCGAGGAACTCACAAAGATTCCCCCTTTTCTGGGGTCCAAGGAACAAACAGTCCAAATAGGTTCCCTCCTCTCAGGTAAGCCCAGGGCCGACCTTGTCGAGTTTTTGAAAACTAATTCGGATGTCTTCGCTTGGTCTGCTTCAAATATGCAAGGAATCCCCTCTGACGTAGCGGTTTACAAGTTGAATGTAGACCCGAACTCAAAGCCGATCAAACAGAAGAAGCATAACTTCGCCACGGGAAGGCAGAAGCACATCAACGAGGAAGTATACAAACTCCTTAGCGTCGGATTCATCAGAGAGATCCATTACCCACAATGGCTTGCTAATGTTGTAATGGTCAAGAAATCTAACAGAAAATGGAGAATCTGTATTGATTTCACTGACCTCAATAACGCGTGCCCAAAGGATTGTTACCCGCGTCCTGAGGATCGACCACCTTATCGATGTCACCGCCGGGCACGAAATGCTGAGTTTCATGGACGCCTTCTCCTGCTACAACCAAATTCAAATGTACGGCCTCGATGTTCTGAAGACTTCCTTTGTTATCGACCAAGGATTGTTCTGTTACAAGGTCATGCCTTTCGGCCTTAAAAACGCGGACGCCACGTACCAACGCCTAGTCACAAAATTTTTGTCGAGCAGATCGGAAGGAATATGGAAGTATATGTTGACAACATGATTGTGAAAAGTCTCGAAGCTCGAAACCACATATCCGACCTTGAAGAAGCATTCGCCGTCTGTCGAATAACGAAGCACTTGCGGATGACATCATGGGACATCGGGACCTTTACCATCTTGCTCTTTGCCATGTAAGCCAAGAGACCTCTCCACCCGTTCGGATAAACTTGGGTCGGAGCCAACCCAAAAAAGTCTAGAAATGATATCATAATCTCCGGAAGAGGAAACCGAATACCGGCCTCTATGACCTCCTAATAAAAAGCAGTCTCTCCCTCTACCGAATTGCAGCAAAATCGTTCATCAGAAGTTGGGAGCCGGATATGATACTCCTCAGGAATGTGATACTTGTCCCTGATTCGTGCAAGGTCGGAAGGCTTAAGAACTCCATTCGATTCCACGGCCTCTTCCGGATGAAACGCTATTCCATGAGGCACATCAGGCTCGTGAAGATCAGCCGATTCCTGCGCGAGATGCCTAGCTTGAACTTCCATTGGTTGCAAGCTTGAATCACTCTTATCCATCGTCAAAGCTGCTATCACCGGGGGATCGCTCGGTACCGATTCTGCTGCCTCAAGCGGTTTGTGAGGAGGCGTGGCGCCCAACTCACCGCCTCCCCTTGGACAACCTTGGGAGTTGGTACCTTCTTCTTTCGGGACGTCATTGACTTTTTCCTAGCAGACCCTGCTTTCTTCGGGACAGGGACGGCCTCCTCATCCTTTTTTGCCCTTACATTACACCTCTTCCCGAAAGGCGGTACTGGGACACTTTTGGCCTCCTCCTCCTCCAGTGGAATATTTGGGGAGGAAGATGACTCTGCTATCCTAACAGATTCTTCAGACGGGTTTTGGGAATTGGTATCCTCAGACATATTGGAAAAAAAGAAGCAACGAAAGGAAATACAAGATTGTGGAAGAAAAACGCACCGGAACAAACGAGGATTTGCCGGCAATGCCGCCGGAGAAGACGAACCAGCAAAGGAAATAGGCTAGAAACCTCGCCGGAAAAAGAAAAAACTTCTGCCGGTGACGAATAAAACCCTTCAAGCAGAAAACAACTTTAAAAGAGCCGGTGAAAGGAAGAAAGTGGAGAAAAAGATGTTAAGAACGAACGGCGAAGGAGGAGTTTCGCCGGAAAACCCTAAAAATCTCATCGGAAAAAAGAAAGAGAAGGAGAGAGGAAAGTAAAGGGAACGAGAGGGAGTGAAGGGCTTTTATAGACCTTTGGGCAGGAAACCAAAAGGTCATGTCTCACTGACATGAACTGCCGTGTGACACCCCTTCACTCACGCATGTTTGTTGGAACCATAAATGCGCCGTTTCATCATCATGACTCAAAGCACCAAACCGCCGTTACGCTGGGTCGAAGCGTCACAAGTCTCCTACATGTCCTTTCGAAAGACCTCCGGATGACACGTCAATCTGCACCCAGCAATCTACAAGGCAAAATTTCCCTCAGTACCGACGGTCGGTAAAAAACATTCGAAAAAATCACCATGAACACTTTGCTTACGCTGTACCGATGTTCCCCACACGACGCATTACAGAGGTCATACAAGAGGCATCCAGGACCTGGCACCGACTAACAAACAAGAAGCACATAGAGAGAACAATCGATCTAAACACTCGCATTGCTCGCCGTCCTACAAATATGCAAGTACATCAAAGTCCTCACATCACTCGGTACAGACCAATGTAAGAGTTGCTACAAAGACAACATGAGTTACAAAAAGTTTTTTTTTGTTATTTATTTACATATGGAAGAAGCTTTACAAAAGGAGGGCTTCTAGGCCAATTACAAAAAAAAGAAAGAAAGAAAGATCTGCACAACTAAGGCTCCACCGAGCTACAATCATTTATGAAAGATAAAAGAAGATCAAAATCTCCACCGAGCTACAGAAATATCGGATCTTCCCATCGCCATCTTGCTCCATCATGCCACGACACCCACTTGGCAAAATCTTCTTTGCTCCGAAGGAAGCTTGATCCTTGTAGTGCCGTTATCAGGATTTTGGCTGATAACGATGGCATAATCACCCGATCGGATCCTCCAAACGATCTTCCTCAGGAAAAGCCTCTGGACTATGAGTTGCGGCACCGACCCTCACTCCATCTTCAGATTCTCCTTGCAGCTGGGTCTTCAAAACACCATTCTCCTCCTCCAGTTCCTCTACCCTTGCTCGAAGACGGAGAACCTCCGCCCCCATTTGGAGGAGCTGGTTGGCCACACCATACCCCATCTCCTTCACGTGCTTCAGGGACTGCTTGAAATTGGCGGCGAAACTAGGGATTCCTTCAGGAGGAACGGCACCCCCGAGAACCGGAGAATCCTGATGGTCTTTGGGTTTGACTTTATACTTCTTATCACCCAGAGATCCGTGCCCCCTCTTCTCTCCTTCAACCGCCGGTGGTGCCATTGCCGGAATCATTGCAACTAGAACTACCATGTCCGGCGAACCAGTTCTTACCGTCATCACCTTCTTTCCCTTATGAGCTCCTCTTGTCCGCCTAGCCACTGATTCTCCAGCATAATCATAATGCCCCCTTTCCTCCTCCGACAGGGAGTTCACCTCCACCACCGGAATGTCTACCGCCGGTTGGTTTCCAATACCTTGCTTGAGACATCACCGGCGAGATGAAGAAAGAGGGACGAAAAGGAGAAGGGGAGAAGGGAAAATAAATGGCAAAGAAATGGCTTTTCCCCCACCTCTTATCACCACGTACGAGGCGGGAAAACTAGGCGGGATTTAATGATCCTGCCAGTTTTTGAAACCATGTAGCGGAAAAACCAGGCGAGAGTTTAATGATTTCGTCGATTTTCGAAATCCACGGCGAGGAAAATGAGTGAAGACCAATGGGGAAGCGCACCTCATTTCGAACCATCCCATCGGGAATCTACAACCCATCAAGTGACACGACGCTTCAAATTTATTCCGAGTTCCCGCCAAGGACGCTTCAACTCCATCATCATCAGGCAGTCAATACAAATAAGTAAGTACCTGGCTACCTCTCAAAAGCTCAACTACTTCCTTGACCCGCAAAACGGGACAAGAAAGTAGAGTGTAGTATGTTACTATGTTAGGGGTAAAATCGGTATACCCAGTACCGACCCTAACAACCATTCCCTAACGCATAACCTGGCCGATATAAACTCATATAAGGTACTAAAGGTACCGACCCAACCGTCCCAACAAATAAGCCATTCATACAACTCTCCAGAATCGGTGCCGACTCTCAGAAAGAATCAGACACAACTGCGGAAATCCTGCCATTAAGTGATTAATCCGGGTCACCGTTACACCCAATGCGCTCCGTATAGATTCAAAAGTTCTCGCCAAGACCACCACCCTCCATCTCCGCCCAGAATTCCAGGGAATCACGCCTCCACGATTGTAACCACCGCCCATCACGCCCCACGTGGACAAAATCAAGGGCATGATTGGCACCATGGGCATCGTGGGTCTCCTTCCCTATAAAAGGGCATCTACACACTCAAGAAAGGGCATCGAATCCAATTCTCCTCCACTGGTTTGGTAACTTGTCTTAGCCCTCCTCCCATTCATCGTCCATTGTCTGTGTTGCCCATCTCTGGCTTGAGTGTCGAAGTGGCCGCCCAGAGCCACAACTCCGGGCCCACTAACGCTTTTTCTGTGAGCGCAGGATCACAAGCTCAACCAAGCTAGTACGTGCAGTCGGATTTTGGGCACCAACACCTATAAATATAGGTGGTGGGATCTTGTATGAGTCATCTTGAAATTGAATAAAAATTTAAGTTCTTATTTTCTCTTGCGGATTCAAGAGTGTCTTTCATTAAAGAAGGCGGTGTTCTTCTTCTACGAGTTGAAGACGGTGTTCTTCGCCTTTCCGCATGCTTCCGCTTGCGTTACCTTCTGCCCTGTCGGCAGTTCGACTCATTGTTTTGCTTAGATGACACAGCCGAGTGGGTTTGTCCTGCCTTCGCAGGTGTGGTCATGTGTCTGCATGCAGTTGGTAGTCTGGGTTTACCCACAACACCAACAAATGGACTGTATGGATCATCCTTACCGTACGAGTTTATCTGGCCACACATCATAAAATCTAGTGTTTTGAAATTTCTTTTATACCATGTGAAACAACAATTACTCCACAAGCTTAAGCTGAGAGTTGTGTTATTTAATCATCTATTCTTCAACAGGTGCAGCAATTCAATTGGCCGACTGTCTCTTACGTTACTCAGACCAGCCTTTCTTCTCCAGACTCCGAGGTTATCCCAGGGTTTGGCTTTCTAATCCTTACAAAGCGTCAAACCCAGATGTTTTTAATCAGAAGTTGGGAGCTCTGATGAAAAATCTTTCGGCTAAGGCTTGTTTTGATACACGGAAGATTGCAACAGGTATGGTAAGTTTGACAGATTTTGCCAAGATTTATGGTTTGATGGAATGCCGGAGAGATTTATCGGACAACGACTGTTACTCTTGCTTGCAAATGGGGATCAGTGACATTCCACTTTGCTGCAATCAAACGATTGGTGGGCGGGTTTATAGCGAGTGTTGTTATTTAAGGTTCGAGTCGGAGCCATTTTTTCCGGCGACAGCTCCTCTTCCTTCATGGTCTGGCGACCAATCGGACCATTCGGATGCAACCGGTAATTGTTTTTCCTTTTCTGGAATCATGAAAGGTTGTTCTATTCCTAGGGGTGCAATTCGGGTCAGGTTCAACCCGATTTTGGCTCGGGTTGGGTTGGGAAAAGCCAACCCAATTTAATTTAGGGTTGGGTTAGGATTGAGGCCCTGGCAATCCGACCCGAACCTGACCTCTAATTTTATCTTTATTTTCTTTGGATTATATTGTATTTTTCTATTTGGCCCTACCTGAATCCAACCCGATTTCATTAGATGGGTTGGGTTAGGGTTGAGAGATTTAGAGGCGGGTTGGATTAGGGTTAATCATCCTCAGCCCGAGGCACAGGTTACGTTGGGTTAGGGTTGGCCTCAACCCAATCCAACCCGACGCTAGTTGCACTCCTATCTATTCCCTGAAAGCAAAATCATCAACTAATTAGAGAGAAGTGCCTAATAAGTGATTTTCTAGGCAATTTTGCCGAAAGCCATTTCGTGGCTCACTACTGCATGAGAGAGCAGACGAATTAAACGAATAAGACAAAATTTGAGCTTCTCTACTGCAAAAATGAGCTGGGATTTGGCTTTTACACAAAATTGCCTAGCAAAGTGGGGATGAGTGTGGAAATAAATAATGGCACTCTTACAGTAGAAACTTTTATAGTGAGCATTTGGATTTCCGGAATTAAGCACTAGAATCGGCACCCTATTCTGATTCTGCCCGAATAGAATTAGATTATGGAAATGTTGGAATGGGCCCGGGGGGGGGGGGGGGGGGGGGGGGGGTCGTCGTGGGGTTGGAGGTGTTGTATTTGTTTCCAGCACAAGAGTAGCTATCCTTGGAGTGATGATGATAGCAAATTTAATGGACGAGTATTGAAATCTCAGGGCAGAGCTAAGATTTAAAATATTCCAGAAATAGCTCTCTCCCAACCATAGCTAGCAAAACTTAGTTTTAAATGGCATTTGTTTTTGGGAAATGATTTTAGCACTCTACAAGTTTGATATGTGGAGAGTTTTCGAGATTCTTCGTGCCTCCGTTCGATCCTCAGATAGTGTCTTTTCGTTGTACTCTTGGTCTGTTTCCCTATTCTTGTGATAAGGTTAGTATTTGTGAGTTGATTGTACTATCTTTATTATTCAAATAAACCGGTACGGGTCCACGTCAAATCCAAGCTTACCTACCAAAAAAAAGTTTGATATGTGGCGAAAGCTTCTTGTCTTTTAGTGTTTAATTGCCATTGTCAGAGCTTTTTGGGAACTCAAGAAGATTTCCCACATATCAAACTAGTGGAGAGCTAAGATCATTTCCCTTTTTTTGTTATTAAAAAAATGGATAATTACATTTACACATCCACTTCCACCCCTATAGTTTAAAACGTGACAAATACACACTTCGTTAATCGCTCAATTACCTACCACACTCGACTCGAGTAGCCTTGCGCTACCCTTTTTTATGTCTCGAGTCAATAGAGACTGAGGAGATTCAATTTGTTTAAGGTTTGCCCCCTCAGCTGAAGGTTCGCCCATAGATTGAAGGGTTAGGATGATCTGATTGAGCTGATTTTTTGGGCACACCCTATCTATGTCAGGACCCATCAAATAAACGCTTTGGATTATCCAAATAATGTGGGCCCATACCCGAATCCGAAGCGTTTGGTAGTGTTTGGATTCGGGTATGGGCCCACATTATTTGGATAATCCAAAGCGTTCATTTGATGGGTCCTGACATAGATAGGGTGTGCCCAAAAAACCAGCTCCATCGGAGCATCCTAACCCTTCAATCTATGGACGAACCTTCAGCTGAGGGGGCAAACCTTAAACAAATTGAAACTACAGGGGTGTATTTGTCACGTTTTAAACTATAAGGGTGGAAGTGGATGTGTCAGAAACTAGAGGGGGTGTAAATGTAATTATCCCTAAAAAAAACCATGTTTGGTAGGATCACCATCTACTAGTCCGTTTAAAACTTAATTTTATGCAAAAACTCCGTTCTTCTAGTAAAACACATTTTTTGGCCAACTTTTCAACTTTACCCTCACTATATTTTGTAAATGACAAATTCTAAACGTATTAAATGTTTTTTCTTGTGCTTCCTTTACTTAAACATTTTTTACTTGCTTTTCTTATCTAACAACAATTCAATACTCATTAACTCTTTTTATCAAAAGATCCCTTGCAAATCAGAGTTTTTTTCTTGTTTGTGCAGGAAATAAAAGCACAATGAGAATGCTTCAAATTATCTGCATCCTTATGGCTATCACATTGGTTCTTACATCCACTATTTGCACTTTCTTATTGAGGAGAAAGAAAGCAAGCAATAAAGATGGTGAATATCTTGCAATATAAGTATTTTCTTCATACATAGGCCATGTTTGGCAGCCATGACTTTTTTTTTCAAGAGAGTATTAGTTTTCCATGTAGGGAGAGAGGGGTAGAAAAAGGGGGAGGGATAGAATTTGAGAAGGGAGTCTTAGAGATATTTGAATTGTTACTAAATTGAGTGGATCTTCCATATCTCTCCCATATGTCATGTGCTTGATTGAAGATCTTTTTCACTGTATATATTCCTTATATAGCTCTTCCTCATATCACTTGATTGTATCCCTTAATTAGATTTCCTTCATTGTATATTCCTCCCTTGTGTTATGGGAGAGTTACATTTCCCATTGTATATTTCTCCCTTGTGTCAAGGGAGTCAGTTACATATCTTTTTGTATTTATATGGATTCTTTACATAGTGAAAATTGAGAATCTCTCCAAATCAATTATCATGGTATCAGAGCGGTAAGAGTCCTTACATGCTACCTTTCTCGGAATTCTCTTAGCTTCATTTTTTTTTTCGTCTTTTTCAACATCTCCATGGCAGACGAACTCTCCAGTGACCCTCCACTATCATCCACTCCACCCATTAATCCTTCTATTCATGTTTCTGAAAATGAAGCCCAACAACCCATCACTGATGGCTATTCTTCTTCACCATACCAAATTCATCATTCTGATAGCCCTGGCGCTATTCTTGTCTCCAAACCACTCACAGGGGACAATTATTACAATTGGTCTCGCGCCATGAAAATAGCACTTAATGCCAAAAATAAAATGGCATTCATTGATGGTTCCTTACCACGACCAGATCCTTCTTCCCCACTTTTCTCCAGGTGGGATAGGGCCAATGATATGGTCCTTTCTTGGATCCTTAATGCCCTCTCTGGGGATATTTCCGACAGCATTATGAATGCCTCCTCTGCATACGATGTTTGGATCGACTTACGTGACAGGTTTTCTCAAAGTCAGGCGCCTCGCATTTTCGAGCTAACACGCTCTATCGCCACGCTGCAACAAGAAAATTCCTCAATTATCTTTTATTTTGGGAAGCTGAAGTCTCTATGGGATGAACTCTCCGCTATCTCAGCCAAACCTTCCTGTTCATGTGGTGCAGCCCAAACCTCTTCTGCCTTTGAGCAACAACAACGACTGATGCAATTGTTGATGGGTCTTAATGACTCATATTCTGCTATTAGGAGTCAAATCCTCCTCATGGACCCACTACCAACTGTTAATCGGGCATATAATCTTTTACTTCAAGAAGAGCGCCAACGATCCTTGCATATCTTGCCCAAACCAGTCGTGGAGACATCTGCCCTTGCCGCTGCACGTCCACCTTATCCTCCTACTTTTCCTTCCAACAATGGACATAAAGTAGGAAGATGTCGCCATTGTGGCCGAGATAACCACACTGTTGAGAATTGTTGGAAACTCATTGGTTATCCGAAGAAGCGAAACTCCAACAACCAACGTTTTCAACAGACATCACGCGCGAATAATGCAGCAGCTTCTTCAAGTAACATTGGTGAAAATAACAACAGTGATGTCCCAAATGTTCCTTCATTCACACATGATCAATATGCACGTATTATATCATTGATCACTCCAGGTACAAATCAACCAGCTGTCCACTTAGCCGGTAAGCCCTCTACTCTTAATCCCTCTTCTACTTGGATTATAGATACAGGAGCCACCGACCACATGGTATCTTCCCCTTCTCTGTTATCTTCCATTTCCAATCATTACTCATCTAAACCTGTGGTTCTTCCAAATGGAAATCATGCTGAAATTTCTCACATTGGTTCCACCCAATTGTCTCCAAATATCACACTTAACAATGTTCTTTGCATTCCTACATTTAATCACAACTTGTTATCTGTTAGCCAACTCACAAAATCTCTACACTGTTCAATAACTTTTTTTCCTGATTCTTGTGTCTTGCAGGACCTGTCAACGAAGATGAAGATTGGATTGGGTAGGGAACAAGGTGGACTATATCTACTGCAACCCAGTCAGGCCAACTTTTCAATCACCTCACCACCAAGTTCAAACCTCTGGCACTGGCGGCTGGGACACCTTAACTCTTCTCGTCTGCAACAACTTTCCAAGTCTATTCCCAATATTTCAGTTTCAAATAAATGTATTTGTCATGTTTGTCCACTTGCTAAACAAACCCGGTTAGCTTTTTCATTAAGTAACATTAGTACTTCTCGTTCTTTTATGTTATTGCATGTTGATATTTGGGGAGGATACAGTACCCCCTCACATTCCGGTGCACATTACTTTCTCACTATCGTCGATGACTTCTCACGTGCCACTTGGTTGTATCTCATGCAACACAAGTCTGAAACATATCATTACATTGAACTTTTTCTTGCCCTTGTTCAAACTCAATTCCATTCTCAAGTTCAACAAATTCGAACAGATAATGGTTCTGAGTTTTTCTCTAACAAGATGCAAAATCTTTTTAAAGATAAAGGGATTATCCATCAATGTAGTTGTGTGGCCACACCCCAACAAAACGG
This sequence comes from Tasmannia lanceolata, assembly GCF_043159265.1. Lineage (NCBI taxonomy): Eukaryota > Viridiplantae > Streptophyta > Magnoliopsida > Canellales > Winteraceae > Tasmannia > Tasmannia lanceolata. The sequence goes on along the minus strand of NW_027518680.1, from coordinate 61,228,330 downwards.
AGTTGTGGAACGTAAACACCGGCACCTCCTTGAAGTTGCCCGTGCGTTACGCTTCCAAGCTCATCTCCCTCTTGAGTTTTGGGGAGAGTGTGTCCTCACTGCTGCATATCTAATTAATCGAATCCCTTCATCTCTTTTGGGTAATCGTTCCCCTTATGAAATTCTTTTCCAAAAGAAACCCAACTATGATCACCTTCGAATTTTTGGGTGTCTCTGCTATGTCTACAATATCCACCATAGGAATAAATTTGATCCACGTGCTAAACCAGGTATCTTTGTTGGTTATCCTTTTGGTCAAAAAGGCTATCGTGTGTTTGACATTGAAGCCCGGAAAATTATAACCAGCAGAGATGTTAAATTCCATGAATATGTTTTCCCTTTCCGAGATGTTTCACAACCAGCAAATAATCCCACTCGAGTTCTTCCTTTACCCGCAATTGACGACGATCTTTCATCCTCCTTCATACGACAACCCTCTCTGCCCCTACAATCATCCATTTCTCCTCCACCGCCAGTGCCACCCTCTCCTACATCTCCCTCCCACAATACTGTTACACCAGTCACCATATTACAACCAAGGCGCTCGACCCGTACCATCAAACCCCCCACTTATCTTAATGATTACCAATGCTCACAAGCTCAACACCTTTCCCTACCCCTCCCCACTCTTCACTCTTCAGAGGCGGGCTCCAAAGGTACAAAATATCCCATTTCCAATCATTTGAATTTCTCTAAATTCTCACCTTCTCACAAAGTTTTTTCAGCAACACTTCACTCTACAATAGAACCCAGGACCTTTTCTCAAGCTGTGAAAATACCGGAATGGAAAGCCGCAATGGAAAAGGAAATTCAAGCACTAGAAGAAAATAAGACGTGGATCATCACTTCCCTACCTCCTGGCAAACACCCCATAGGGTGCAAATGGATCTTCAAGATCAAATATCGTGCAGATGGAAGCATTGAACGCTACAAAGCCCGCTTGGTCGCCAAGGGCTACACTCAAATGGAAGGCCTCGACTATCATGAGACTTTTGCACCCGTTGCAAAGCTTGTAACTGTTCGCTGCCTTCTTACCATTGCTTCCATTAGAGGTTGGTCTTTACAACAGCTTGATGTCAACAATGCATTCCTGCATGGTGACCTTGCCGAAGAAGTGTACATGAAAATACCACCTGGTTTTACACGAAAGGGGGAGAATCTAGTTTGCAAGTTGACTAAGTCGTTATATGGGCTTAAACAGGCTTCCAGAAATTGGTTTGCCAAATTTTCTCAAGCTCTTATAGATGTTGGCTTTCAGCAATCCAGGGCCGATTACTCGCTTTTCACTCGCATCAACAAACAATCATCTATCTTCATTCTCGTCTATGTTGATGATATCATCATCACTGGGAATGATAATACCTCCATTGATGCCGTTAGATCTTATTTCCATAGCAAATTCCATATCAAAGACTTGGGGACTTTGAAATATTTTCTTGGCATCGAGGTGGCGCGATCTCCTAAGGGAATCTATCTCACTCAAAGAAAATATTTACTGGAGATACTCAATGATATAGGTCTTCTTGGCACACGTCCTGTTGATTTTCCGATGGAACAACACCTCAAGTTAGATAACAGTTCAGGTCCTTTACTTCATAATCCCTCCTCTTATCGTCGTTTGGTTGGTCGATTAATCTACTTGACCATAACACGGCCCGATATAGTCTTTCCTGTCCAGCTACTTAGCCAATTCATGTCACAACCAAGGAAGCCACACATGGATGCTGCATTTCGTTTGTTACGATATTTAAAGGGCACACCTGGCCAAGGCATCATGCTATCATCTTCTAGTTCATTACATTTGACTGCCTACTGTGATTCTGACTGGGGAAGGTGTCCGATGACTAGGCGATCTACCACGGGTTATTGCATCCTCCTTGGTCACTCACCAATCTCTTGGAAATCCAAGAAACAACACACCGTGTCTCGTTCTTCTGCGGAGGCCGAGTATAGAGCCATGGCTATGGTCTCATGTGAACTACAATGGTTGAAGTTTCTTCTTCGTGACCTTGGTATACATCATCCTCAACCAATGACCCTTCATTGCGACAATCAAGCAGCCCTCCATATTGCTGCCAATCCGGTATTTCATGAGCGAACCAAGCACATTGAATTGGATTGTCACCTCGTTCGTGAAAAGATTCAACGCGGTCTAATCAGTCCAAGCTACATATCCTCTCATTCACAACTTGCAGACGTCTTTACTAAACCTTTGGGCCGTGACATTTTTCGATCCATTATTGGCAAGTTGGGCGTCCAAAACTTGCACGCTCCAACTTGAGGGGGAGTCTTAGAGATATTTGAATTGTTACTAAATTGAGTGGATCTTCCATATCTCTCCCATATGTCATGTGCTTGATTGAAGATTTTTTTCACTGTATATATTCCTTATATAGATCTTCCTCATATCACTTGATTGTATCCCTTAATTAGATTTCCTTCATTGTATATTCCTCCCTTGTGTTATGGGAGAGTTACATTTCCCATTGTATATTTCTCCCTTGTGTCAAGGGAGTCAGTTACATATCTTTTTGTATTTATATGGATTCTTTACATAGTGAAAATTGAGAATCTCTCCAAATCAATTATCAGGGAGGAGCTAGGTGATGGTGCTAAGTGGCTTAAAAATAGGTACAATAAAACTCTATTCTGACTAGAGTTTTTCTTTTCCCTGATTTTCAACCACTTCTCACCCTCTTCTCACTCATGCCTCATCAATTTCTCCCTCGATCTCCCACCACTAGATAAACTAATATTCTGGAAAAATTCTTCATGGCTGCCGAACATGGCCTAATTAACTAGCTAGGTTTTATAATTGGATCCAAATAGTCCATCATCATCATCGATCTTTTTCTTCTTCTTCATCAACTTTTTTTGCTGCGCAAAACATGTTACAAGATCAACAAAAGGGCGGAAAATTCATCACTTTGTAGGTCATAATTTTGCTTAAAATTTGTTTTGTGTTCTAGGCGGACGAGTTGGAGGGGATAATGATGCCACGGAATCACTAATATTTGATTTGGAGACACTCCAAGCAGCCACAGATAACTTCGTTGACATTAATAAGCTTGGAGAAGGAGGATTTGGAACTGTTTACAAGGTACGGCCACAGGGCGGACCCAAAATTTTTATTAATACTTAAAAGAACGATACACTGGTATTGAGAAACTCATCTAGAAGGGATTCAAAACTAATGCTAAATAAAAATTGAAATATGATTAAGGAAAAACCATCATCCTCAGATTGAGCAAGGTCAATCTATCACATACTTACTATGTTGCATGGATTCTTTCCCTCCCTATACCGAATCCGTGTCAACACGTCTCCACATGCGAATCCGACATGGATTCACTTGGAACACACCTAGATTCTTGTCGTAACCGTGTCCCGCATTAATCCTGTTTTTTTTTTTCGTGAGAATTCGATTCATCGTTGTCTCTTTTCCACACGAATTCTGTTTTTTTTTTCGGATGAATCCGATTCATCGTTGTCTCTTTTAAAATGTGAATCCTGTATATTTTCTCTTTAAATGTGTTTTCTTAACATTTTTTTTATATGAAAACCCTAGTGCACAACCCCTTCTTCGACTCTCTTAATACAAAACTCGCAATGACCCTCTATCCTCAAATTTTTCATGAATCCTACTTTTGGGGGCTTGCCGAACCCAAGATCTCGAATCCGTGTCGGATCCCGACACGTGAATCCGAATCCATGCAACATGGCATACTTAAAAGAGCGATACACTGTTTACTAGGAGGATTTGGAGTTGTGTTCTTAAATTAAAGTTACTTAAATTTTCTTAATTTTTTTTTACCAGGGAAAGCTATTGAACGGGCAGGAAATAGCAGTGAAACGGCTTTTAAGAAGATATAGGCAAGGAATGGATGAGTTGAGAAACGAAGTAGCTTTAGTTGCGAAGCTTCAGCACAAGAACCTTGTAAGGTTGTTGGGTTGCTGCCTACAAGGTCAAGAAGAGCTGCTTGTCTACGAATACATGCCAAACAAAAGCCTTGACACCTTTCTATTTGGTAATTAGTATCTCCAAACTTACATATATAGCTCATTTCCCAAGCATTGAAAACCCTGATTTATTGACTTCCATGATGATTGAAGCTAGTTTTTGAGTTGTTATATGGTGCATGTGTGTGCTTTCAAGGAAAAATATGTGCATGAAGAAGTATATGTGGTAGGTCACTTGTGTAGAAAATTGATGGACCAAATACAATCAAATAGTATGCAAATGAAAAAGGAAAAAAAATAACTACACACAGAGAAAATATTTATGGGGTTCGGCATAAAAGCCTACATCTATGGGTGAGATCATGATCTTCCACTGCAAGGATGCAACGATATAAAGATTACAATGAGATTAACCTGAAACATAATCTAATTGTTACCCTTTACTCTATAAGCCAAACCAAGATCATACACTTCTCTTCGCCGAGGGAAAAATTTATGCTCCCACCATATTCTCATCATAAGACAAAACCAAGAGAAAAACCCTCACAAAAACCGCTAACTGCATAGTTTTGCTTGTATGTGTTGGGAGTTTCTCCTAAAAAATCTATAGTTATCCTAGCTAGTCAAGCTAAAAAAAATCATAAAAAAATCTCATTTAGTTAACAAGACGTGTTTCGCAACACTCTCTGTCTTGGTCCGTTTCAGTCACATGAAGATCAACTATATTGTACGCTCTCAAGAACATAACTTCATACCTCTTGTAGGCATCCACCCCATTCTACGTGGTAGGCCGCCAAATATCAACATCTAGTGATATTAGCCATGTTTAAACAATGCTTGTAATTGCCTCAGTATATGTTATACATAAGAAAATGGTTCCTGAAGTGGCGCTAGCAGTGGCTTATATGAGGTGGCGCTCACAAAACATAGGGGGCCACTTTGTTTGGATGATCCAAAGCATTCATTTGATAGGACCTCACATAGATAGGGTGTGCCCAAAAATCAACTTCATAGGATCATCCTAACCCTTCCATTTGTGGAGGTTAAAATGGATGGGGATAAAACCTCCATAAATCTAAACCTCCACAAATGGAAGGGTTAGGATGATCCTATGGACCTAATTTTTTGTGGGCACCCTATCTATGTGAGGGTCTATCAAATGAATGCTTTGGATCATCCAAACAAAGTGGGCCCCCTATGTTTTGTGAGCGCCACCTCAGGATCTGTTTACTCATATATGTATATATATTTTCTTTAAGTGAATAATTCTACCTGCCGCTCACTCACTTATCATGTGATGTCTCACATAAATATATTTAGCCCTAGCATGACAAACTTAATTCTTCTCATAATATATCACACACAGCTGCCACAAATCAACAAGATGCTTCCCTACTTCATGTTGGGATTTATGGCATTTTGTGTGTCCTTGCCATAGTTTGAAATTTCGACCAAAATTCGAAATTTCGGACCGATCAACACTGAAACCACAATGTTCTGAAACCGAAATTCCCGAAACGTACCAAATTTTGGTCAAAATTTTAGAAATTTCGGTCGAAATTGGAATTTAATAATAATATTTTATTCCTTTATGGAATTTCAGCCGAAATTACCAGCCGAAATTTCGGGAGAAAAATCCAGGATTTTGTTGACTTGTACCAAATTTCGACCGAAATTTTGGGATTTTGGCGGAAATTTCGGTTTCAGTGAATCCCGAAATTATAAGCGAAACCGAAATTTAAAACCTTGGTCCTTGCAACACCATTTCATTGCCTCATTATCTAATTTCCTTCTAATGCCGGCTGTGTATACGTACAAGGTGTCCAATCCCAACCCCAACCGTGAACATTCTAGGCCTGCAAAAAACTGGAACGTCATATCTCCTTGCCATATATTCTCTATGTGCATGGCCTATCCTACGATGCTACCTAAAGACAAACATATGTAAAGAAGCATGTCACATACTCCAAAAATTTCGAAATAGATGTCATGAAACAATCAATTTATTCGTTAATAATAAATTCAATACAACTAGAATTGACTTTTAGGGCATACACTCTAACACCACTCCCTGGTAACGGTTCAAAATGTACAATCTCTGGGATTGGAGATTGGAAGAGAACCATCGAACTCATGGTTGAACAGGGAGTGGATCATAAGTGGTCGGCACTTTCTGCAGGTTGGCAATTCATATTCTTTAAATCCATCAATCGATATTCCACTGCACACATGAATCGAGGTACGCTTTCTCACTTTTGGGTCCTAACACTTCAGGCCCATATCACAACCGATTTGGTCAACCAAATAGCCTCATCTGTAATCTCACATGTCGTCATGTACTCTACCTCCTCTCTGATACCTTCGAATGACATAATGTAGTAGACCTGCTCTTGTATAAGTCTCTTGCAGAGTCAACCTTCACTTATCCTACTAGACGTGTAGAAGACCAGAAGTACAATACCGATCAAACATAGCTCCAAGATACACTCTTCCTTTCAATCATCCAAGAATCCTACTTCACTGCATTCCAATCCACTAACATGGTCAGCTAGGGTTGTTCGTTCAGTTATAACCGAACCGAACCGAATAGACCGAAATTTGATAATCGAAATAATTTCAGTTATCAAATTTCGATAACCGAACAGAAATTTCTAAAAACCGAACCGAAACTAAACCGATTAAAAATTCGGTTATTCGGTTAGTGGGAGAAAAAGAGGGAAAAAGTTAAATCTCGGTTTGGATCGGAGGGCTAGGATCATCCTATCGAAATGATTTTTTGAGCACAACCTAATTAAGTTGTGATCAATCAAATGGACGGTTTTGATCATCATACAGAGTGCCCATATAAAACTTTTTTTTGAAAAAATAATGGTTTTTATTATAATTTCGGTTATTCGGTTAACCGAAATTTTTTTTTGAGATAACCAAAACCGAATAACCGAATTTCCAAAAAAAAAAAACCAAAACTAAACCGAACCGACCAAACCAATTCGGTTATACCTGAATAATGAACACCCCTATGGTCAGCACAGTTAGTGAGTGTGTCACTCATGTCAGAGGCGTGCCCAATTGCCCCCACCATAGCACTAATTGCTTGGAGATGAGAGAGGGCCCTATTAGTGATCAATAAAACTTTATCAATATGTATTTAGCAACTAATAATTAACCTTATCACCTATATCAGTTTTCCCTTAAAAAAAAATTAGAGTTAAAAAAAAAAAATCCTTTGTCTTACACAATCTTTATGTTGGTTGGAGCATATACAATGATTCAATGGCTATTGGCTACATGGTTAGTAGTAGTTTCGTTTTTTTTATCAGACTGGCTTAGTTGAGCACACCTGAAATGATCTGCTTTAATTAGGCCATGTTTCGATTGCAGGAATTTTCTAAAAAAGTTTTAGAATAAAACTTTTTTCCAGAAATTACTACTTTTCCATTGTTGGTTATACATTAAAAAAAAAACTTGAACCAATTTTCAGTTCAAGTTTTATTTACAAGGACCTTCAATTTACTATGATATCCATCTAAATAAGTGATAACCATATCATTTTCCTCTAAATTGTGTAAAGTGGGAATGTTTTTCTGCCAGAAATGTTTTTCCTGCAATCCAAACAATGCTTTAACTGTACATCTACTTATAAATTTCCTTTTAAGAATTCAATGATGCTTAAGAATTATCTTTGAGAAGCCAACTTCAATGGGTCATTTTATTCCTCTATTTGGCTCCAATTCTTTCGACATAAAGTGGGTGTAAAATAAATTTTACCACCATTTTTCCATAAATTTTGTTTTACGCCTGTTTTACGTCGAAAGAAACAAAGCCTTTATTAATAATTTTATGTGGTTGGATAGATCCAATCAGATGTTTGCTGCTGGACTGGAAAAGTCGATACAAGATCATTGAAGGAATCGCTCGAGGGCTTCTTTATCTTCATGAAGATTCTCGACTCAAGATTATTCATAGAGATTTGAAAACTAGCAATATCTTGTTAGATGGAGACATGAATCCTAAAATTGCAGACTTCGGTTTGGCCAGGCTTTTTGGTGGAGACCAAACTCATGCAAGTACCAGTAGAATTGCAGGGACATTGTAAGTTGAGATTCAATCCCTTTCTTTCTCACATTGAATTTTGAATACAACCTAAGCAGTTTTTTTTTTTTTCCTTTGGGATCTGTTTCTTTCGACGAAAAATGGGCATAAAACAAATTTGACGCACATTTTTAAGTGGAAAAATGGCCGTAAAATTTGTCTTGCGCCTATTTTACTTTGAAAGAAATGGAGCCTTAGATAATCTTAAGTCTGCTTATTTCCTGCAAATGAATATACTTAAAAACTCATCAGATTCTATCAAGGTTTTAAATTCGACCAAAATCCAAAGTTTCGGAACACGGAAACCAAAACGTTTCGAAACCGAAATCCCCGAAACGAAACAAATTTCGGTCTAAATTTCAATAAAATATTATTATTTTTATTTCTTTATGGAATTTCAGCCAAAATTTCGGGAGAAAAATCCGACATTTCATTAGCTTCAACCGAAAATTTGGGATTTCAGCCGAAATTTCAGTTTCGGTGAAGACCGAAATTATAGCCAAAACCGAAATTCAAAACCTTGATCAAGGCAACCTACCTTCCTAACTTCCTACACTTTCCAAAGAAATTAAAACTAATACTAATTATCACATTAGAATAGAAACTTACTCTAAACCATATTAGAAACTCACTTTCCAAAACAATGACAAACCACAATTTCTAACTTCCTATTATTTCTACAAATCCAAAACCAATTTCCAAAATCAAATTAGAAGCTTATTACTCCTAATCAAAAGTAGAAACTTCTAAATTAGGGTCCTAGTTTAAACTAGGAAAGATCCATGTGTGGGCCTTCATGTCGCTCGCATTGAGCACGTTGCGTCGGCCTGGCCCTCCGACGCAGTGTAGGACCCTCAACACCCACAACCTTCTATTTACTGCAAAATAGTTTTAATCAATACAAGTTACACATTTTATGGATCAAAATGTAAACAATAGTAAATATATTTACAAAAAATTTGTACACTAATAGGAAAATATGATATTTTTTAGTCGAGTCAGTCATCACTCAATCAAGTGGACTTGACTCGACCCACTTTCGAGTCAGTTCGAGTTTTTAAGGTTTAAAATATGCTTTAAACATTTTCAGTGTGATAAACAAACACAATGAGACTTATTTGCCGATCATGCTCATTGTGTTTTTCCTTTAAGTTATGTTCTTGGGCAAAAACTTGTCTACAGTAAAAAAGAGTCAACTTGGGTGAATCAATGAAAAATGAGTTTTACATTAACTCAGGCACTGATCAAGAAGTTTCAAATAGTAGTTACTGACTTGGAAAAGGAAATTTTGGAATGTAATGCTTATCATTCTTTTTCAATAATCCAAACCCCAACTTACTTACCTAAAAAAGAAAAAAATAAAGAAAATTGAGAAAAATAAGCAAAAAGTAAAAAAATTTAAATTATTCTAAATAGTATGCGAATGCTTCTATCAAGAGCCACATTATATCCATATATGAGATTGAAAACTAAAAATTATCTTACTAAGCATTCAAGAAGAGGAAAGAAACATCATTTTGGTTGCTGATTGCATGCAGTGGATATATGGCACCGGAGTACGCCGTATACGGGAAATTCTCAACTCAATCAGATGTATTTAGCTTCGGGGTTTTGGTCTTAGAGATTGTGACTGGTCGAAAGAACGCCGGTTTCCATGAGTCTGATGGAGCTATTGATCTTCTAACCTATGTATGTATGAAACTTTATAATGTAATTTTATTGCTTAGGTATAATCTAAAAGGGAAGATTTACAATATTGATGGGATTTTGGCAGGCATGGCAGCATTGGACCGAAGGAATTGCTCATAAGCTGATCGATCGAAATTTGAATGAACAGTGCATAAGACAGGAGGTTTTGAGATGTGTTCTTATGGGACTACTATGTGTTCAGGGAGATGCAGCCGAAAGACCCACAATGTCAACAGTTGTTCTTATGCTCAACAGCTTCTCTTCAACTTTGCCAATTCCTTCACCTCCAGCATTTTTCATCGAGGGGAGTCAGATGGAGTCGGATGTGCTAAGAAATAATTCGGTAGTGAACGGAATGGAGTCTTCCGATCACTTCAATAGTAAGTTCAAACCGTATTCCTTGAATGAGGCGTCGATTACTGAATTAGACCCTCGTTAGGGAAAATGGGTACTAAACAAAAGTTCTGGTTTGATGTAGGACACTGTTTGTTATTTTCTGTAGATTTCTTATTTTCCTTTTTTTTTCTTAGTTCTATTTCTTATATAAGAGTCACAGTCTTAGTTGGATAACAGATAGAGCTTATCCTAATCCTAGTTGGATTGGAGATAGAGTTTGAAAGTCTATAAATATGGATGTGTATTGTATGTAGAAATCAAGTTTTCTCATTTAATAAAATTTCTTGCTCAGTATTTATCTTTTTCTTGTGGATTCAAGGATTCCTTCTTATTCCTTAGTGGATTCAAGGGTTTTTATCGAGGGAGACGATGCTATTCTTCAGAGGGTTGAAGACGGTGATCTTCGCCTCCTTTCTACACGTTTCCTCCACGTTAAGGTTTATAAATAGGCATTGAATTATTTGAGTAATATTCATTTAAGAAAATAAACATTTCAGTTAAATGCCTTCAAATCAACAAAGCATCTTTTGAGAAACTATTGTTTCCCTCCTTGGTTTCTAGTTTTAGTATTTTTCCTTTCTTTCCTGTCTATAGGCGTGAGAGATCAAGGCCAGGTAAGAATACTTCTAGTCTTAGTATTTTTCCTTTCTTTCCTGTTTAATGTCTATAGGCGTGAGAGATCAAGGCCAGGTAAGAATGCTTTGCATAGAGCATTGCGTGAGAGGCATGGGAGCAATGGAGCTTGAGGCATACTTGTCAAACTATGAGATACATATGAGAGAGAGAGAGAGAGAGAGAGAGAGAGAGAGAGAGAGAGATATGATGGATTCTCATTTAAGAATCCATCATGGATTTTGAAGTCAACAAATGCATGCATGCATGCATACATACATACATACAAATGTGTATATGTCAGTCAAATGTTAAAATATGTAGCCATTTTGCAACTAAATGTTGGCACTTGACATTACAAGGGAAATGTTATCAGCACTACTGTATTTTGATGAGGGCACTCCTCACCTAAAAAAGAAAAAAAATAATTAAAGGATTCAAGAAGAGGAAAGAAACATCATTTGGTTGCTGATTGCATGCAGTGGATATATGGGAAATTCTCAACTCAATCAGATGTATTTAGCTTCGGCGTTTTGGTCTTAGAGATTTTGACCGGTCGAAAGAACACTGGTTTCCATGAGTCTGATGGAGCTCCTGATCTTCTAACCTATGTATGTATGAAACTTTATTGCGAAAAAACCAGTTACTCCAAAAGCTTAAACTGCTGGAGAAGGTGTTATTAAATCTTTTATTCATTAACACTCACCCTCACATGTGGCCCCTCTCTTTTTTGGGTTGGACTACACGTAGCACATGTGGATTTTTACCCTCAATAAGGTTTGAACGCAGGACCTTTTGCTCTGATATCATGTCGAACAACCAGTTACTCCGAAAGCTTAAACTGTTGGAGAAGGTGTTATTAGATCTTTTATAGTTTAACATTTATAATGTAATTTTATTTCTTAGGCATAATCTAAAACGGAAAATTAACAATATTGATGGGATTTTGGCAGACATGGCAGCATTGGACCGAAGGAAATGCTCATGAGTTGATCGATTAAAATTTGAATGAACAGTGCCCAAGACAGGAGGTTTTGAGATGTGTTCATATGGGCTTACTATGTGTTCAGGGAGAGGCAGCTGAAAGACCAACAAATTATAGAAATCTCAGGTTTTGAGATGTGTTCATATGGGCTTACTAGGAGTTTTTTCCAATCACAATTTTAGAAATCTCAGGTTTGGAGAGGGATTTTGAAAACACAGTTTTCTGATCCAAGATTTTAGCTATACAAACACTGTTTTCAAGCTAAAATCTGGATTTTATAATCCCAGATTCTAAAATCCGCGTATCCAAACGCCCCCTAGATGTTATATATCAAAATATCACCGTGTTTAGCATGGATAAAATAAAATGAAGTGTATCTTAATACGAGAAATTATATGATGAATGGGTGTATAAATACGTACTCATTTGGATCAAATATCAAGGGTGGTACTTTCTCATACGATCTTTACATTCATCATATAATTTCCTTTTTAATACTATAGCAAATTATTTATATTTGTTAGTCTTTTTTATTGCAAAATATATATGAGATGCTCTTTAAGATTTTTTTCAACATTGTTTGGGCTCCATCCAATTCATTAAGGGTTGGGTCTATATCCCACATGAGACATTCACAGCATTTGTCCTTGTCTCAGCTATTTAGGGGCGGATCCAAAGGATCTATCAGACTGTCTGTGTCCATTGTCCACGCATACACATTGGTAGGGATCCAAAGGATCTATCAGACTGTCTGTGTCCATTGTCCAGGCATACACATTGGTAGGGATCCCAAGGATCTGTCATTTGTAGAATCTATGTTTGGATGTGCGGCATAGGATCGGAGAGTAGTAGAATAAGAAGTCAACGTTGAGGAGACAAGCATTGGATTCGTTGGATCAAACCATTGTTGAAGGGGATTCGTTAAATGTGATTTGTTGGCTGAACGGTGGGGCGGCTCCTCCGTGGAGATTTCTTTCCATTTTCGATGAGATTGGTGATATAACTTCAGGGTCTTCTATCGGATATAAACATGTCAGAAGATCGGCAAATGATAAGGCGGATGCACTTGCCAAGCGCGGTGTATCTAGTGGTCTTATTAGGTGGTTTGACCATCTTCCTCCTTGACGAGTGGTGTGCCGTTGATTGTATCTTTTGACTGTTTTGTCTTCTTGTATTCTATTGTAAATATGGGAGTTCCATCTCGGTCTCCTGTTTTCCCATCATTTATAATATTACCATTTCAAAAAAAAAACATTGGATTTGAATTGTCGGGAATTACCTTGGAGAGTAGTGGTAGGTAGTGTTTGGTAGTGCGACATTGACTTGGAGAGTAAGGAATAAAGTAGGGGAGTCATTACCCAATATAGAGAATGAAGAGAGAAAGAGAGAGAGGGAAAAGATAGAAAGAGAGAAAAACTCTATTCCCAAGATTTTTCAACCAAAATTCTTCTGTAGAATTGGGTTTGAAAGTAATAAGGAAGGGACATGAATGACACCTACATGCAATAATTATGCCAGAATCATGATGGGGAGTCTCATGAAAGTTCAATGCAATATTGGCAACCAAAAGAGGACTCGAATTTACCTTTGTCAGCTAAACCCACTCCGATTAAGAGATCAAGGAGCAGCGGAAACCCTTGGAATGATTCAAAAGAAAAAATTTCTCCCCTAATTGGATTTACAGCATCCCTAGTTACTAGATTATCAATGGTGGTTGAATTGAAATTCACAAAGACCAAGTAAACAATACTGAAGTCATTACTCAAAGTAGTAATCTCTGCTTGATCTATTCCTTGCCGGCTTCAATGGTTCTCAAACACGAAACACCTTGGAAATTGGATCGATGGCTCCCTTTGATCACTCAAACTTGTGGAGGAACATTTTTCAAAATGCTAATTATTCTACATTGCTTTAAAGAACATGGCCACCACTCTTGATAGTCCAATCATCAAATCACTAATCAAATACAGATTAAACAAAACAAAGAGAGAGAGAGAGAGAGAGAGAGAGAGAGAGAGAGAGAGAGCAAAACGTGTAACGCTTAGGGTTCTCCAAAAACCCCAATATATAGATGAGTGGGTTGGGCGTCCAAGTTGCCTTGGACGTCCACACTCACCCAAACTCTCTTTCTCTTCCTTAGTTTCCTTCTTTATGTTAAAGTCTTAAGTAGAAAAGACTCCCAATTCAAATCAAACTCTTTTAGAAACAATTCGCTTTTACAAATCAACTTTCCAAAACAAACTCAATTGATTTAGGAAACTTCTTTCCAAAACAAACTGAATTGATTTAGGAAACCTCTCATAGTTGGACATCCAAGTCTCGTTGTGCACCCAACACACTTGGGTTGCCAAATTTGAATTTTAGAAACTCTTTTCAAAATCTAAATTTAAGTAAATAAGGAACTTTTCTTCTCTCTCAAAATAAGAAACTTCTAATTGATCAATTAAACTAATTAATTAATATAAATTAAAAGGTTCCTCCTCCAATAGGAATTAATTAATTTCTACGCAAAGCCAGATGGGGAAAAATGCCCAAGTGCACCCGTCATACTCATCGTGTATCTCCACTCTACTTCTTATGTAGATGATCATATCCATCCATTTAATCTATGAAACCCAAGATCTGGATTCTCCAAGAATCTTAAAGGGTCAAGCGAGTTATGAGTGGGATCGTCACAGGGATCCGATGATCTATCCTGCAAGATTCAAAGAATCCCAATGCGACCTTACTCGGTAGTCACACTACGGTCGCATTTAGGTAAATGGTCCTCACTAGAACATTACCACGAAGATGAACATCCGATCATCGAATTACCCATAAGGAAAATGATATGGAGACCTAGAGTACCACCAAAAACGGGACCTGCAATGAGAACATGCCATGTGTGAAAGAAAATTTTACATTTTGGTGATTTCTCTTAAGGGATTGCTCACGTCATTAGTGATGTTGTGGCATGAAACAATTCGTTCGGTCCCCTTTTAGGTCCTACTCTCAGTTTCCCTAGCATTACTCTTACCCATAATCACATCATATGTGTGCGTCCTACATACAATCCTCATTTACGGGGCTGGGCCCTATGGGAGTGGTCATTAACTACCCCCTAGGATCACTTATGGTATACCTTCCAATCTAACGACCTGGGCCTACAAATGTATTTGCAAAAATCTTTGAGAAACAAACAATTGTTTTCGAAAATATTTTGATAAATGCTTTATCAAATCGTCTGCCTAGACTTATTTTAGAGGCCTATGCTGAGATTGAAACTGTAAATGACACCACCTCTTTAATCGGAGGTGAAGGATTCCATGTTGGGCATCCCTATTGAACTCGTGGGTTACCGTGTTACTTGAAACTATCCTCAAGTGACTCTTAAAGCAGAGCCACCATTGGAAAGCCTAAAGCCATGGAGTGGGCCCATAAATCAATATGACCCCTTAAGTCTAAGGACATATAAAGGGTCCTATCTGGCAGAACAACCTTATCCATATTCTTGTTCGTAGGTTGTTCTACTGTGATCTGTTCAGTGAACAAAACTAATGTCGCAGCCATTCTGCCGGCTTGGGGTCCACTACCTTAGTGACCGAGATAGGCCACCCCAATTCGTGTATGGAGGCTAGGTCTAATGTTGGTTGTGCAATGGGTTCTGTGTTTGGTTGCACAAAGTTTCAGCAGCCATCGGGATTTTGAAGGAAAATTTGTTAATTAGCATATATGTCCTGAAAGCCAGTGGTTTGATGTTTTGAACTGTTTGATTCATTAATAAAGTTTTCATTTCATAACATTCAGTGGGTATATCTTGGAGTGTGTGATGTGCTTATTCTTTTCTACACATGTTTGTCTTTAGGTAGCATCGTAGGATTATCAAGTCCATGGATTCACAGATCCTAAGGGGTAGGGAGATATGATATTCCATCTCTTTGCAGACCTAAAAGTTCCAAGTTGGGTTGAGACTAGACATCTCTTCCTTCAAAATCACGATGGCTGCCAAAAGTTTGTGCAACCAAACACAAAACCCATTATGGAGCCCTCAAAGAGCCCCTCATGGATTTTGAATTAATTAAAAAAATATCTATAGCAAATGATCTTTGATTTTAAGGTTTCTTCAATACCAGCCATCGTAAGAGGTTGTGTGGATGAACCATATTCAAAGTCAGATATTAGAATATGTACGTAGCCTTTTTCTATCTAAAAGTTGAACCATGAATATTATTCTTTTTAATGGATATAAGTTATATGCCATCCTCTGATTGGACCATCCAAATAGGGTTATTTAAGCGTATGAGTAGGAAGTGCTTTCTATCAGAGTTATAGGATGTTAGAATAAGTGGACCTTGATTTGTTCTATGAATGAACCATGCCTTCAAAATCTCCTTCATTGGAGACTTTTATCAAAGTTGGAGGATGATAAGATGAATAACCTTTTTTCCTGTTACCCCCATGTTTGGCAACCATGAAAAATTATTCGATGGAATACTACGGGCCCATGTGTGAGAGGGGTTGAGAAGGAAGGAGAGAGAGAGAATTGAGTAGGTGGGAGTAGGGATAGCATAAAAAATTTCAAAAGACTAGTGGGTCTACATTATATAGATAACAGCCAGGATTGTTTGACTGGTGCCATTTTTGTAAGCTGGTCCCAAACAAATGAAGTGTACAGATCATGTTTATGTATATGCTACCCGTACTGGATTACAAATCCAATACGGAAAAGATTAAAAAAAAAGGTCTCTTAAAAACGAGATTTTATACTGTTTAAGCTCTTATAGTCCCTTATTTTTCAAGAAGTACTGTACGGACCACACTATAGGATGATCCAAAAACTCATTTCGATAGGACGATCCTAGCCCTCCGATCTATAGATGAAATGCATATTATGAAAACCTCTATAGATCGGGGGCTAGGATCATCCTATGGAAATGATTTTTTTTTGGAACAACCTATTTACGTTATGGCCCATCACATGGACAGTTTGGATCATCTTATAGTGTGGTACGTACAGTACTTCTTGAAAAATAAGGGAGTATAAGAGTTTACGCGGTATAGAATCTCAAAGCGAGATTCTATACTATGTAAGCCCTTAAAAACAACTCCCATCCTATAGACATAAACAAACATACAAATATGAACTTATCTTTACAAAACTTTTGGTGTGCCACACATTGTGAACTTTTCTTTACAAAACTTCTGGTGTGCCACACATTGTGAACATGTCTTTACAAAACTTTGTGTGCCACACATTGTGAACTTTTCTTTACAAAACGTCTGGTGTGCCACACAATATGAACATGTCTTTACAAAACTTTGTGTCCCACACATTGTGAACATGTCTTTACAAAACTTCTGGTGTGCCACACATTGTGAACAAGTCTTTACAAAACTTTCTGTGTGCCACACGTTGTACGTACTTTGTTTGTTGTCACCGAGTCAAAAAAACAAGTCAATTTATGTACTTAAACAGTCGAACATGAATAAAGTGATGAGCTTTTCACCTTTTATCTTGACAGTGCATTCACGCGTCAAGTTTTTGCAATTTTTTTCTCTCTCTTTCCATTAGTTTGATTTGTTTCTTCCAATATAACCAAAGGAGGTTCACACACATGACACATTACTCTCAAGAATAACCCTAGTCATTAAGATGTTATACAATTGGGCCACAAAAAATTTGTAAAAGATATTTTTATTAGGGATTTGCTAGGGACCATCGCAGAAGGCAGCCTATGGAATGACACAGATTTTAAAATTTTTTTGGGGGGTAATTCTGTGTCGTTATGCCCTATTCCCTAATTTCCGCAATGCGGCTACTTGTAAGTGGTTTAAATTTAAAGCTTTTAAAAGTTCAAAAGTTTCAAATAAAGTCATTTTTAAATAACCACAAACCGCGAAAACAAATAAGGGATTTGCTAGAGTCCATCGCAAAAGGCATTTTGTGGATGGTCTGTTGCATCTGATAGCAGCCACCTCATAAATGAAGACAAAATTTAGCAGGTATCTTGATCATAGTTTTAAAAGTTCCCCGTGTCATCTTAGACTTACCCCGAGTCGACACCCTTTTTCCTTGACCCGTTCCACTTTTTGCCGGTTGCGTTCCGCATTTTGCCCTACAGAGTAACTTCTTTAACTCTCCTAAGTACTCATCTGCACCAACCGAGTACTCATCCGCATCAACCAGGTATTCAACTGCGTCGTATCAAGTTGATTAGGATTTTCTTCAATAACTGCATCAACGTTATGAAACGCTGATTTTGATCTTTTATGAGGCAATTTTTATCTTTACACACACGCGCGCGCGCGCACACACACACACACACATATATATATATATATATATATATATATATGGACATTTTAGTCTTTATATGAGTCAAAAGAATCTAGGGTATTTTGGTCAGAAACATATGGTATTGCCTGATTTGAAACGTCAAAATCGGGGCTTTCTCTTTGGATTAAAAATCAAGGGGTAGATGGTTTTCTCTTGTTAAATAATGAAGAACTCTGATAGCAAGACCCAATTGAATTGGCTACTCTTCTTCTTCTTCTCTGAGCCTTTGTGAGCCAATGCAGGCAATATTTGAACCTGTTCTTCTGTAGTAAATAATGAAGCAACCCATTCAGTTACTCTTCCAAACTTTCCTATTACTATTACTCTTCCAACACCTCTTCATCAAAGCCCAAGTCTTCACCTACATAGACAACTGTGACTCCGGCAATTACACTTCAGGCAGCCAATTCGAGACCAATCTTAACCACCTCCTCCTTTCTCTAACCACTAAAACACCTCTTCTCGGCTTCTACAACACCACCTCCGGCGAGAACCCGAACCTTCTCTACGGCCTCGCTCAATGCACCGGTCGTGCCTCTGCTGACGACTGTCAGACCTGTCTCAACACTTCCAGCTCAGAGATCATCCGTCGCTGTCCAAACCGAAAAGGTGCTGTGAAACAACCACTTACTCCAAAAGCTTAAGAAGTTAAGGGTATAACGCCCATAGGATGATCCAAACCGTCCATCTGTTAGGCCAATAGAAAAATAGGTTGTGCCCCAATAAATCATTTCATTTCCACAGGATGATCCTCGATCTTATCAGTATTGAAGGGTTAGGATCATCCTATAGAAATGATTTTTGGGTACAACCTAATTACGTGTGGTTCAACTAATGGACGATTTGGATCATCCTGTGGAGTGTGCCGCACGGTACTTTTTGAAAATACGAACGGCTGCCCATCATGTAATTTCTCTGCTGTTATTTCATCATTTGTACCTCAACGCCGCCCCCCACCCCCCCCCCCCCCCCCCCTCACATTTCGGGTCGGGTGGGTCGGGTTTTCCAAAACCCTACCCTACCCTACCCTACCTGAGAATTATCTAGGGTTGGGTCGGGTCTAATTTTTCACCGGAAAGCCTGAGATTCGTAAACCCGACCCTGCCCGAGATAGTTTCTTGGGTCGGGTTGGGTCGGATCGAGTTTTCATTTTTTAGCGTGGTATAGTGACTAATTTTAAAGATTGTAGAAAAAAATCAAATCTTCACACCAAAGTTCTCTAAATTTATGTCATCAAGTGTATAAATATAAGATGGACACTATTTTCACATTACAGACATGTCACCTCAATGGAAATAATTGTATCAATATATTGGAAAATAATTTTCTATCTTATCCAAGAGATATTCAAGAAAGTCACAGACTCACAGTACACCCATGTGAATTGGGTCGGGTTTCGGGTTTTTTTTCTTTAAACCCGCCCGTACCCAAGATTGAGTCGGGTTTTCCAATTAAAACCCGACCCTACCCAAGACCCATGATTTCTAAACCCGACCCATGTTATTTTCGGGTCGGATTGATGAGGGTCGAGTAAAACCTTACCCAAGTTGCACTCACGTGTGGAGCCCCTCTTTTGGGTTGGCCGTACATGTGAATTTTTATTATCAATGAGTAGTGTTTTGAAAGATTTTATATGATGTGTGGCCGTATAAACCTCTTTTTTCAAAAAAAGTACGGTATAGCCCACTCCATAGGATGATCCAACCCGTCCATTTGTTGGGTCACAATGTAAATAGGTTGTGCCCCAAAAATTCATTTCCATTGGAGATTTCCATAATGTGCAAGACCACCACGCTCTCCGCCTAGAATTCCAGGGAATCACGCCTCCATGATTGTAACCATCGCCCATCACGCCCACGTGGACAAAATCAAAGGCACGATTGGCCCCATGGGCATCGTGGGTCTCCTCCCCTATAAAAGGGCGTCTACACACTCAAGCAAGGGCATCGAATCCAATTCTCCTCCACTGGTCTGGTAACTTGTCTTGGCCCTCCTCTCATTCATCGTCCATTGTTTGTGTTGCCCATCTCTGACTTGAGTGTTGAAGTGGCCGCCCGGAGCCACAACTCTGGGCCCACAGACGCTTTTTCTGTGAGCACAAGATCACAAGCTCAACCGAGCTAGTATGTGCAGTCGGATTTTGGGCACCATCAGATTGGCGCCATTCGTGGGACCTCGATGCCAAAATCTAAAGCTTCGAAAGCTCCCTCTCAACCTAACGATAGAATAGCGACGAGAAGCCAGACAAGTCAGTGGAACCAAGACCAACCAATAGAAGTAAGAAAAATGGGTGTTTCCGGCGAGATTCCAGTCACCATGACTGCTCTTAACCAGTTCACTCAACAGCTTGGAGATGTCGCTAACGCTCTCCAACAAGTACTGTAAAGGCTTCCTTCCCAACCTGCGGCTCCACCTCCACCTGTGGTTTCGCCCGTTGAAGAAGTTTCTCCCGTCGATGTTGCGGAAGAAAGGGGATCCTCCGAGGGGCGAAACTCCCGGAATCGGAGATCCCTCCATTATGGGTGTCAATTTTGGCTCGGGCTCGGAAGCTCGCTCGAGCTCGGCTCGAATCCTTAACGAGCCGAGCCGAGCCGGCTCGTTAAGCTTAACGAGCCGAGCCCGATTTAGGCCAGGCTCGGCTCGGCTCGTTAAGGCTCGTTAAGAATTTAATATATTTAAGGAACCCCATTTTAGGAAGTGAAAGGGAGAGGCAAAATATGTCACTTCATTTTAGGAACCCAATTTGTTACTTGAACCACGCCCCATAGTGTAAAAAAAGTAGTCAAATTACACTATATGGGGCTGTTCGGGGAAGATGAGGGGTGTGAACTTAATATAACCCAAGCTCGGTAAGGCTCGCGAGCCTGACCGAGCCGAGCCGAGCCCGAGCCGAGCTTTTGAGCTTAATGAGCCAAGCCGAGCCGAGCCTGGCCAAGCTCGGCTCGGCTCGGCTCGTTTACACCCCTACCCTCCATCATCGACAAGGATCCGCGTCGATCACCTGCCCACCGCCAAATCACCCCAAACGAATCGCCAATAGAGGCGCGATGACCCGGTAGCGGAACTAACACTTGCGAATTTCGCTCCCCAAATGCCTCCCCCCGCTGAAAAAAGCTCGACTAGGGACGATATCCCAAGAGAAAACTCCACTATCGTCGCCGATCTCCAGCATTAGATAAAGGAACTCCAGCAACAGATGAAAGGATCATGCGACCCAGACCTCCTAGCGGAATGGGACAGCGAGGCTGCCTCCCCATTTGTTCCGAGGATCGCCAATGCAGACATTGCGACGAACTTCGACATGCCCCACCTTGATTTGTATGACGGAGCAACCGACCCTTTGGAGTTCCTCCGAACTTATCGGCGAGAAATGGTACTCAGAAATGCTTCAGATGCCACAATGTGCAAGGCCTTTTCCTCATATTTAAAGAAGGACGCAAGCAACTGGTACAGCCGATTGAAGCCCAACTCCATCGAGACGTTTCATGAACTTGGGAAAGAATTTGCCACCTACTTTGTGAATAGTCGGCCCTGACAGAAGCCCGCCGACACTCTCTTGGCTCTAAGGCAAGGGCGAGATGAAACCCTCCGGAAATTCATTAGCTGGTTTCTTTCGGAACTTCACCAAATCAAGGAGCCCAACTTCGACATGGTCAGCGCCGCTCTTCGCCATGCCATTCGGGACCGCGACATGAAAGTCTCCTTGAATGTCAATCCCCCCTGCGACCTTCAAGAACTCATGGCTACCGCAGATCGATACATTAACAACAAGGAGTCGTTTTCCATGGAAAGGGAGTCGGAGATCGCTCGGGAGGAGAAAAACGGAAAGACGACTCTAGGACAGGACCAGGTCTCAAGCAGGCACGACATAATGACCGACCGAGTCATCGAGCTCCGATTCCTTCGTTTGAAAAAAGTTAACTACACCCTGTTGAACATGACAGTGTCCAACATCTTGTATGAAATCCGAGACAGAGAACCCATACGCTGGCCCGAAAGAATGAGGAATACAGGAAAGAAGAAGAACTCCGGAAAATATTGTCACTATCGTCAAGACCACGGCCACACTACGGATAGCTGCTATCAGCTCAAGAATGAGATATAAAGACTTGTGGGACTCGGTCGGATCGACAGATATCTCCAAAACTAGCCGAGAAATCAGCAACAACCTAAATCAGAGGTTCACCGACCCTCGGGCGAGCGTCGCTCTCCCGACCGCCGCCACAAGGCAGAAAGCAGTCACCAGAGAACACAGGATCAGGAGGCCGAAGCGCCCAAAATAGCGCGGAAATATTGATACCATCTACGATGACCTCGTCTTTGGAGGACCAACCGAAGAAGGATGCGCCCTCTACACGGGACAGAGGAGGATTACAGGAAGATAGAACGACCTCACGATGACGCTGTTGTAGTCCAACTGGCTATTGCCAACTTCAACGTAAGCTGAATTCTGTTAGATACCGGAAGCTTCGTCAACATTCTCCACCAGAACGCCTTCGATGAGATGCATATTGACAAGGATCGTCTGGAGCCGGTCGACTGGTCCATCTTTGGATTCTTCAGAGGGGAAATCAAGGTGCGGGGAAAGATCAAGCTACCCGTAACATTTGGGACCTACCCCGTCCAACGAACTATCATGCAAACCTTCTTAGTGGTTCGTGTACCTTCGACCTACAACGGGATCATTGGTAGGCCGGCACTGAATGAACTGGGGGAAGTGGTATCCACTTCCCACTTAAAGGTAAACTTTCCCACGAAGCACGGAGTCGGGGAAGTCAAGGGCGACCAAGAAAAGGCCCGCGTGTGCTACGCCACCCTGTTGAAGAAGAAGAAAGCTGCCAAAGGAATGTTCTCCATCGGAGGTCCTGACGAATCGAGGTGACGCGAGGGGAGCCGGTCGAGGAACTCACAAAGATTCCCCCTTTTCTGGGGTCCAAGGAACAAACAGTCCAAATAGGTTCCCTCCTCTCAGGTAAGCCCAGGGCCGACCTTGTCGAGTTTTTGAAAACTAATTCGGATGTCTTCGCTTGGTCTGCTTCAAATATGCAAGGAATCCCCTCTGACGTAGCGGTTTACAAGTTGAATGTAGACCCGAACTCAAAGCCGATCAAACAGAAGAAGCATAACTTCGCCACGGGAAGGCAGAAGCACATCAACGAGGAAGTATACAAACTCCTTAGCGTCGGATTCATCAGAGAGATCCATTACCCACAATGGCTTGCTAATGTTGTAATGGTCAAGAAATCTAACAGAAAATGGAGAATCTGTATTGATTTCACTGACCTCAATAACGCGTGCCCAAAGGATTGTTACCCGCGTCCTGAGGATCGACCACCTTATCGATGTCACCGCCGGGCACGAAATGCTGAGTTTCATGGACGCCTTCTCCTGCTACAACCAAATTCTAATGTACGGCCTCGATGTTCTGAAGACTTCCTTTGTTATCGACCAAGGATTGTTCTGTTACAAGGTCATGCCTTTCGGCCTTAAAAACGCGGACGCCACGTACCAACGCCTAGTCACAAAATTTTTGTCGAGCAGATCGGAAGGAATATGGAAGTATATGTTGACAACATGATTGTGAAAAGTCTCGAAGCTCGAAACCACATATCCGACCTTGAAGAAGCATTCGCCGTCTGTCGAATAACGAAGCACTTGCGGATGACATCATGGGACATCGGGACCTTTACCATCTTGCTCTTTGCCATGTAAGCCAAGAGACCTCTCCACCCGTTCGGATAAACTTGGGTCGGAGCCAACCCAAAAAAGTCTAGAAATGATATCATAATCTCCGGAAGAGGAAACCGAATACCGGCCTCTATGACCTCCTAATAAAAAGCAGTCTCTCCCTCTACCGAATTGCAGCAAAATCGTTCATCAGAAGTTGGGAGCCGGATATGATACTCCTCAGGAATGTGATACTTGTCCCTGATTCGTGCAAGGTCGGAAGGCTTAAGAACTCCATTCGATTCCACGGCCTCTTCCGGATGAAACGCTATTCCATGAGGCACATCAGGCTCGTGAAGATCAGCCGATTCCTGCGCGAGATGCCTAGCTTGAACTTCCATTGGTTGCAAGCTTGAATCACTCTTATCCATCGTCAAAGCTGCTATCACCGGGGGATCGCTCGGTACCGATTCTGCTGCCTCAAGCGGTTTGTGAGGAGGCGTGGCGCCCAACTCACCGCCTCCCCTTGGACAACCTTGGGAGTTGGTACCTTCTTCTTTCGGGACGTCATTGACTTTTTCCTAGCAGACCCTGCTTTCTTCGGGACAGGGACGGCCTCCTCATCCTTTTTTGCCCTTACATTACACCTCTTCCCGAAAGGCGGTACTGGGACACTTTTGGCCTCCTCTTCCTCCAGTGGAATATTTGGGGAGGAAGATGACTCTGCTATCCTAACAGATTCTTCAGACGGGTTTTGGGAATTGGTATCCTCAGACATATTGGAAAAAAAGAAGCAACGAAAGGAAATACAAGATTGTGGAAGAAAAACGCACCGGAACAAACGAGGATTTGCCGGCAATGCCGCCGGAGAAGACGAACCAGCAAAGGAAATAGGCTAGAAACCTCGCCGGAAAAAGAAAAAACTTCTGCCGGTGACGAATAAAACCCTTCAAGCAGAAAACAACTTTAAAAGAGCCGGTGAAAGGAAGAAAGTGGAGAAAAAGATGTTAAGAACGAACGGCGAAGGAGGAGTTTCGCCGGAAAACCCTAAAAATCTCATCGGAAAAAAGAAAGAGAAGGAGAGAGGAAAGTAAAGGGAACGAGAGGGAGTGAAGGGCTTTTATAGACCTTTGGGCAGGAAACCAAAAGGTCATGTCTCACTGACATGAACTGCCGTGTGACACCCCTTCACTCACGCATGTTTGTTGGAACCATAAATGCGTCGTTTCATCATCATGACTCAAAGCACCAAACCGCCGTTACGCTGGGATCGAAGCGTCACAAGTCTCCTACATGTCCTTTCGAAAGACCTCCGGATGACACGTCAATCTGCACCCAGCAATCTACAAGGCAAAATTTCCCTCAGTACCGACGGTCGATAAAAAACATTCGAAAAAATCACCATGAACACTTTGCTTACGCTGTACCGATGTTCCCCACACGACGCATTACAGAGGTCATACAAGAGGCATCCAGGACCTGGCACCGACTAACAAACAAGAAGCACATAGAGAGAACAATCGATCTAAACACTCGCATTGCTCGCCGTCCTACAAATATGCAAGTACATCAAAGTCCTCACATCACTCGGTACAGACCAATGTAAGAGTTGCTACAAAGACAACATGAGTTACAAAAAGTTTTTTTTTGTTATTTATTTACATATGGAAGAAGCTTTACAAAAGGAGGGCTTCTAGGCCAATTACAAAAAAAAGAAAGAAAGAAAGATCTGCACAACTAAGGCTCCACCGAGCTACAATCATTTATGAAAGATAAAAGAAGATCAAAATCTCCACCGAGCTACAGAAATATCGGATCTTCCCATCGCCATCTTGCTCCATCATGCCACGACACCCACTTGGCAAAATCTTCTTTGCTCCGAAGGAAGCTTGATCCTTGTAGTGCCGTTATCAGGATTTTGGCTGATAACGATGGCATAATCACCCGATCGGATCCTCCAAACGATCTTCCTCAGGAAAAGCCTCTGGACTATGAGTTGCGGCACCGACCCTCACTCCATCTTCAGATTCTCCTTGCAGCTGGGTCTTCAAAACACCATTCTCCTCCTCCAGTTCCTCTACCCTTGCTCGAAGACGGAGAACCTCCGCCCCCATTTGGAGGAGCTGGTTGGCCACACCATACCCCATCTCCTTCACGTGCTTCAGGGACTGCTTGAAATTGGCGGCGAAACTAGGGATTCCTTCAGGAGGAACGGCACCCCCGGGAACCGGAGAATCCTGATGGTCTTTGGGTTTGACTTTATACTTCTTATCACCCCGAGATCCGTGCCCCCTCTTCTCTCCTTCAACCGCCGGTGGTGCCATTGCCGGAATCATTGCAACTAGAACTACCATGTCCGGCGAACCAGTTCTCACCGTCATCACCTTCTTTCCCTTATGAGCTCCTCTTGTCCGCCTAGCCACTGATTCTCCAGCATAATCATAATGCCCCCTTTCCTCCTCCGACAGGGAGTTCACCTCCACCACCGGAATGTCTACCGCCGGTTGGTTTCCAATACCTTGCTTGAGACATCACCGGCGAGATGAAGAAAGAGGGACGAAAAGGAGAAGGGGAGAAGGGAAAATAAATGGCAAAGAAATGGCTTTTCCCCCACCTCTTATCACCACGTACGAGGCGGGAAAACTAGGCGGGATTTAATGATCCTGCCAGTTTTTGAAACCATGTAGCGGAAAAACCAGGCGAGAGTTTAATGATTTCGTCGATTTTCGAAATCCACGGCGAGAAAAATGAGTGAAGACCAATGGGGAAGCGCACCTCATTTCGAACCATCCCATCGGGAATCTACAACCCATCAAGTGACACGACGCTTCAAATTTATTCCGAGTTCCCGCCAAGGACGCTTCAACTCCATCATCATCAGGCAGTCAATA
Organism: Tasmannia lanceolata; assembly: GCF_043159265.1. NCBI lineage: Eukaryota > Viridiplantae > Streptophyta > Magnoliopsida > Canellales > Winteraceae > Tasmannia > Tasmannia lanceolata. The sequence goes on along the minus strand of NW_027518680.1, from coordinate 61,201,683 downwards.
CAAATAAGTAAGTACCTGGCTACCTCTCAAAAGCTCAACTACTTCCTTGACCCGCAAAACGGGACAAGAAAGTAGAGTGTAGTATGTTACTATGTTAGGGGTAAAATCGGTATACCCAGTACCGACCCTAACAACCATTCCCTAACGCATAACCTGGCCGATATAAACTCATATAAGGTACTAAAGGTACCGACCCAACCGTCCCAACAAATAAGCCATTCATACAACTCTCCAGAATCGGTGCCGACTCTCAGAAAGAATCAGACACAACTGCGGAAATCCTGCCATTAAGCGATTAATCCGGGTCACCGTTACACCCAATGCGCTCCGTATAGATTCAAAAGTTCTCGCCAAGACCACCACCCTCCATCTCCGCCCAGAATTCCAGGGAATCACGCCTCCACGATTGTAACCACCGCCCATCACGCCCCACGTGGACAAAATCAAGGGCATGATTGGCACCATGGGCATCGTGGGTCTCCTTCCCTATAAAAGAGCATCTACACACTCAAGAAAGGGCATCGAATCCAATTCTCCTCCACTGGTTTGGTAACTTGTCTTAGCCCTCCTCCCATTCATCGTCCATTGTCTGTGTTGCCCATCTCTGGCTTGAGTGTCGAAGTGGCCGCCCAGAGCCACAACTCCGGGCCCACTAACGCTTTTTCTGTGAGCGCAGGATCACAAGCTCAACCAAGCTAGTACGTGCAGTCGGATTTTGGGCACCAATACCTATAAATATAGGTGGTGGGATCTTGTATGAGTCATCTTGAAATTGAATAAAAATTTAAGTTCTTATTTTCTCTTGCGGATTCAAGAGTGTCTTTCATTAAAGAAGGCGGTGTTCTTCTTCTACGAGTTGAAGACGGTGTTCTTCGCCTTTCCGCATGCTTCCGCTTGCGTTACCTTCTGCCCTGTCGGCAGTTCGACTCATTGTTTTGCTTAGATGACACAGCCGAGTGGGTTTGTCCTGCCTTCGCAGGTGTGGTCATGTGTCTGCATGCAGTTGGTAGTCTGGGTTTACCCACAACACCAACAAATGGACTGTATGGATCATCCTTACCGTACGAGTTTATCTGGCCACACATCATAAAATCTAGTGTTTTGAAATTTCTTTTATACCATGTGAAACAACAATTACTCCACAAGCTTAAGCTGAGAGTTGTGTTCTTTAATCATCTATTCTTCAACAGGTGCAGCAATTCAATTGGCCGACTGTCTCTTACGTTACTCAGACCAGCCTTTCTTCTCCAGACTCCGAGGTTATCCCAGGGTTTGGCTTTCTAATCCTTACAAAGCGTCAAACCCAGATGTTTTTAATCAGAAGTTGGGAGCTCTGATGAAAAATCTTTCGGCTAAGGCTTGTTTTGATACACGGAAGATTGCAACAGGTATGGTAAGTTTGACAGATTTTGCCAAGATTTATGGTTTGATGGAATGCCGGAGAGATTTATCGGACAACGACTGTTACTCTTGCTTGCAAATGGGGATCAGTGACATTCCACTTTGCTGCAATCAAACGATTGGTGGGCGGGTTTATAGCGAGTGTTGTTATTTAAGGTTCGAGTCGGAGCCATTTTTTCCGGCGACAGCTCCTCTTCCTTCATGGTCTGGCGACCAATCGGACCATTCGGATGCAACCGGTAATTGTTTTTCCTTTTCTGGAATCATGAAAGGTTGTTCTATTCCTAGGGGTGCAATTCGGGTCAGGTTCAACCCGATTTTGGCTCGGGTTGGGTTGGGAAAAGCCAACCCAATTTAATTTAGGGTTGGGTTAGGATTGAGGCCCTGGCAATCCGACCCGAACCTGACCTCTAATTTTATCTTTATTTTCTTTGGATTATATTGTATTTTTCTATTTGGCCCTACCTGAATCCAACCCGATTTCATTAGATGGGTTGGGTTAGGGTTGAGAGATTTAGAGGCGGGTTGGATTAGGGTTAATCATCCTCAGCCCGAGGCACAGGTTACGTTGGGTTAGGGTTGGCCTCAACCCAATCCAACCCGACGCTAGTTGCACTCCTATCTATTCCCTGAAAACAAAATCATCAACTAATTAGAGAGAAGTGCCTAATAAGTGATTTTCTAGGCAATTTTGCCGAAAGCCATTTCGTGGCTCACTACTGCATGAGAGAGCAGACGAATTAAACGAATAAGACAAAATTTGAGCTTCTCTACTGCAAAAATGAGCTGGGATTTGGCTTTTACACAAAATTGCCTAGCAAAGTGGGGATGAGTGTGGAAATAAATAATGGCACTCTTACAGTAGAAACTTTTATAGTGAGCATTTGGATTTCCGGAATTAAGCACTAGAATCGGCACCCTATTCTGATTCTGCCCGAATAGAATTAGATTATGGAAATGTTGGAATGGGCCCGGGGGGGGGGGGGGGGGGGGGGTCGTCGTGGGGTTGGTGGTGTTGTATTTGTTTCCAGCACAAGAGTAGCTATCCTTGGAGTGATGATGATAGCAAATTTAATGGACGAGTATTGAAATCTCAGGGCAGAGCTAAGATTTAAAATATTCCAGAAATAGCTCTCTCCCAACCATAGCTAGCAAAACTTAGTTTTAAATGGCATTTGTTTTTGGGAAATGATTTTAGCACTCTACAAGTTTGATATGTGGAGAGTTTTCGAGATTCTTCGTGCCTCGGTTCGATCCTCAGATAGTGTCTTTTCGTTGTACTCTTGGTCTGTTTCCCTATTCTTGTGATAAGGTTAGTATTTGTGAGTTGATTGTACTATCTTTATTATTCAAATAAACCGGTACGGGTCCACGCCAAATCCTAGCTTACCTACCAAAAAAAAGTTTGATATGTGGCGAAAGCTTCTTGTCTTTTAGTGTTTAATTGCCATTGTCAGAGCTTTTTGGGAACTCAAGAAGATTTCCCACATATCAAACTAGTGGAGAGCTAAGATCATTTCCCTTTTTTTGTTATTAAAAAAATGGATAATTACATTTACACATCCACTTCCACCCCTATAGTTTAAAACGTGACAAATACACACTTCGTTAATCGCTCAATTACCTACCACACTCGACTCGAGTAGCCTTGCGCTACCCTTTTTTATGTCTCGAGTCAATAGAGACTGAGGAGATTCAATTTGTTTAAGGTTTGCCCCCTCAGCTGAAGGTTCGCCCATAGATTGAAGGGTTAGGATGATCTGATTGAGCTGATTTTTTGGGCACACCCTATCTATGTCAGGACCCATCAAATAAACGCTTTGGATTATCCAAATAATGTGGGCCCATACCCGAATCCGAAGCGTTTGGTAGTGTTTGGATTCGGGTATGGGCCCACATTATTTGGATAATCCAAAGCGTTCATTTGATGGGTCCTGACATAGATAGGGTGTGCCCAAAAAACCAGCTCCATCGGAGCATCCTAACCCTTCAATCTATGGACGAACCTTCAGCTGAGGGGGCAAACCTTAAACAAATTGAAACTACAGGGGTGTATTTGTCACGTTTTAAACTATAAGGGTGGAAGTGGATGTGTCAGAAACTAGAGGGGGTGTAAATGTAATTATCCCTAAAAAAAACCATGTTTGGTAGGATCACCATCTACTAGTCCGTTTAAAACTTAATTTTATGCAAAAACTCCGTTCTTCTAGTAAAACACATTTTTTGGCCAACTTTTCAACTTTACCCTCACTATATTTTGTAAATGACAAATTCTAAACGTATTAAATGTTTTTTCTTGTGCTTCCTTTACTTAAACATTTTTTACTTGCTTTTCTTATCTAACAACAATTCAATACTCATTAACTCTTTTTATCAAAAGATCCCTTGCAAATCAGAGTTTTTTTCTTGTTTGTGCAGGAAATAAAAGCACAATGAGAATGCTTCAAATTATCTGCATCCTTATGGCTATCACATTGGTTCTTACATCCACTATTTGCACTTTCTTATTGAGGAGAAAGAAAGCAAGCAATAAAGATGGTGAATATCTTGCAATATAAGTATTTTCTTCATACATAGGCCATGTTTGGCAGCCATGACTTTTTTTTTCAAGAGAGTATTAGTTTTCCATGTAGGGAGAGAGGGGTAGAAAAAGGGGGAGGGATAGAATTTGAGAAGGGAGTCTTAGAGATATTTGAATTGTTACTAAATTGAGTGGATCTTCCATATCTCTCCCATATGTCATGTGCTTGATTGAAGATCTTTTTCACTGTATATATTCCTTATATAGCTCTTCCTCATATCACTTGATTGTATCCCTTAATTAGATTTCCTTCATTGTATATTCCTCCCTTGTGTTATGGGAGAGTTACATTTCCCATTGTATATTTCTCCCTTGTGTCAAGGGAGTCAGTTACATATCTTTTTGTATTTATATGGATTCTTTACATAGTGAAAATTGAGAATCTCTCCAAATCAATTATCATGGTATCAGAGCGGTAAGAGTCCTTACATGCTACCTTTCTCGGAATTCTCTTAGCTTCATTTTTTTTTTCGTCTTTTTCAACATCTCCATGGCAGACGAACTCTCCAGTGACCCTCCACTATCATCCACTCCACCCATTAATCCTTCTATTCATGTTTCTGAAAATGAAGCCCAACAACCCATCACTGATGGCTATTCTTCTTCACCATACCAAATTCATCATTCTGATAGCCCTGGCGCTATTCTTGTCTCCAAACCACTCACAGGGGACAATTATTACAATTGGTCTCGCGCCATGAAAATAGCACTTAATGCCAAAAATAAAATGGCATTCATTGATGGTTCCTTACCACGACCAGATCCTTCTTCCCCACTTTTCTCCAGGTGGGATAGGGCCAATGATATGGTCCTTTCTTGGATCCTTAATGCCCTCTCTGGGGATATTTCCGACAGCATTATGAATGCCTCCTCTGCATACGATGTTTGGATCGACTTACGTGACAGGTTTTCTCAAAGTCAGGCGCCTCGCATTTTCGAGCTAACACGCTCTATCGCCACGCTGCAACAAGAAAATTCCTCAATTATCTTTTATTTTGGGAAGCTGAAGTCTCTATGGGATGAACTCTCCGCTATCTCAGCCAAACCTTCCTGTTCATGTGGTGCAGCCCAAACCTCTTCTGCCTTTGAGCAACAACAACGACTGATGCAATTGTTGATGGGTCTTAATGACTCATATTCTGCTATTAGGAGTCAAATCCTCCTCATGGACCCACTACCAACTGTTAATCGGGCATATAATCTTTTACTTCAAGAAGAGCGCCAACGATCCTTGCATATCTTGCCCAAACCAGTCGTGGAGACATCTGCCCTTGCCGCTGCACGTCCACCTTATCCTCCTACTTTTCCTTCCAACAATGGACATAAAGTAGGAAGATGTCGCCATTGTGGCCGAGATAACCACACTGTTGAGAATTGTTGGAAACTCATTGGTTATCCGAAGAAGCGAAACTCCAACAACCAACGTTTTCAACAGACATCACGCGCGAATAATGCAGCAGCTTCTTCAAGTAACATTGGTGAAAATAACAACAGTGATGTCCCAAATGTTCCTTCATTCACACATGATCAATATGCACGTATTATATCATTGATCACTCCAGGTACAAATCAACCAGCTGTCCACTTAGCCGGTAAGCCCTCTACTCTTAATCCCTCTTCTACTTGGATTATAGATACAGGAGCCACCGACCACATGGTATCTTCCCCTTCTCTGTTATCTTCCATTTCCAATCATTACTCATCTAAACCTGTGGTTCTTCCAAATGGAAATCATGCTGAAATTTCTCACATTGGTTCCACCCAATTGTCTCCAAATATCACACTTAACAATGTTCTTTGCATTCCTACATTTAATCACAACTTGTTATCTGTTAGCCAACTCACAAAATCTCTACACTGTTCAATAACTTTTTTTCCTGATTCTTGTGTCTTGCAGGACCTGTCAACGAAGATGAAGATTGGATTGGGTAGGGAACAAGGTGGACTATATCTACTGCAACCCAGTCAGGCCAACTTTTCAATCACCTCACCACCAAGTTCAAACCTCTGGCACTGGCGGCTGGGACACCTTAACTCTTCTCGTCTGCAACAACTTTCCAAGTCTATTCCCAATATTTCAGTTTCAAATAAATGTATTTGTCATGTTTGTCCACTTGCTAAACAAACCCGGTTAGCTTTTTCATTAAGTAACATTAGTACTTCTCGTTCTTTTATGTTATTGCATGTTGATATTTGGGGAGGATACAGTACCCCCTCACATTCCGGTGCACATTACTTTCTCACTATCGTCGATGACTTCTCACGTGCCACTTGGTTGTATCTCATGCAACACAAGTCTGAAACATATCATTACATTGAACTTTTTCTTGCCCTTGTTCAAACTCAATTCCATTCTCAAGTTCAACAAATTCGAACAGATAATGGTTCTGAGTTTTTCTCTAACAAGATGCAAAATCTTTTTAAAGATAAAGGGATTATCCATCAATGTAGTTGTGTGGCCACACCCCAACAAAACGGAGTTGTGGAACGTAAACACCGGCACCTCCTTGAAGTTGCCCGTGCGTTACGCTTCCAAGCTCATCTCCCTCTTGAGTTTTGGGGAGAGTGTGTCCTCACTGCTGCATATCTAATTAATCGAATCCCTTCATCTCTTTTGGGTAATCGTTCCCCTTATGAAATTCTTTTCCAAAAGAAACCCAACTATGATCACCTTCGAATTTTTGGGTGTCTCTGCTATGTCTACAATATCCACCATAGGAATAAATTTGATCCACGTGCTAAACCAGGTATCTTTGTTGGTTATCCTTTTGGTCAAAAAGGCTATCGTGTGTTTGACATTGAAGCCCGGAAAATTATAACCAGCAGAGATGTTAAATTCCATGAATATGTTTTCCCTTTCCGAGATGTTTCACAACCAGCAAATAATCCCACTCGAGTTCTTCCTTTACCCGCAATTGACGACGATCTTTCATCCTCCTTCATACGACAACCCTCTCTGCCCCTACAATCATCCATTTCTCCTCCACCGCCAGTGCCACCCTCTCCTACATCTCCCTCCCACAATACTGTTACACCAGTCACCATATTACAACCAAGGCGCTCGACCCGTACCATCAAACCCCCCACTTATCTTAATGATTACCAATGCTCACAAGCTCAACACCTTTCCCTACCCCTCCCCACTCTTCACTCTTCAGAGGCGGGCTCCAAAGGTACAAAATATCCCATTTCCAATCATTTGAATTTCTCTAAATTCTCACCTTCTCACAAAGTTTTTTCAGCAACACTTCACTCTACAATAGAACCCAGGACCTTTTCTCAAGCTGTGAAAATACCGGAATGGAAAGCCGCAATGGAAAAGGAAATTCAAGCACTAGAAGAAAATAAGACGTGGATCATCACTTCCCTACCTCCTGGCAAACACCCCATAGGGTGCAAATGGATCTTCAAGATCAAATATCGTGCAGATGGAAGCATTGAACGCTACAAAGCCCGCTTGGTCGCCAAGGGCTACACTCAAATGGAAGGCCTCGACTATCATGAGACTTTTGCACCCGTTGCAAAGCTTGTAACTGTTCGCTGCCTTCTTACCATTGCTTCCATTAGAGGTTGGTCTTTACAACAGCTTGATGTCAACAATGCATTCCTGCATGGTGACCTTGCCGAAGAAGTGTACATGAAAATACCACCTGGTTTTACACGAAAGGGGGAGAATCTAGTTTGCAAGTTGACTAAGTCGTTATATGGGCTTAAACAGGCTTCCAGAAATTGGTTTGCCAAATTTTCTCAAGCTCTTATAGATGTTGGCTTTCAGCAATCCAGGGCCGATTACTCGCTTTTCACTCGCATCAACAAACAATCATCTATCTTCATTCTCGTCTATGTTGATGATATCATCATCACTGGGAATGATAATACCTCCATTGATGCCGTTAGATCTTATTTCCATAGCAAATTCCATATCAAAGACTTGGGGACTTTGAAATATTTTCTTGGCATCGAGGTGGCGCGATCTCCTAAGGGAATCTATCTCACTCAAAGAAAATATTTACTGGAGATACTCAATGATATAGGTCTTCTTGGCACACGTCCTGTTGATTTTCCGATGGAACAACACCTCAAGTTAGATAACAGTTCAGGTCCTTTACTTCATAATCCCTCCTCTTATCGTCGTTTGGTTGGTCGATTAATCTACTTGACCATAACACGGCCCGATATAGTCTTTCCTGTCCAGCTACTTAGCCAATTCATGTCACAACCAAGGAAGCCACACATGGATGCTGCATTTCGTTTGTTACGATATTTAAAGGGCACACCTGGCCAAGGCATCATGCTATCATCTTCTAGTTCATTACATTTGACTGCCTACTGTGATTCTGACTGGGGAAGGTGTCCGATGACTAGGCGATCTACCACGGGTTATTGCATCCTCCTTGGTCACTCACCAATCTCTTGGAAATCCAAGAAACAACACACCGTGTCTCGTTCTTCTGCGGAGGCCGAGTATAGAGCCATGGCTATGGTCTCATGTGAACTACAATGGTTGAAGTTTCTTCTTCGTGACCTTGGTATACATCATCCTCAACCAATGACCCTTCATTGCGACAATCAAGCAGCCCTCCATATTGCTGCCAATCCGGTATTTCATGAGCGAACCAAGCACATTGAATTGGATTGTCACCTCGTTCGTGAAAAGATTCAACGCGGTCTAATCAGTCCAAGCTACATATCCTCTCATTCACAACTTCCAGACGTCTTTACTAAACCTTTGGGCCGTGACATTTTTCGATCCATTATTGGCAAGTTGGGCGTCCAAAACTTGCACGCTCCAACTTGAGGGGGAGTCTTAGAGATATTTGAATTGTTACTAAATTGAGTGGATCTTCCATATCTCTCCCATATGTCATGTGCTTGATTGAAGATCTTTTTCACTGTATATATTCCTTATATAGCTCTTCCTCATATCACTTGATTGTATCCCTTAATTAGATTTCCTTCATTGTATATTCCTCCCTTGTGTTATGGGAGAGTTACATTTCCCATTGTATATTTCTCCCTTGTGTCAAGGGAGTCAGTTACATATCTTTTTGTATTTATATGGATTCTTTACATAGTGAAAATTGAGAATCTCTCCAAATCAATTATCAGGGAGGAGCTAGGTGATGGTGCTAAGTGGCTTAAAAATAGGTACAATAAAACTCTATTCTGACTAGAGTTTTTCTTTTCCCTGATTTTCAACCACTTCTCACCCTCTTCTCACTCATGCCTCATCAATTTCTCCCTCGATCTCCCACCACTAGATAAACTAATATTCTGGAAAAATTCTTCATGGCTGCCGAACATGGCCTAATTAACTAGCTAGGTTTTATAATTGGATCCAAATAGTCCATCATCATCATCGATCTTTTTCTTCTTCTTCATCAACTTTTTTTGCTGCGCAAAACATGTTACAAGATCAACAAAAGGGCGGAAAATTCATCACTTTGTAGGTCATAATTTTGCTTAAAATTTGTTTTGTGTTCTAGGCGGACGAGTTGGAGGGGATAATGATGCCACGGAATCACTAATATTTGATTTGGAGACACTCCAAGCAGCCACAGATAACTTCGTTGACATTAATAAGCTTGGAGAAGGAGGATTTGGAACTGTTTACAAGGTACGGCCACAGGGCGGACCCAAAATTTTTATTAATACTTAAAAGAACGATACACTGGTATTGAGAAACTCATCTAGAAGGGATTCAAAACTAATGCTAAATAAAAATTGAAATATGATTAAGGAAAAACCATCATCCTCAGATTGAGCAAGGTCAATCTATCACATACTTACTATGTTGCATGGATTCTTTCCCTCCCTATACCGAATCCGTGTCAACACGTCTCCACATGCGAATCGGACATGGATTCACTTGGAACACACCTAGATTCTTGTCGTAACCGTGTCCCGCATTAATCCTGTTTTTTTTTTTCGGGAGAATTCGATTCATCGTTGTCTCTTTTCCACACGAATTCTGTTTTTTTTTTCGGATGAATCCGATTCATCGTTGTCTCTTTTAAAATGTGAATCCTGTATATTTTCTCTTTAAATGTGTTTTCTTAACATTTTTTTTATATGAAAACCCTAGTGCACAACCCCTTCTTCGACTCTCTTAATACAAAACTCGCAATGACCCTCTATCCTCAAATTTTTCATGAATCCTACTTTTGGGGGCTTGCCGAACCCAAGATCTCGAATCCGTGTCGGATCCCGACACGTGAATCCGAATCCATGCAACATGGCATACTTAAAAGAGCGATACACTGTTTACTAGGAGGATTTGGAGTTGTGTTCTTAAATTAAAGTTACTTAAATTTTCTTAATTTTTTTTTACCAGGGAAAGCTATTGAACGGGCAGGAAATAGCAGTGAAACGGATTTTAAGAAGATATAGGCAAGGAATGGATGAGTTGAGAAACGAAGTAGCTTTAGTTGCGAAGCTTCAGCACAAGAACCTTGTAAGGTTGTTGGGTTGCTGCCTACAAGGTCAAGAAGAGCTGCTTGTCTACGAATACATGCCAAACAAAAGCCTTGACACCTTTCTATTTGGTAATTAGTATCTCCAAACTTACATATATAGCTCATTTCCCAAGCATTGAAAACCCTGATTTATTGACTTCCATGATGATTGAAGCTAGTTTTTGAGTTGTTATATGGTGCATGTGTGTGCTTTCAAGGAAAAATATGTGCATGAAGAAGTATATGTGGTAGGTCACTTGTGTAGAAAATTGATGGACCAAATACAATCAAATAGTATGCAAATGAAAAAGGAAAAAAAATAACTACACACAGAGAAAATATTTATGGGGTTCGGCATAAAAGCCTACATCTATGGGTGAGATCATGATCTTCCACTGCAAGGATGCAACGATATAAAGATTACAATGAGATTAACCTGAAACATAATCTAATTGTTACCCTTTACTCTATAAGCCAAACCAAGATCATACACTTCTCTTCGCCGAGGGAAAAATTTATGCTCCCACCATATTCTCATCATAAGACAAAACCAAGAGAAAAACCCTCACAAAAACCGCTAACTGCATAGTTTTGCTTGTATGTGTTGGGAGTTTCTCCTAAAAAATCTATAGTTATCCTAGCTAGTCAAGCTAAAAAAATCATAAAAAAATCTCATTTAGTTAACAAGACGTGTTTCGCAACACTCTCTGTGTTGGTCCGTTTCAGTCACATGAAGATCAACTATATTGTACGCTCTCAAGAACATAACTTCATACCTCTTGTAGGCATCCACCCCATTCTACGTGGTAGGCCGCCAAATATCAACATCTAGTGATATTAGCCATGTTTAAACAATGCTTGTAATTGCCTCAGTATATGTTATACATAAGAAAATGGTTCCTGAAGTGGCGCTAGCAGTGGCTTATATGAGGTGGCGCTCACAAAACATAGGGGGCCACTTTGTTTGGATGATCCAAAGCATTCATTTGATAGGACCTCACATAGATAGGGTGTGCCCAAAAATCAACTTCATAGGATCATCCTAACCCTTCCATTTGTGGAGGTTAAAATGGATGGGGATAAAACCTCCATAAATCTAAACCTCCACAAATGGAAGGGTTAGGATGATCCTATGGACCTAATTTTTTGTGGGCACCCTATCTATGTGAGGGTCTATCAAATGAATGCTTTGGATCATCCAAACAAAGTGGGCCCCCTATGTTTTGTGAGCGCCACCTCAGGATCTGTTTACTCATATATGTATATATATTTTCTTTAAGTGAATAATTCTACCTGCCGCTCACTCATTTATCATGTGCTGTCTCACATAAATATATTTAGCCCTAGCATGACAAACTTAATTCTTCTCATAATATATCACACACAGCTGCCACAAATCAACAAGATGCTTCCCTACTTCATGTTGGGATTTATGGCATTTTGTGTGTCCTTGCCATAGTTTGAAATTTCGGACCGATCAACACTGAAACCACAATGTTCTGAAACCGAAATTCCCGAAACGTACCAAATTTTGGTCAAAATTTTAGAAATTTCGGTCGAAATTGGAATTTAATAATAATATTTTATTCCTTTATGGAATTTCAGCCGAAATTACCAGCCGAAATTTCGGGAGAAAAATCCAGGATTTTGTTGACTTGTACCAAATTTCGACCGAAATTTTGGGATTTTGGCGGAAATTTCGGTTTCAGTGAATCCCGAAATTATAAGCGAAACCGAAATTTAAAACCTTGGTCCTTGCAACACCATTTCATTGCCTCATTATCTAATTTCCTTCTAATGCCGGCTGTGTATACGTACAAGGTGTCCAATCCCAACCCCAACCGTGAACATTCTAGGCCTGCAAAAAACTGGAACGTCATATCTCCTTGCCATATATTCTCTATGTGCATGGCCTATCCTACGATGCTACCTAAAGACAAACATATGTAAAGAAGCATGTCACATACTCCAAAAATTTCGAAATAGATGTCATGAAACAATCAATTTATTCGTTAATAATAAATTCAATACAACTAGAATTGACTTTTAGGGCATACACTCTAACACCACTCCCTGGTAACGGTTCAAAATGTACAATCTCTGGGATTGGAGATTGGAAGAGAACCATCGAACTCATGGTTGAACAGGGAGTGGATCATAAGTGGTCGGCACTTTCTGCAGGTTGGCAATTCATATTCTTTAAATCCATCAATCGATATTCCACTGCACACATGAATCGAGGTACGCTTTCTCACTTTTGGGTCCTAACACTTCAGGCCCATATCACAACCGATTTGGTCAACCAAATAGCCTCATCTGTAATCTCACATGTCGTCATGTACTCTACCTCCTCTCTGATACCTTCGAATGACATAATGTAGTAGACCTGCTCTTGTATAAGTCTCTTGCAGAGTCAACCTTCACTTATCCTACTAGACGTGTAGAAGACCAGAAGTACAATACCGATCAAACATAGCTCCAAGATACACTCTTCCTTTCAATCATCCAAGAATCCTACTTCACTGCATTCCAATCCACTAACATGGTCAGCTAGGGTTGTTCGTTCAGTTATAACCGAACCAAACCGAATAGACCGAAATTTGATAACCGAAATAATTTCAGTTATCAAATTTCGATAACCGAACAGAAATTTCTAAAAACCGAACCGAAACTAAACCGATTAAAAATTCGGTTATTCGGTTAGTGGGAGAAAAAGAGGGAAAAAGCAAAATCTCGGTTTGGATCGGAGGGCTAGGATCATCCTATCGAAATGATTTTTGGAGCACAACCTAATTAAGTTGTGATCAATCAAATGGACGGTTTTGATCATCATACAGAGTGCCCATATAACACTTTTTTTTGAAAAAATAATGGTTTTTATTATAATTTCGGTTATTCGGTTAACCGAAATTTTTTTTTGAGATAACCAAAACCGAATAACCGAATTTCCAAAAAAAAAAACCAAAACCAAACCGAACCGACCAAACCAATTCGGTTATACCTGAATAATGAACACCCCTATGGTCAGCACAGTTGGTGAGCGTGTCACTCATGTCAGAGACGTGCCCAATTGCCCCCACCATAGCACTAATTGCTTGGAGATGAGAGAGGGCCCTATTAGTGATCAATAAAACTTTATCAATATGTATTTAGCAACTAATAATTAACCTTATCACCTATATCAGTTTTCCCTTAAAAAAATTTTAGAGTTAAAAAAAAAAAATCCTTAGTCTTACACAATCTTTATGTTGGTTGGAGCATATACAATGATTCAATGGCTATTGGCTACATGGTTAGTAGTAGTTTCATTTTTTTTATCAGACTGGCTTAGTTGAGCACACCTGAAATGATCTGCTTTAATTAGGCCATGTTTCGATTGCAGGAATTTTCTAAAAAAGTTTTAGAATAAAACTTTTTTCCAGAAATTACTACTTTTCCATTGTTGGTTATACATTAAAAAAAAAACTTGAACCAATTTTCAGTTCAAGTTTTATTTACAAGGACCTTCAATTTACTATGATATCCATCTAAATAAGTGATAACCATATCATTTTCCTCTAAATTGTGTAAAGTGGGAATGTTTTTCTGCCAGAAATGTTTTTCCTGCAATCCAAACAATGCTTTAACTGTACATCTACTTATAAATTTCCTTTTAAGAATTCAATGATGCTTAAGAATTATCTTTGAGAAGCCAACTTCAATGGGTCATTTTATTCCTCTATTTGGCTCCAATTCTTTCGACATAAAGTGGGTGTAAAATAAATTTTACCACCATTTTTCCATAAATTTTGTTTTACGCCTGTTTTACGTCGAAAGAAACAAAGCCTTTATTAATAATTTTATGTGGTTGGATAGATCCAATCAGATGTTTGCTGCTGGACTGGAAAAGTCGATACAAGATCATTGAAGGAATCGCTCGAGGGCTTCTTTATCTTCATGAAGATTCTCGACTCAAGATTATTCATAGAGATTTGAAAACTAGCAATATCTTGTTAGATGGAGACATGAATCCTAAAATTGCAGACTTTGGTTTGGCCAGGCTTTTTGGTGGAGACCAAACTCATGCAAGTACCAGTAGAATTGCAGGGACATTGTAAGTTGAGATTCAATCCCTTTCTTTCTCACATTGAATTTTGAATACAACCTAAGCAGTTTTTTTTTTTTCCTTTGGGATCTGTTTCTTTCGACGAAAAATGGGCATAAAACAAATTTGACGCACATTTTTAAGTGGAAAAATGGCCGTAAAATTTGTCTTGCGCCTATTTTACTTTGAAAGAAATGGAGCCTTAGATAATCTTAAGTCTGCTTATTTCCTGCAAATGAATATACTTAAAAACTCATCAGATTCTATCAAGGTTTTAAATTCGACCAAAATCCAAAGTTTCGGAACACGGAAACCAAAACGTTTCGAAACCGAAATCCCCGAAACGAAACAAATTTCGGTCTAAATTTCAATAAAATATTATTATTTTTATTTCTTTATGGAATTTCAGCCAAAATTTCGGGAGAAAAATCCGACATTTCATTAGCTTCAACCGAAAATTTGGGATTTCAGCCGAAATTTCAGTTTCGGTGAAGACCGAAATTATAGCCAAAACCGAAATTCAAAACCTTGATCAAGGCAACCTAGCTTCCTAACTTCCTACACTTTCCAAAGAAATTAAAACTAATACTAATTATCACATTAGAATAGAAACTTACTCTAAACCATATTAGAAACTCACTTTCCAAAACAATGACAAACCACAATTTCTAACTTCCTATTATTTCTACAAATCCAAAACCAATTTCCAAAATCAAATTAGAAGCTTATTACTCCTAATCAAAAGTAGAAACTTCTAAATTAGGGTCCTAGTTTAAACTAGGAAAGATCCATGTGTGGGCCTTCATGTCGCTCGCATTGAGCACGTTGCGTCGGCCTGGCCCTCCGACGCAGTGTAGGACCCTCAACACCCACAACCTTCTATTTACTGCAAAATAGTTTTAATCAATACAAGTTACACATTTTATGGATCAAAATGTAAACAATAGTAAATATATTTACAAAAAATTTGTACACTAATAGGAAAATATGATATTTTTTAGTCGAGTCAGTCATCACTCAATCAAGTGGACTTGACTCGACCCACTTTCGAGTCAGTTCGAGTTTTTAAGGTTTAAAATATGCTTTAAACATTTTCAGTGTGATAAACAAACACAATGAGACTTATTTGCCGATCATGCTCATTGTGTTTTTCCTTTAAGTTATGTTCTTGGGCAAAAACTTGTCTACAGTAAAAAAGAGTCAACTTGGGTGAATCAATGAAAAATGAGTTTTACATTAACTCAGGCACTGATCAAGAAGTTTCAAATAGTAGTTACTGACTTGGAAAAGGAAATTTTGGAATGTAATGCTTATCATTCTTTTTCAATAATCCAAACCCCAACTTACTTACCTAAAAAAGAAAAA
The DNA here is from genome assembly GCF_043159265.1 of Tasmannia lanceolata. Lineage (NCBI taxonomy): Eukaryota > Viridiplantae > Streptophyta > Magnoliopsida > Canellales > Winteraceae > Tasmannia > Tasmannia lanceolata. The sequence continues at coordinate 61,185,797 of NW_027518680.1, read as the reverse complement.
AATAAAGAAAATTGAGAAAAATAAGCAAAAAGTAAAAAAATTTAAATTATTCTAAATAGTATGCGAATGCTTCTATCAAGAGCCACATTATATCCATATATGAGATTGAAAACTAAAAATTATCTTACTAAGCATTCAAGAAGAGGAAAGAAACATCATTTTGGTTGCTGATTGCATGCAGTGGATATATGGCACCGGAGTACGCCGTATACGGGAAATTCTCAACTCAATCAGATGTATTTAGCTTCGGGGTTTTGGTCTTAGAGATTGTGACTGGTCGAAAGAATGCCGGTTTCCATGAGTCTGATGGAGCTATTGATCTTCTAACCTATGTATGTATGAAACTTTATAATGTAATTTTATTGCTTAGGTATAATCTAAAAGGGAAGATTTACAATATTGATGGGATTTTGGCAGGCATGGCAGCATTGGACCGAAGGAATTGCTCATAAGCTGATCGATCGAAATTTGAATGAACAGTGCATAAGACAGGAGGTTTTGAGATGTGTTCTTATGGGACTACTATGTGTTCAGGGAGATGCAGCCGAAAGACCCACAATGTCAACAGTTGTTCTTATGCTCAACAGCTTCTCTTCAACTTTGCCAATTCCTTCACCTCCAGCATTTTTCATCGAGGGGAGTCAGATGGAGTCGGATGTGCTAAGAAATAATTCGGTAGTGAACGGAATGGAGTCTTCCGATCACTTCAATAGTAAGTTCAAACCGTATTCCTTGAATGAGGCGTCGATTACTGAATTAGACCCTCGTTAGGGAAAATGGGTACTAAACAAAAGTTCTGGTTTGATGTAGGACACTGTTTGTTATTTTCTGTAGATTTCTTATTTTCCTTTTTTTTTCTTAGTTCTATTTCTTATATAAGAGTCACAGTCTTAGTTGGATAACAGATAGAGCTTATCCTAATCCTAGTTGGATTGGAGATAGAGTTTGAAAGTCTATAAATATGGATGTGTATTGTATGTAGAAATCAAGTTTTCTCATTTAATAAAATTTCTTGCTCAGTATTTATCTTTTTCTTGTGGATTCAAGGATTCCTTCTTATTCCTTAGTGGATTCAAGGGTTTTTATCGAGGGAGACGATGCTATTCTTCAGAGGGTTGAAGACGGTGATCTTCGCCTCCTTTCTACACGTTTCCTCCACGTTAAGGTTTATAAATAGGCATTGAATTATTTGAGTAATATTCATTTAAGAAAATAAACATTTCAGTTAAATGCCTTCAAATCAACAAAGCATCTTTTGAGAAACTATTGTTTCCCTCCTTGGTTTCTAGTTTTAGTATTTTTCCTTTCTTTCCTGTCTATAGGCGTGAGAGATCAAGGCCAGGTAAGAATACTTCTAGTCTTAGTATTTTTCCTTTCTTTCCTGTTTAAGGAGTGAGAGATCAAGGCCAGGTAAGAATGCTTTGCATAGAGCATTGCGTGAGAGGCATGGGAGCAATGGAGCTTGAGGCATACTTGTCAAACTATGAGATACATATGAGAGAGAGAGAGAGAGAGAGAGAGATATGATGGATTCTCATTTAAGAATCCATCATGGATTTTGAAGTCAACACATGCATGCATGCATGCATACATACATACATACAAATGTGTATATGTCAGTCAAATGTTAAAATAGAAGCAAAGGATCTTGCCGTTGAAGCACCGAACGTCACTCGAAACCCATTGCCTACACATGCAATGCCTCCCCCGAACGTGTATGCCATTTTCACTGAAGAAATCCTCTTAGATCACTCCCGTATTTGTGCGGTTATTTCTGATAGACCGTATGTTCTGAGATGGGATGATGAAGATGAAGCGATCGAAAACAAGAAACCTTATATACTGTCCCTTCCAGATGAAGGATTAACAGGATCCTCTGAATGTTCTTGTTCTTATGTCCTCAAGAGTGAGGAAGAAGAAGTGATGAAAGAAAAGGTCCCCTATGTCTTGAGACTAGAGGAAGAAGACTTGTTGCTTCTAGAGGATCAGTGTGACGAGCTCCGTCATGTCACACGTGGTGGTCGGGTCTTTAAGCCAGTTGAACTCAGAGCTGAGAATCCTGCCGAAATAGCCCGAGCATCAGAAAATCAGAGGCAAAGACAGACTGTGGAAGAAGAAGAAGACAACTTGTTGAAACAATTGAAGAAAACACAAGCTAATGTTTCAATTTGGGGTTTGTTGATGGCATCCCCAAAGCACCGACAAGTTGTACTTCGAGAGCTTAACGCATCCCAAGTGTCAGTCGAGATTACTCCTGACGAACTAGTCAGTCTAGTTGCCATGGCAAGGGCCTCAAAGACTTTATCCTTCACTGATGAGGATTTACCTCCGGAGGGTAGAGATCACACTCGACCTCTCAGGATTACCATAATCTGCAACAAGAAAAGGGTACCTGAAGTACTAGTAGACAACGGGTCTGCTCTAAACGTATGTCCTTTGAGCACCGCTGTTACTTTGGGATTTGGGCCCAACAACTTCATACCATCTGAGCAAGGCATATTAGCATACGATGGTACGAGAAGAGACGTGATCGGGATACTGGCCACCGATATCGAAATAGGGGGAGAAACCTTTGAAGTTGAATTCCAAGTACTCGATATAAAGACTTCTTTCTTCCTTCTTCTGGGCCGACCTTGGCTGCACAAGGTCGGAGTTATTCCTTCAACTTTGCATCAGAAGTTGAAATTTGTTAGGAATAACAAAGTGATAACAGTCCGAGGAGACCCTGAGCCGGAAGTTGGACAAATAACATCTGAACTGAACACTAAAAAATCAAGAGATGTTAGTTTAACCGGTTTTTCTTTAGAAATCTCTACAATTTCCTTTGGGGAAGCAATGAATGAAGAGATAATGTTTTTATCAAGCACGAACACTCAAGTGGTGAAGATAATGCGAAAGTATGGTTATGTCCCGGGAACTGGTCTGGGAAGAAATCTGCAAGGCCCAACTAAGTGGCCGGAATTGAAAGCAGTCGGCGGATTATTCGGGTTAGGGTACGAGCCAACTCCGAAAGAGGTTCAAGAAATGAAGCGTTATATGATGAAGTGGGCTGAATGCCGTCGTCGAGGTACAGAATTTCCGACAGGACCGTACAGCATGATTATGAACGGCCGATTCAGAAGGGAAGGGGCAGACTGTCCGTTCTATGGTTTTCCTGAGACCTGGTGCGATAAGACTGGGAAGAGGCTTCCAGGGTTAGAGATCTTCTTCACAGATGAGTTGTCAGAAGATTTCTACAGTGAGCAGTTTGCCTTGGCATCGATAGCAGAAAAACCAGCTACAGATTGGGCGGAAAATATTGAGCCGAATCTCCTAGACTCCCTATATCAGGTTGAGGCCCCGATCGTCGCTATGATTGGAGGAGATGTGCCCTTCGCGAGCCCAAGGGATTGCATTACTCCAGCCACTGGACCTTTAGACAATTGGACCGCACAGGTTATACCCCAAGTAGTCCTCCAGTATAGTCCAGTCCTTTCAAAAGAGTCAGTCATTTCAAAAAATGTGTCAGTTTCTGAGTTCAACCCAGAGTCTGTCATTTCTAACTTTTCTTTTGATGCAGGTACCATAGAGGTCGGAGTAGTTCTCGGAGGTGGTGAAGAGTCGGTCCCTGTCGAGTCTCAGTCAGAGGATGTTTTTGCTGATTCTTCATTTGTACATAGTCCTGTCTATGTTGATACTGATATCAACATGTCATTTCATTTGAATTCAGAATCTGTAACGCCCGATGTGGGTGAATCATTCGATGTAATCATCAATTCTGCAAAAGAAATAAAAGACTCATTTGTGTACGATCCTGTCTTTATTTCTAATTCTGTTTCTGATTCTGCTTCAAAGCCTGATCAAATAAATAATAATAATAATAATCAAGACTCCCCCTCAAACGAGGAAGCCAACGAAACTCCTCTTGAAATCAAATACATGATTCAACAAGAGGAGATTCGCCGAGCAAAACCACTCGAAGAAGAAATTGAGACTGTAAATATAGGTGATGAAACCTTAATTCGGGAGATTCGGATTGGCAAAACTTTATCTCCTGAGGAACGCGAAGAATTAATCACTTTGCTAAAAGAGTTTAAGGAGGTTTTTGCTTGGTCTTACGATGACATGCCGGGATTGAGTGAGGACATTGTGCAACACAAATTACCTCTAATTCCAGGCATCAAGCCGAAGAAGCAAAAACTCCGAAAACTCAAGACAGAATGGGAGTTAAAGGTTCATGATGAGGTGAAGAAACTACTTGAGGTAAAATTCATTGAAGTAGTGGAATATCCCGAATGGCTTGCAAATATAGTTCCTGTGCCCAAGAAAGATGGAAAAGTCAGGATGTGCGTTGATTTCAGAGATCTGAACAAGGCCAGTCCGAAAGATGATTTTCCTCTTCCGAACATTGATATCCTAGTAGACAACACTGCTGGACATGCTCTGTTATCCTTCATGGATGGGTTTTCAGGCTACAATCAGATCAAGATGGCGCCCGAGGACATGATGAAGACGGCATTTATTACTCAGTGGGGGACATATTGCTACAGAGTGATGCCGTTTGGTCTCAAGAATGCTGGTGCCACCTATCAGAGGGCTGCGACTACTCTTCTTCATGACATGATTCATAAGGAGGTCGAGGTCTATGTCGATGACATGATTGTCAAAGGCAGGACTCGGCCAGAGCATACAGTCGCTTTGAGAAAGTTCTTTGAGCGAATCCGAAAGTTTCAACTTCGCTTGAACCCAAATAAATGTGTATTTGGGGTCACGTCAGGGAAGTTGCTGGGATTCATTGTCAGTGAAAGAGGAATCGAAGTGGACCCTCAGAAGATCAAGGCTATCCAAGAAATGCAACCACCAAAGACAGAAAAACAAATTCGTGGATTCCTTGGCAAAGTGCAATACTTGAGGAGATTCATATCTCATTTAACTATGACATGTGAACCCATCTTCAAATTATTGAAAAAGAATTCCTCCAAGAAATGGAATGAAGAATGTCAGGAAGCATTTGAAAAGGTCAAGCAGTGTTTGTCTTTGCCTCCTGTCTTATCCCCAGTCATTCCTGGTCAACCATTGTTGATGTATTTGTCCATCACAGATACAGCAATGGGTTGTATGCTTGCTCAGCAAGATGTAAGATCTAAGAAGGAGAAGCCTATCTACTACATCAGTAAGAAAATGCTAGAGTACGAGATAAAGTACACTATCTTGGAAAAGACTTGTCTAGCATTAGTCTGGGCGACTCAAAGGCTTAGACATTATCTCTTATCGAATAAGGTATTTTTGCTTTCACGGATGGATCCGTTGAAGTACTTATTCGAGAAGCCCGCCCTTACAGGAAGAACTGCAAGGTGGTTACTATTGTTATCTGAGTTTGACATCACATACGTCACTCAGAAATCTGTCAAAGGACGGGTTATTGCTGAGCAGCTAGCTGATGCTCCTGTTGAGGAGAATGCTTTTCTGAAGGCTGAATTTCCTGATGAAGAGATCATGAAACTTGAAGAAGAAATTCCAAGTACTAGATGGACAATGTACTTTGATGGAGCCGTTAACAATCGAGGACAAGGAATAGGAGCAGTGCTTGTATCTCCCAAGAAAGAATACATCCCGATATCCATCAAGTTACAATTCGAATGTACAAATAACATGGCAGAGTACGAAGCTTGTATCGCAGGACTTGAGGCAGCTTTAATTTTGAAAGTCCAAGAGATTGATGTATTTGGAGATTCAATTCTGATAATTTGTCAAACCAATGGTAATTGGAAGACAAGAGAATCAAAATTAATCCCGTATAATTTCTATCTCGAATCTCTGGCCAAGAAATTCAAGAGTATCACATTTACCCATCTGTCGAGAAACAAGAATCATTTTGCAGACGCCTTGGCTACCTTAGCCTCGATGTTGGATATTTCTGAGACAATGGAGGTCCAGCCTTTAGCTGTGAGGTCGCAATGGGCTCCAGCGCATGTAAATGCCATTGAAATATCAGCGCGATGTCCAGATGGAAAACCGTGGTATACTGATATCCGAAATCTCATTTCAGGCAAGGGGCATCCCCCTGAAGCTTCCAGCAAAGAGAGAAAAACTCTTCAGAGATTCGCCGCTAACTTCATCATTTGTGGTGAAGAATTGTACAGAAGATCCTTTGACGGTATTCAGCTTCTGTGTGTTGATGAAGATCAGGCTGCAGAGCTCATAGAACAAACACATGAAGGTGTTTGTGGTCCTCACATGAATGGTAAAATGCTATCAAGGAAGATCCTTAGACTCGGTTTCTATTGGCCCTCAATGGAAACAGATTGTTTCGCATTTGTGAAGAAATGTCATAAATGCTAAGTCTATGCGAATCTTATTCATGTGCCTCCGTCAGAGCTGCATTCTATGACCTCGCCATGGCCATTTTCAGTATGGGGGATTGATATCATTGGCAAAGTCTATCCTAAGTCGTCAAGTGGGCACGAGTACATCTTGGTGGCCATTGACTATTTCACGAAGTGGATAGAAGCTGCTTCATATGCTTCCATAACTTCCAATACAGTTGCGAAGTTCATCCGTGCAAACATCATTTGCAGATATGGAGTACCTCATGAGTTGATTTCTGACAATGGATCTCACTTCAAGAAAGAGGTAGTGCACCTGTGCGAAGAATTTAAAATCAAGCATCATAAGTCATCTCCTTACAGACCGCAGACAAATGGTGCTGTAGAGGCAGCTAATAAGAACATCAAGGTTATTATTAGCAAAATGACAGAAACTTATAAGGATTGGTCGAATAAACTCCCGTATGCTTTGTGGGCTTACAGGACGTCGATCAGATCCTCTACAGGTGTAACTCCGTACTCTCTAGTTTACGGAATGGAAGCAGTCCTCCCTGTTGAAGTGAGAATCCCGTCTTTAAGAGTTATGATGGAAGCGAATCTGCCAGAGTCTGAGTGGGCCAAAGCCAGACATGATGAATTGCAGATGATTGATGAAAAGAGGCTCAGAGCCTTATACCACATCCAAGGGTATCAGAGAAGAATTGAAAGGGCATTCAATAAGAAAGTCAAGGTTCGAGACCTGAAACCAGGAGATCTCGTCTTGAAATCTTATCGAGCACCGGTGTTCGATCCCAGAGGAAAATTCAGGCCAAACTGGTCTGGTCCTTACATTGTTGATGAAGTCCTGCCTGGAAAAGCCGTAAGACTCCTCAATGAAAATGGAGAAAAATTAACAGAACCTACAAACCTGGACCAACTAAAGAAGTACTATGCTTAAATACACCAGGAGGCCATCCTTGATCGATCAGAGTCAAAAGCTAACAACCCAAAAGTCAAAATACCGTTTGCAAACCCTTTGGGCCTATATAAAAAAATTTTTTTTTTCTTGACAAACACAAACTAGGGGCATCTTTTATGACTTGCGTCATAAAAGATAGTAAGCTTGAACTACATTCTGACCTGATTCCCATTTTCTTTGGGGATACGTAGGCAGTCTGGAGGGCTAGATTCGGTCAAATACATGAAAAATCACCAATATGTAACCTGTTTGAACCCAAGCCTACCTAAAAGTCCTTCTGGTGTATTTTAGGTCCAGGTTTGTAGAGAAACAGAAAGAAAAGAAAAAATGATGGAGTCTTAGACCCGCTAGACTGAAAACCCGAAAGGGCGGTCTAGGCAAAAATTAGGGTCATTCACCTGCTAAGTTGAAAACCCGAAAGGGCGGCTTAGGCAAAAATCAAGGAGCAGAGCCTGCTGGATGGAAAATCTGTAAGGGCAGACAGTCCAGACAAAAATTAAGGCATGCGGTCCACCAAATCGAAAACCTGAAAAGGTGATTTGGTCATGGCAGTGACTTCAAAAGGATAAAACCTCTGAATGCCAGCAAGACTTTTATTTCTTCTGAGGCATTACTATGAAGTCTGAGTAAGAGCCAGTAGAGATTCTTCTGACACTCTATAAGCTAAGGAGTTAAGACTAAGCAAACCAAAGGGATAATAACCATGACGGAAAACCTGAAAAGAGGAATGAAACACCTTTAAATACAGTTTTTGAAAGATTCTAAGAAGTGGTAGACTATACCATTTTAAAATACTTATCAGGCTGAAAAGCAGATTCAGTTTCTGTTAGAATCCAAGTCATGGTCGAAGTCCTCCTTTGTTGTTAGCCACAGTTCAGTCCTCGTCAAAGTCAAGGTTAAACTCCAAGGTCTTGTGTGGGGAGTCCTGTGTGGTCAATGTCTCTCCAAGGTTGGAGTGATAGAAAAATGATGAGGTTGTAGATTCTCGAAAGTGATACAGAGCAGAGCAGAGTTCAGAAGGATAGTACTCAGACCATTCGAAGTATTGGCAGCGGACAGAAAGAGAAGAAGATTATCAGATTCAGTCTGTTGTATTTGAAAAGATTTGTAACTTCAAAAATTCAGGAAATGAAAACCTTTTCTACAATGTTCCCTATGTTTGTTCTCCTATGAATTTGTCATGGAAGTAAATTCGTACTAGGGGCATCTTTTATAACCTGTTCAGGTTATAAAAGATATCAAGTGAACTCTGATAATTGAGATAATTAATTTCATTAAATGAAGATAAGAAGAGCTTCAGTAGAGTTTTTGGTCAAATTCCTCTGAGAGTCTTTCTTATCATCTTATTGAAAATCTATCTCATAATCCCCAGTGGAGTTTCTATCCGCAAAATGTAAATAAACCAAGCATTCAAATTAAATCATCTGCATCTGTGCATAAACTATTTAGCCTCCGAGCTAAAAATCAAGCTTTTATGCATAAATTCCTTGCCTCTGAGCATAATTCTCTGCCTCCGAGCATAAACCCACTGCCTCCGAGCATAAAATCCTTGCCTCCGAGCATAAACTCCTTGTTTCCAAGCTTAAATCTTGCCTCCGAGCATAATTCCCTGCCTCCGAGCATAAATTCCTTGCCTCTGAGCATAATTCCCTGCCTTCGAGCATAAAACCCTGCCTCCGAGCATAAAATCCTCGCCTCTGAGCATAAAACCATGATTTTGAACATAGAAACAAGCCTCTGTGCAAAAACTCAGGCCTCCGAGCTAAAATTCCCTAGCATTTAAAGCTAAAACCTTTCAACCTCCGTGCATAAACCATTTTGCCTCTGAGCATAAAACCATCCGCCTCTGAGCAGAAAGCCAACACTCCTAATAAACCAACCCTCTAATAATCCAACCTTCACCAAATCATTTTCTCCATCCTGTTCTCTAAATCAATTTTGGGGCTAGTCAAAATGTGACGTCTGTTCAACTTTGACATTCGCGCGACAAGCACGCTCTGCCAAAGAGGGGCATCTGTAGACACCCCATTTTGACTAAGCCTTAAACCTTCCCGGTTCGTGCCAAATCCATCCGAATCTCAGCATTAGGGTTCTAAACTTCACTCTAAGCTTGATTAAGGCTTTATTTTAATCTCTGCAAAATTTCATCGAGATCGGAGTTCGTTTGCTTGGCAAACGGGCTGAAATGGTGTGTGCAGTGCAAAGAGAGGGTGGCCCACACTGTTTCTTTGATTTCCCCAAAATCCATGTATTTCAAGGAAAATCCAAGTCAAATCAAGACCTCAAATACCCATGTATACATATTTGGAAGCCTTGGGACCTCAGAAAAACCCTTGCAAAATCCCAGAAAAATTCGACAAAAAATTTCGAAAAAGACAAGCTGAGTTTGTGTGGCTATCAATGGCAGAGGGGGTGAATTAGCCATTCGAATTCGCACATATGTGCGCTTATCAAGTGGGGGTGCTAATATCAGCACCTAGAAAATCTATAAATAGCCATTTAAGCTGATTTCTAAAAGGAGATTAGTTTTTTTTCCTAATTTTTAGAGAGAGAAGCTCTGAGGAGAGAGAAACCGGATCTCGTCAAACCTCCGGCCTTTTTTTTAGATTTCCGATCGTCCCTTCCGACAATCTCCGGCGAGATTTCGACTGAGCTCCGGCCGGCAAATATCTTCTTCTCTCCTTCTCATCCTCCTTTTTGTCTTTGATTTGTTGATTTCTTTTCAACAGACCCTATCTTCCCAAACCTTAACTGAAATTCTTTCTTCTCCGGTCATTCTCCGACCGTGCTCCGGCTAATCCTTGGCCGGCATTTTCTTTTTCCATCCAGAGCTTGTTCTTCGTATAAATCTTTTGATTTCTTGCTTAGATTTCTTCTCTTCTTTCTGTTAAACCCTAACTTTAGAACCTCTAAACCCTAGATCTATACTCCTAGAAACCTTAGATCTACCTTGCTCCAAACCCTAGCAAGCATCTCTTGTTAAAAAAAAAAAAAAAAAAAATCCGTGAGAAGAGAGAGAGAACGAGAGAAAATCCGAAACCCTAACTCCTTTTTGTTGTCTTCCCCGGCCATTCTACCCGTACTCCGGTTATATTCCGATCAAATTTACAAGCTTCCAAGGAATCAGAGAAGAAAGAAGGTGTGAGTACTTTAATTCATCATTCAAGAAAAATTACAAGAAATAAGCACATCAAAGCTCAAAGAGGTAAGAGCTCTATATGACACTGTTCTGTAATTATGCTATGATTGTGAGATTTTTTCTTGTGATTTGTCTAAAATAATGTCTGTACAAGTAATTTCTCTGTAAATTAGCATTTTCGTTCACTTGATGGTTGATCTATGAACTGAAAGGGTAGGATTTTTTCTTCGGATCAGAGATTTCAATATTCAGATTTTTAGTTGAAAATTCCATGATATCTCTGATAGATTTTCATCGTAATATCATCATCGTTATCGTTGATTGGATGAAATTAGTTCTTGATAAATTGATTGTCACATATGTGTATAGATATTAGCTAAGGTATGTCCCTTTTAGTTATTGATATAGATTATCATTAGCAATTGAGCCGGATAGGATTCTTAATTATGGAATCTGTCCATCAGTGAGTTAATTGTCTGTGTTTATATGTTTATGGATCTCCACTGTGTGATTTTTCTTATATAGCTTGTTTCTTCATCTATTCTTTTAGAATATTAAAAGATCTGTTCATTGAGAATATATCATGTGTTTTTGAAGTTCATTATTACATTTAGTATATTGACTGGTTTCATTTTGAGTGGTACTTATGATTTTTATATTCCAAACATATATATCAGGCTCTTAACTGGCATAAACTGAAATATATATGCTTGAGATATTAGTAATATGGGCGTTTTCATATAATTTTGTTAGTATCCAGAGAGGATAGATAAGAATGATTTATGATTCAAATCAAGAGGGTTCATTTGTAGTCTTTGAAATTCAAATGCCTTTCTTATTTGATTAGTAAATTATCCTACACAGGTTGAATTATTCTCTACTTAAGTTTATATAATTGCCAGGTTTTTATTGGAATCATTTTACATATGTAATATAAATATTTTTCATGGAAATTTTTAAAAAGTAAGTACCGATTGTTTATGGTCACATGGATATAAGCTACTAGTTTCAGGGGTTTGGTTTTTATCAGGTTTTACATTCAAGCTCTATTCCCATATAGTTTAGTTCCTTGTAGGTTTGAATGGCCATACATTATATGCATACCGTCCATTTATTTCTTGAATCAAATGATAAAGATTTTGTAGTCCCTGTTTTGTTTCAACTCATGAGTTGATAAGGTTTTATATAGTTTTTTTTTTTTTTTTCAACCTAGTCACCTTTTGATCATCATCTTCTTTATTATCCATTTCAGCCTTAAAGTCTTCATTTTATACCTTCAAAAGAGCAATGACAGGGAGCAGATTTATAGGTTGTAAATTTGTCCAGTTCATATAGTTCAATGCCTGTAAGACTAGTGCTTATTAGTGCTTATATCGATCATTGTTTGTTAATTTAGTGTTCCCTTTTATTACTAGCACTACATGTATTGGTATTGCACAAATTCTGTTTTTCTCTTTACATATAGTACTACAAGATGCGCAAAATACAATTCATGGACCGAGGGTTTGTAGAATTGGTTTATCTAGTTGTGGACAGGTTTATCTTCTGTATGCTTATAAAATCAGACTATCTAATTCAATCCATGTCTTGTGAGCACATTTATTTATAGTCCAGTACTTATAAATTTAATACTTCTTTTTTATACTAAGCTCTGAGTTAGGGTTTGAAGACGGTGATAAATAGATTGTTCAGGTAAGAATATATTGAGGCTTATAATACTTGTTTATTTATTTATTTAAATGAATTGTTAATAGGAAGAAGGAGATCAGATGACTACTCTATTCGATATCATCGACATGAGTACTGTCTGATCTCAAGGCGGGATTAGAAATATTATCATGTGTATATGATATCAGATGATTACTTTGGCATCATCTGATTTCATTGGAGTCCCCGTATTGGGGTTTGTGGTTGGTTTAGAAGTGTTTGATATTATTTTATTTTACTTTATTAGGCTATCCAGCGGCTGGTCTGGACTAATTAATGATGTTTATCATTTTATGATTGCTTTAGATTGTGTATTGTTTTTTTATTGAAAATTCTTCTTTGCTTAGCACTTGATTTATTTTTATAAAAATAGAGTGAAATTTGCAATTATCTGGCAGCTTTTTCTTCTCTCTTTGATAGACTAACACAGTCTTATAGATTGCTGTTAATTTTCTTTAGATATTAGAATCCCCTTTTCTTGTAGGGCGATGAAGGCGCTAGCCCAAGCCCATCTCTAGGGGGACTTGCACAGTCCAAATAGCATTCTATTTTCTCAAAAGACTTGCCTAGTCTTTTAGATCCAAATCTTTGGAGACAGGCATTGTCTCATTAATGAATCAACCTAAGTTAACCTCTAGAAGACTACCTCTAGTCTCATAGGTCTTAAACCCTCCTTTTTGTGCGTTGTTTGGTTTTGGAAGAACACTTTGCTCGGCTTGGCATCATACCCCTTACCTTATGGGTATTGGGTTGCACATTTGTTGCACCTTAGGGCTAGGTAGCTGTCCGGCCCGGTTGAGTGTTTTACCTAAACCAAATATGCACAAGGTCTCTTTTCCTTGTTAGTATTTTTTTCTACCCTACCTATATGTCTAAGAGACTTGCCCAGTCTCATTCTATTAGCATCCTCCTCTTTGTGCATCATTTGGTTTTGGGAGAACATCCTACTCGGCTTGGCATCATACCCCTTACCCTTATGGGTATTGGGTTGTACATTTGTTGCACCCTAGGGCTAGGTAGCTGTCCGGCCCGGCTGGGTGTTTTACCTTTGCCAAATATGCACAAGGTCTCTTTTTCCTTGTTAGTATTTTTCTCTATCCTACCTCTGTGTCTAAGAGACTTACCTAGTCTTATTTTCTTGCTAAACTTCCTCTTTGTGCATCATTTGGTTTTGGGGGAACATCCTACTCGGCTTGGCAACATACCCCTTACCCTTATGGGTATTGGGTTGCACATTTGTTGCACCCTAGGGCTAGGTAGCTGTCCGGCCCGGCTGGATGTTTTACCTTTGCTAAATATGTACAAGGTCTTCCCTTATTACTTGTGAGTTTTATCTTAGCTTGATAGTCTCACTAGCACCCTTCTTTATCTCTTTTTCTTTTAGGAGACAGGCTTTGTCTCATTAGCACCTCCTTCTTAGAATCCTATTTTCAGAGTCAGTCTTTAGCCTAGGAATCTGTCCTTAGCTAGAGAGTCTGTTTTTCTTTCAGGAGTCAGTCCTATCATCATAGGGGTTAGGATTTTATCCAACCTCTCATCAAATCTTGTGTTTTTCTATCCGCTCTTGCAAGGTATAGGATGCTGTCCAACCCTTGCAGAGCTGTGTTTCTGTTCTTTTCCCCCGCAAAGCATAGGATGCTGTCCAACCTTTGCGGGATATCGAGAGTCTGTCCTCCCCTTATGATGATAGGATTTATTCCCCTTGAGTCAAAAACATTTAAAAACAACAAAAGCATCTGAAAAACCAAAAATCTCAAAAATCTTGAGTCATTAGGAGTAGTTAGGAAATCTGTTTCGAACTACGTTGGCTTGATCCTCTTCCACGAGGTACGTAGTGCAGCTTGAGATTCTTATCTCAGGTCCAGCCAAACCTTTGTAAATAAATCATTTACCCATTTTAAGAAAAAATACCAAAAATCTTCAAAACCTTGTTTTCAACAAGATCTTCCTCTAGAGTTAGGAGTTTGTCATAGTTAAAGAGTTTTAGAGTTTTGAGTTTGTCTTTGATGTGTTGTGTGGTTTGTTTGTGTTTGTGTTAGAGTTAGGAGTTTGTCCTAGAGTTATAGGAGCGCCTCCGTCCAGTCAATTGGCGATTCATATCGCCGATTGATGATTAAGTCTTGGATACGCTAGTGATCCCATTGTTTCCCTTAGGGCGTACAGCCTAGCTACACATAGATTATAGGAACCACCTGCATTAGCTTAGGGCTAACCTGCATTTAGTTAAGGCATATAGGGTGTCCTAAAATCTACAATCCATTGGAATTTAAATAATCACATAAGAAGCTTTAAGAACTAGTCCGGTCTTTTAGATCGAGTCTAGGATAGAGGTCTAGATGTCTTAGGCATCATAGCTTAGAATAGGTGCGAAGAACTACGTTGCCTTGATTCTCGTGGAGGCGGGGATACGTAGGCTTCTTTGGATGAACATCAGATCATCTAAAGACTCGGGCCTAGGTATAGATTAGAGTCTTAGGGTTGTATAGTATCGAGTCATTTTTCTATGTTTTGCAGTGTTTTCTTACTTTATTGCGCAGACCTTATACTTTTTTGGTGTGTCGTGCATGTGTTTGTTCATCAGAACTTAGACAGCCATTAGGCATGTCACTTATAACCTAGCTATGCTTAGGTGACACATGTTTCTTTTATTTTATCTTGTGTGCCTTTGATTTCATCTCCGAGACATGCATGATTAGATAGACGTCTTCTCGGAGATATTCATTCCCATTCCATATGATTTTCGCCCAAAGCTCTTCAAAATTATTAAGTAAATGGCATAAGAGACCAGGTGTTTGCACTTGGGCGGATGAGGTGCTCTTTAGACCTTCCGAATTCGTAACCAGGCACGAACCTTATTTTATATCTCTGGTTATCCGTTGCAACAGAGCATAGTATGGGATCCAGGGCCCATTTGCCTTTTTCCTTGGATGGCGACTCTTCTTTGTTTAAGGTACGCCTCGAATCTAGGCTAGTCCCCGAATCGAGAGGTATCTCACCTTTGTATCGCCACTCATGCTGTGAGGGGCACTTCTTTCGAGAGTTCGTTGGTAGAGCTCTCCATTCACGTGGATGATCCTGAGACTGACTCGCGTGGGGGCACACGTCCTCCACCGCCGCCTCTCTCGGATCGGGGTCCACACCTGGTCACCGACAATGGAACCCAGTTTGCGAGTAGGCAATTCAAAAACTTTTGCGGAAGGCTTGGAATCGAGCAAAGATTTACGTCGGTCGGTCATCCCCAGGCCAACGGACAAGTGGAGGTAACCAACCGAATACTCCTGCAGGGACTAAAGAAGCGAGTAGAAAACGCTCGAGGATTGTGGGTCGAAGAATTGCCAAATCTGCTTTGGGCCTACCGAACCACCCCCAGGACCGCAACAGACTTTTCATTGATAAACAGAACATTGCATTGAATTTTCAAAAAACAAAAAACAAAAAAACAAGAGGGCTAGACCCTCAGAGATCTTTTTCAGCCGGCTCTTCAATGGTGGGCTCGGTAGCAGGGGGCACAGAGAGGATCCCTCTCCGGGAGATGCGACCACATGTTCAGCTTCGTTTGGCTCGGTCGCATCGAAATCTTCTCCCTTGGAAAGATCAGTGCCAGGTGGTCCCTTCAGCTTTTCAATCGGAAATTCGGAGTCTAGGTCCTTAACTTGGGCCCGACACTCGACGAATCCCTTAGCTTTGTAGTCCAGAGCATACAGGGCCATGTCCTTCTCATATTCCGGGGACAAATTGAAATCTGCAATCGCCTTAGAACGAATCTCCCCATCGCGCTGGACAGTTTTCTCCAGCTCCTCAACCACTCGGGTCCGCGCCGCCTTTTCAGCCTCAAGCTCGGGTCGAGCGGTAGTGAGCAGATCGTTGATATACGCTGCGGTTCGTCATATGCCTTCTTATCTTTCGCCGCCTTATCCTCCGAAACTTTCCTGTCCTTGGCTGCTTGAACGTAAATGGCATAGTAACCATCCGCCCGTGACGCAGAAATAGCTCAAACATCGGACAACTGCAAAATGGAAAAAGCAGATGAAAACATCCCCCCTTCGACACCAAGTGATAAACAAAAAACACCAGCTACTTACCTTCTTTGCCAGGATAACCATCTCCCGGCTAAGTCCATTGGCCGAGGTCTTCTCCAGCTCCACCAAATCCTTGGGCAAGAGACTTGACATGGCCATCTCCAGGGCCACCCTCGGGTTATGAATCGCCGAGTCTTTGATACCGACCTTCCAATTGGGCTCAAAATAAGCCCCTTGTTGAAGAGCTTGTTCTTTCGGAAGACTCATCTTCCGGTTAAGAGAGTCCGGGTCCTATCACAACCCTCAATAGAAATGATGGTCGGAGCCGGGGTATCTAGTCACTTATCATTCAGGACTGGATCTGTCACAACCTTTGTCCTTTTACTAGGATTTTTTTCCACCGCCTCCATTGGCCGTTTACCTTTTGCGGCAATTTCTTGAGATTGGGCCATGACCACACCCCCCTGAGAGTCGGTGGTCGTAGCCGTGGATTTTGCCGCCTTATTAGCTTGCCGCTTAGCAGCTCTCTCCCGTTTCTTTTGGGCCTCTTTCTCTGTCCTCTCCTTCAATGCTTGCTCCATTGCCGAGGCAGAGATCCCACCGCCCGATCCTTGAGGGGCCATTTTTGCAACAACAAAACAATTCAACGAATTAGAAGAGAGAACAATAACAAAGCAACACATGAAATAGAGGTGAAAGAGAATCACCATCTTGGTCGGTATCGACCCTCACCAATTCAACCTCCTCACCCTCATCTCCCTCACTCTCCTCCTCCTCCTCATCATCCTCATATTCTTCACCCGAATCCAACACCATGTTACTTAATGCAAACTCTACCAACTTTCGTTCGGACTTAAACTGCCGAACGTCAAATTTTACCTTCCCCGCCTCTACTCCCCTACCTACAACATCGTTAAAGACCAAAAAACTGAGCTCCTCAAGATGAGGGTCTAATTCCAATCTGTGCTTATTGGCCCTCCTCCAGTAGAAGGGGAACCTCCAACCCGCTGATTGAGGGGCCTTAACAAAAAAGAATTCGTTCTTCCACCATTTTATAGAAGATGGAATGTCACTACCGAGCATCAATGTCCGCCATTCGATTCCCCGGCCTCTTCCCGATGAAACGCTATTCCATGAGGCACATCAAGCTCGTGAAGATCCGCCGATTCCTGCGCGAGATGCCTGGCCTGAACTTCCATCGGTTGCAACCTTGAATCACTCTTATCCATCGTCAAAGCTGCTATCACCGGGGGATTGCTAGGTACCGAATCTGCTGCCTCATGCGGATTGTGAGGAGGCGTGGCGCCCAACTCACCGCCTCCCCTGGGACAACCTTGGGAGTCGGTACCTTCTTCTTTCGGGATGTCACTGACTTTTTCCTAGCAGACCCTGCTTTCTTCGGGACAGGGATGACCTCCTTATATTTTTTTGCCCTTACCTTACACCTCTTCTCGGAAGGCGGTACCGGGACACTTTTGGCCTCCTCTTCCTCCAGTGGAATATTTGGGGAGGAAGATGACTCTGCTATTCTAACAGATTCTTCGGACGGGTTTTGGGAATCCGTATCCTCAAACATATTGGAAAAAAGAAGCAACGAAAGGAAATACAAGATTGAGGAATAAAAATGCACCGGAACAAGCGAGGATTTGCTGGTAATACCGCCGGAGAAGACGAACCAGCACCGGAAATAGGTGAGAAACCTCGCCGGAAAAAGAAAAAACTTCTGCCGGTGACGAATAAAACCCTTCAAGAAGAAAACAACTTAAAAAGAGCCGGCGAAAGGAAGAAAGTGGAGAAAAAGATGTTAAGAACGAAAGGCGAAGGAGGAATTTCGCCGAAAAACCCTAAAACCCTCACCGGAAAAAAGAAAGAGAAGGGGAAAGGAAAGTAAAGGGAACGAGAGGGAGTGAAGGGCTTTTATAGACCTTTGGGCGGGAAACCAAAAGGTCATGTCCCACTGACATGAACTCTCGCGTGACATCGCTTCACTCGCTCATAGGGTTGCAACTTGGGTTAGGCGGGTCGGGTTTTGAAGAACCCAACCCTACCTGAGAAATATCTCGGGTCGGGTCGGTTCGATTTTTTTTCCGGAAAACCCACGATTCCCAAACCCGGCTCTACCCATGATAAATCTCGGGTCGGGTCGGGTTTTTTTACGTTGACGCAATTTTTTAAGGAAAACTCTTGTTTGGCAAGGCAACTCAACTCATAGAAGTAGAAAAACTCAAGGATAGCAAACTCTTTAGCGCTTAACTAATAACTAGTCCAAAGAGAATAAATTGATGCATTACTAAATGAAAATGAAAATGATTTTACTCATATGAGATAAACAACAAACTATTTAGTGCATTAACTATTTAGTTGAAACTTGAAATCCTAGAGCTAGAGGGGGGAAATGAACAGAAGATGGAAAGAGTCCCTGTGATTGAGTACGTGCGTGAGCTTTACTTTTAAGTTTTCACTTTTAAAGTAACAAAGCTTTAGAAAAAAAAATACATATTATAACTTAAGTAACTCGGGTCGGGTCGGGCCCCTTCAAACCCAGCTCGACCCGAGATTCATGCGTGCTTTTGGATCGTTGACCTGGCTCGACCCGAAACCCGAGAAACATGAACCCAACCCAAGCTATTTTCGGGTCGGGTCGATGCTACCCGACCCAAGTTGCAGCCCTACTCGCGCATGTTTGTTGGAACCATAAATGTGCCGTTTCATCATCATGACTCAAAGTACCAAACCGCCATTACGCTGGGATCGAAGCGTCGCGACTCTCCCACCTGTCCTTTCGAAAGATCTCCGTATGACACGTCAATCTGCACCCGGCAATCTACAAGGCAAAATTTCCCTCAGTAGCGACGGTCGGTCAAAAGCATTCGAAAAAATCACCATGAACACTTTGCTTACGCTGTACCGATGTTCCCCACACGACGCATTAGAAAGGTCATACAGGAGGTATCCAGGACCCGGCACCGACTAACAAACAAGAAGCACATAGAGAGCAATCAATCTAAACACTCGCGTTGCTCGCCGTCCTACAAATATGCAACTACATCAAAGTCCTCACATCACTCGGTATAGACCAATGTAAGAGTTGCTACAAACACAACATGAGTTACACAAAGTTTTCTTTGTTATTTATTTACATATGGAAGAAGCTTTACAAAAGGAGGGCTTCTAGGCCAATTACAAAAAAAAGAAAGAAAAAGAAGAAGAAAGAAATGCACAACTAAGGCTCCACCGAGCTACAATCATTTACGAAAGATAAAAGAAGATCTAAATCTCCACCGAGCTACAGAAATATCGGACTCTTCCCATCACCATCTTGCTCCATCATGCCACGGCACCCACTTGGCACAATCTTCTTTGCTCCGGAAGGAAGCTTGATCCTTGTAGTGCCATTATCAGAATTTTGGTTGATAACGATGGCATAATCACCCGATCGGATCCTCTTCAGGATCTTCTTCAGGGTCTTCTTCGGGATCCTCCTCCAACGGATCTTCCTCTGGAAAAGCCTCTGGACTATGAGTTGGGGCACCGACCCTCACTCCATCTTCAGATTCTCCTTGCAGCTGGGTCTTCAAAACACCATTCTCCTCCTCCAGTTCCTCTACCCTTGCTTGAAGACGGAGAACCTCCGCCCCCATTTGGAGGAGGTGGTTGGCCACACCATACACCCTCTCCTTTGCGTGCTTCAGGCTTGAAATTGGCGGCGAAACTAGGGATTCCTTCAGGAGGAATGGCACCCCCGGGAACCGGAGAATCCTGATGGTCTCTGGGTTCGACTTTTCGCTTCTTATCACCCTGAGATTCGTGCCCCCTCTTCTCTCCTTCAACCGCCGGTGGTGCCATTGCCGGAATCATTGCAACTAGAACTACCATTTCTGGTGAACCAGTTCCCACCATCATCACCTTCTTCCCCTTCTGAGCTCCTCTTGTCCGCCTAGCCACCGATTCTCCAGCATAATCATAACGCCCCCTTTCCTCCTCCGACGGGGAGTTCACCTCCACCACCGGAATGTTTGCCGCCGGTTGGTTTCCATTACCTTGTCCTTGAGACATCACCGGCGAGATGAAGAAAGAGGGACGAAAAGGAAAATGGGAGAAGGGAAAATCTATGGCAAAGAAATGGTTTTTCCCCCACCTCTTATAACCACGTACGAGGCGTGAAAACCAGGCGGGATTTAATGATCCCGCCAGTTTTCGAAACCATGTAGCGGGAAAACCAGGCGAGAGTTTAATGATTTCGCCGATTTTCGAAATCCAAGGCGAGAAAAATGAGTGAAGACCAATGGGGAAGCGCGCCTCATTACTAACCATCCCATCGGGAATCTACAACCCATCAAGTGACACGACGCTTCAAATTTATTCCGAGTTCCCGCCAAGGACGCTTCAACTCCATCATCACCAGGCAGTCAATACAAATAAGTCAGTACCTGGCTACCTCTCAAAAGCTCAACTACTTCCTTGACCTGCATAACAGGACAAGAAAGTAGGCGGGTAGTATGTTAGGGGTAAAATCGGTATACCCGGTACCGACCCTAACAACCATTCCCTAAAGCACAAGCTGGTCGATATAAACTCATATAAGGTACTTAAGGTACCGACCCAACCGTCCCAACAAATAAGCCATTCATACAACTCTCCAGAATAGGTGTCGACTCTCAGAAAGAATCAAACATGACTGCAGAAATCCTGCCATTAAGCGATTAATCCAGGTCACTGTTACACCCAATGCGCTCTGAATACATTCAAAAGTTCCCGCCAAGACCACCACCCTCCATCTCCGCCCAGAATTCCAGGGAATCACGCCTCCACGATTGTAACCGCCGCCCATCACGCCCCACGTGGACAAAATCAAGGGCATGATTGGCACCATGGGATCGTGGGTCTCCTTCACTATAAAAGGGCGTCTACACACTCAAGCAAGGGCATCGAATCCAATTCTCCTCCACTGGTCTGGTAACTTGTCTTGGCCCTTCTCCCATTCATCGTCCATTGTCTGTGTTGCCCATCTCTGGGTTGAGTGTCGAAGTGGCCGCCCAGAGCCACAACTTCGGGCCCACTAACGCTTTTTCTGTGAGCGTAGGATCATAGGCTCAACCAAGCTAGTACGTGCAGTCGGATTTTGGGCACCATCACCTATAAATATAGGTGGTGGGATCTTGTATGAGTCATCTTGAAATTGAATAAAAATTTAGGTTCTTATTTTCTCTTATGGATTCAAGAGTGTTTTTTCATTAAAGAAGGCGGTGTTCTTCTTCTACGAGTTGAAGACGGTGTTCTTTGCCTTTCCACATGCTTCTGCCTGCGTTACCTTCTGCCCTGTCGGCAATTCGACTCATTGTTTTGCTTAGATGACGCAGCCGAGTGGGTTTGTCCTGCCTTCGTAGGTGTGGCCACGTGTCTGCATGCAGTTGGTAGTCTGGGTTTACCCACAACACCAACAAATGGACTGTATGGATCATCCCTACCGTACGAGTTTATATGGCCACACATCATATAAAATCTAGTGTTTTGAAATATCTCTTATACCATGTGAAACAACAATTACTCCACAAGCTTAAGCTGAGAGTTGTGTTATTTAATCATCTATTCTTCAACAGGTGCAACAATTCAATTGGCCGCCTGTCTCTTACGTTACTCAGACCAGCCTTTCTTCTCCAGACTCCGAGGTTTTCCCAGGAATTCGCTTTTCAATACTCACAATGCGTCAAACCCAGATGTTTTTAATCAGAAGTTGGGAGCTCTGATGCAAAATCTTTCGGCTAAGGCTTGTTTTGATACATGGAAGATTGCAACAGGTATGGTAAGTTTGACAGATTTTGCCAAGATTTATGGTTTGATGGAATGCCGGAGAGATTTATCGGACAACGACTGTTACTCTTGCTTGCAAATGGGGATCAGTGACATTCCACTTTGCTGCAATCAAAGGATTGGTGGGCGGGTTTATAGCGAGTGTTGTTATTTAAGGTTCGAGTCGGAGCCATTTTTCCCGGCGACAGCTCCTCTTCCTTCATGGTCTGGCGACCAATCGGACCATTCGGATGCAACCGGTAATTGTTTTTCCTTTTCTGGAATCATGAAAGGTTGTTCTATTCCTAGGGGTGCAATTCGGGTCAGGTTCAACCCGATTTTGGCTCGGGTTGGGTTGGGAAAAGCCAACCCAATTTAATTTAGGGTTGGGTTAGGATTGAGGCCCTGGCAATCCGACCCGAACCTGACCTCTAATTTTATCTTTATTTTCTTTGGGTTATATTGTATTTTTCTATTTGGCCCTACCTGAATCCATCCCGATTTCATTAGATGGGTTGGGTTAGGGTTGAGAGATTTAGAGGCGGGTTGGATTAGGGTTAATCATCCTCAGCCCAAGGCACAGGTTAGGTTGGGTTAGGGTTGGCCTCAACCCAACCCAACCCGACGCTAGTTGCACTCCTATCTATTCCCTGAAAACAAAATCATCAACTAATTAGAGAGAAGTGCCTAATAAGTGATTTTCTAGGCAATTTTGCCGAAAGCCATTTCGTGGCTCACTACTGCATGAGAGAGCAGACGAATTAAACGAATAAGACAAAATTTGAGCTTCTCTACTGCAAAAATGAGCTGGGATTTGGCTTTTACACAAAATTGCCTAGCAAAGTGGGGATGAGTGTGGAAATAAATAATGGCACTCTTACAGTAGAAACTTTTATAGTGAGCATTTGGATTTCCGGAATTAAGCACTAGAATCGGCACCCTATTCTGATTCTGCCCGAATAGAATTAGATTATGGAAATGTTGGAATGGGCCCGGGGGGGGGGGTCGTCGTGGGGTTGGTGGTGTTGTATTTGTTTCCAGCACAAGAGTAGCTATCCTTGGAGTGATGATGATAGCAAATTTAATGGACGAGTATTGAAATCTCAGGGCAGAGCTAAGATTTAAAATATTCCAGAAATAGCTCTCTCCCAACCATAGCTAGCAAAACTTAGTTTTAAATGGCATTTGTTTTTGGGAAATGATTTTAGCACTCTACAAGTTTGATATGTGGAGAGTTTTCGAGATTCTTCGTGCCTCCGTTCGATCCTCAGATAGTGTCTTTTCGTTGTACTCTTGGTCTGTTTCCCTATTCTTGTGATAAGGTTAGTATTTGTGAGTTGATTGTACTATCTTTATTATTCAAATAAACCGGTACGGGTCCACGCCAAATCCTAGCTTACCTACCAAAAAAAAGTTTGATATGTGGCGAAAGCTTCTTGTCTTTTAGTGTTTAATTGCCATTGTCAGAGCTTTTTGGGAACTCAAGAAGCTTTCCCACATATCAAACTAGTGGAGAGCTAAGATCATTTCCCTTTTTTTGTTATTAAAAAAATGGATAATTACATTTACACATCCACTTCCACCCCTATAGTTTAAAACGTGACAAATACACACTTCGTTAATCGCTCAATTCCCTACCACACTCGACTCGAGTAGCCTTGCGCTACCCTTTTTTATGTCTCGAGTCAATAGAGACTGAGGAGATTCAATTTGTTTAAGGTTTGCCCCCTCAGCTGAAGGTTCGCCCATAGATTGAAGGGTTAGGATGATCTGATTGAGCTGATTTTTTGGGCACACCCTATCTATGTCAGGACCCATCAAATAAACGCTTTGGATTATCCAAATAATGTGGGCCCATACCCGAATCCGAAGCGTTTGGTAGTGTTTGGATTCGGGTATGGGCCCACATTATTTGGATAATCCAAAGCGTTCATTTGATGGGTCCTGACATAGATAGGGTGTGCCCAAAAAACCAGCTCCATCGGAGCATCCTAACCCTTCAATCTATGGACGAACCTTCAGCTGAGGGGGCAAACCTTAAACAAATTGAAACTACAGGGGTGTATTTGTCACGTTTTAAACTATAAGGGTGGAAGTGGATGTGTCTGAAACTAGAGGGGGTGTAAATGTAATTATCCCTAAAAAAAACCATGTTTGGTAGGATCACCATCTACTAGTCCGTTTAAAACTTAATTTTATGCAAAAACTCCGTTCTTCTAGTAAAACACATTTTTTGGCCAACTTTTCAACTTTACCCTCACTATATTTTGTAAATGACAAATTCTAAACGTATTAAATGTTTTTTCTTGTGCTTCCTTTACTTAAACATTTTTTACTTGCTTTTCTTATCTAACAACAATTCAATACTCATTAACTCTTTTTATCAAAAGATCCCTTGCAAATCAGAGTTTTTTTCTTGTTTGTGCAGGAAATAAAAGCACAATGAGAATGCTTCAAATTATCTGCATCCTTATGGCTATCACATTGGTTCTTACATCCACTATTCGCACTTTCTTATTGAGGAGAAAGAAAGCAAGCAATAAAGATGGTGAATATCTTGCAATATAAGTATTTTCTTCATACATAGGCCATGTTTGGCAGCCATGACTTTTTTTTTCCAGAGAGTATTAGTTTTCCATGTAGGGAGAGAGGGGTAGAAAAAGGGGGAGGGATAGAATTTGAGAAGGGAGGAGCTAGGAGATGGTGCTAAGTGGCTTAAAAATAGGTACAATAAAACTCTATTCTGACTAGAGTTTTTCTTTTCCCTGATTTTCAACCACTTCTCACCCTCTTCTCACTCATGCCTCATCAATTTCTCCCTCGATCTCCCACCACTAGATAAACTAATATTCTGGAAAAATTCTTCATGGCTGCCGAACATGGCCTAATTAACTAGCTAGGTTTTATAATTGGATCCAAATAGTCCATCATCATCATCGATCTTTTTCTTCTTCTTCATCAACTTTTTTTGCTGCGCAAAACATGTTACAAGATCAACAAAAGGGCGGAAAATTCATCACTTTGTAGGTCATAATTTTGCTTAAAATTTGTTTTGTGTTCTAGGCGGACGAGTTGGAGGGGATAATGATGCCACGGAATCACTAATATTTGATTTGGAGACACTCCAAGCAGCCACAGATAACTTCGTTGACATTAATAAGCTTGGAGAAGGAGGATTTGGAACTGTTTACAAGGTACGGCCACAGGGCGGACCCAAAATTTTTATTAATACTTAAAAGAACGATACACTGGTATTGAGAAACTCATCTAGAAGGGATTCAAAACTAATGCTAAATAAAAATCGAAATATGATTAAGGAAAAACCATCATCCTCAGATTGAGCAAGGTCAATCTATCACATACTTACTATGTTGCATGGATTCTTTCCCTCCCTATACCGAATCCGTGTCAACACGTCTCCACATGCGAATCGGACATGGATTCACTTGGAACACACCTAGATTCTTGTCGTAACCGTGTCCCGCATTAATCCTGTTTTTTTTTTTCGGGAGAATTCGATTCATCGTTGTCTCTTTTCCACACGAATTCTGTTTTTTTTTTCGGATGAATCCGATTCATCGTTGTCTCTTTTAAAATGTGAATCCTGTATATTTTCTCTTTAAATGTGTTTTCTTAACATTTTTTTTATATGAAAACCCTAGTGCACAACCCCTTCTTCGACTCTCTTAATACAAAACTCGCAATGACCCTCTATCCTCAAATTTTTCATGAATCCTACTTTTGGGGGCTTGCCGAACCCAAGATCTCGAATCCGTGTCGGATCCCGACACGTGAATCCGAATCCATGCAACATGGCATACTTAAAAGAGCGATACACTGTTTACTAGGAGGATTTGGAGTTGTGTTCTTAAATTAAAGTTACTTAAATTTTCTTAATTTTTTTTTACCAGGGAAAGCTATTGAACGGGCAGGAAATAGCAGTGAAACGGCTTTTAAGAAGATATAGGCAAGGAATGGATGAGTTGAGAAACGAAGTAGCTTTAGTTGCGAAGCTTCAGCACAAGAACCTTGTAAGGTTGTTGGGTTGCTGCCTACAAGGTCAAGAAGAGCTGCTTGTCTACGAATACATGCCAAACAAAAGCCTTGACACCTTTCTATTTGGTAATTAGTATCTCCAAACTTACATATATAGCTCATTTCCCAAGCATTGAAAACCCTGATTTATTGACTTCCATGATGATTGAAGCTAGTTTTTGAGTTGTTATATGGTGCATGTGTGTGCTTTCAAGGAAAAATATGTGCATGAAGAAGTATATGTGGTAGGTCACTTGTGTAGAAAATTGATGGACCAAATACAATCAAATAGTATGCAAATGAAAAAGGAAAAAAAATAACTACACACAGAGAAAATATTTATGGGGTTCGGCATAAAAGCCTACATCTATGGGTGAGATCATGATCTTCCACTGCAAGGATGCAACGATATAAAGATTACAATGAGATTAACCTGAAACATAATCTAATTGTTACCCTTTACTCTATAAGCCAAACCAAGATCATACACTTCTCTTCGCCGAGGGAAAAATTTATGCTCCCACCATATTCTCATCATAAGACAAAACCAAGAGAAAAACCCTCACAAAAACCGCTAACTGCATAGTTTTGCTTGTATGTGTTGGGAGTTTCTCCTAAAAAATCTATAGTTATCCTAGCTAGTCAAGCTAAAAAAAATCATAAAAAAATCTCATTTAGTTAACAAGACGTGTTTCGCAACACTCTCTGTCTTGGTCCGTTTCAGTCACATGAAGATCAACTATATTGTACGCTCTCAAGAACATAACTTCATACCTCTTGTAGGCATCCACCCCATTCTACGTGGTAGGCCGCCAAATATCAACATCTAGTGATATTAGCCATGTTTAAACAATGCTTGTAATTGCCTCAGTATATGTTATACATAAGAAAATGGTTCCTGAAGTGGCGCTAGCAGTGGCTTATATGAGGTGGCGCTCACAAAACATAGGGGGCCACTTTGTTTGGATGATCCAAAGCATTCATTTGATAGGACCTCACATAGATAGGGTGTGCCCAAAAATCAACTTCATAGGATCATCCTAACCCTTCCATTTGTGGAGGTTAAAATGGATGGGGATAAAACCTCCATAAATCTAAACCTCCACAAATGGAAGGGTTAGGATGATCCTATGGACCTAATTTTTTGTGGGCACCCTATCTATGTGAGGGTCTATCAAATGAATGCTTTGGATCATCCAAACAAAGTGGGCCCCCTATGTTTTGTGAGCGCCACCTCAGGATCTGTTTACTCATATATGTATATATATTTTCTTTAAGTGAATAATTCTACCTGCCGCTCACTCACTTATCATGTGATGTCTCACATAAATATATTTAGCCCTAGCATGACAAACTTAATTCTTCTCATAATATATCACACACAGCTGCCACAAATCAACAAGATGCTTCCCTACTTCATGTTGGGATTTATGGCATTTTGTGTGTCCTTGCCATAGTTTGAAATTTCGACCAAAATTCGAAATTTCGGACCGATCAACACTGAAACCACAATGTTCTGAAACCGAAATTCCCGAAACGTACCAAATTTTGGTCAAAATTTTAGAAATTTCGGTCGAAATTGGAATTTAATAATAATATTTTATTCCTTTATGGAATTTCAGCCGAAATTACCAGCCGAAATTTCGGGAGAAAAATCCAGGATTTTGTTGACTTGTACCAAATTTCGACCGAAATTTTGGGATTTTGGCGGAAATTTCGGTTTCAGTGAATCCCGAAATTATAAGCGAAACCGAAATTTAAAACCTTGGTCCTTGCAACACCATTTCATTGCCTCATTATCTAATTTCCTTCTAATGCCGGCTGTGTATACGTACAAGGTGTCCAATCCCAACCCCAACCGTGAACATTCTAGGCCTGCAAAAAACTGGAACGTCATATCTCCTTGCCATATATTCTCTATGTGCATGGCCTATCCTACGATGCTACCTAAAGACAAACATATGTAAAGAAGCATGTCACATACTCCAAAAATTTCGAAATAGATGTCATGAAACAATCAATTTATTCATTAATAATAAATTCAATACAACTAGAATTGACTTTTAGGGCATACACTCTAACACCACTCCCTGGTAACGGTTCAAAATGTACAATCTCTGGGATTGGAGATTGGAAGAGAACCATCGAACTCATGGTTGAACAGGGAGTGGATCATAAGTGGTCGGCACTTTCTGCAGGTTGGCAATTCATATTCTTTAAATCCATCAATCGATATTCCACTGCACACATGAATCGAGGTACGCTTTCTCACTTTTGGGTCCTAACACTTCAGGCCCATATCACAACCGATTTGGTCAACCAAATAGCCTCATCTGTAATCTCACATGTCGTCATGTACTCTACCTCCTCTCTGATACCTTCGAATGACATAATGTAGTAGACCTGCTCTTGTATAAGTCTCTTGCAGAGTCAACCTTCACTTATCCTACTAGACGTGTAGAAGACCAGAAGTACAATACCGATCAAACATAGCTCCAAGATACACTCTTCCTTTCAATCATCCAAGAATCCTACTTCACTGCATTCCAATCCACTAACATGGTCAGCTAGGGTTGTTCGTTCAGTTATAACCGAACCGAACCGAATAGACCGAAATTTGATAACCGAAATAATTTCAGTTATCAAATTTCGATAACCGAACAGAAATTTCTAAAAACCGAACCGAAACTAAACCGATTAAAAATTCGGTTATTCGGTTAGTGGGAGAAAAAGAGGGAAAAAGCAAAATCTCGGTTTGGATCGGAGGGCTAGGATCATCCTATCGAAATGATTTTTTGAGCACAACCTAATTAAGTTGTGATCAATCAAATGGACGGTTTTGATCATCATACAGAGTGCCCATATAACACTTTTTTTTGAAAAAATAATGGTTTTTATTATAATTTCGGTTATTCGGTTAACCGAAATTTTTTTTTGAGATAACCAAAACCGAATAACCGAATTTCCAAAAAAAAAAAACCAAAACCAAACCGAACCGACCAAACCAATTCGGTTATACCTGAATAATGAACACCCCTATGGTCAGCACAGTTAGTGAGCGTGTCACTCATGTCAGAGGCGTGCCCAATTGCCCCCACCATAGCACTAATTGCTTGGAGATGAGAGAGGGCCCTATTAGTGATCAATAAAACTTTATCAATATGTATTTAGCAACTAATAATTAACCTTATCACCTATATCAGTTTTCCCTTAAAAAAATTTTAGAGTTAAAAAAAAAAAATCCTTAGTCTTACACAATCTTTATGTTGGTTGGAGCATATACAATGATTCAATGGCTATTGGCTACATGGTTAGTAGTAGTTTCGTTTTTTTTATCAGACTGGCTTAGTTGAGTACACCTGAAATGATCTGCTTTAATTAGGCCATGTTTCGATTGCAGGAATTTTCTAAAAAAGTTTTAGAATAAAACTTTTTTCCAGAAATTACTACTTTTCCATTGTTGGTTATACATTAAAAAAAAAACTTGAACCAATTTTCAGTTCAAGTTTTATTTACAAGGACCTTCAATTTACTATGATATCCATCTAAATAAGTGATAACCATATCATTTTCCTCTAAATTGTGTAAAGTGGGAATGTTTTTCTGCCAGAAATGTTTTTCCTGCAATCCAAACAATGCTTTAACTGTACATCTACTTATAAATTTCCTTTTAAGAATTCAATGATGCTTAAGAATTATCTTTGAGAAGCCAACTTCAATGGGTCATTTTATTCCTCTATTTGGCTCCAATTCTTTTGACATAAAGTGGGTGTAAAATAAATTTTACCACCATTTTTCCATAAATTTTGTTTTACGCCTGTTTTACGTCGAAAGAAACAAAGCCTTTATTAATAATTTTATGTGGTTGGATAGATCCAATCAGATGTTTGCTGCTGGACTGGAAAAGTCGATACAAGATCATTGAAGGAATCGCTCGAGGGCTTCTTTATCTTCATGAAGATTCTCGACTCAAGATTATTCATAGAGATTTGAAAACTAGCAATATCTTGTTAGATGGAGACATGAATCCTAAAATTGCAGACTTTGGTTTGGCCAGGCTTTTTGGTGGAGACCAAACTCATGCAAGTACCAGTAGAATTGCAGGGACATTGTAAGTTGAGATTCAATCCCTTTCTTTCTCACATTGAATTTTGAATACAACCTAAGCAGTTTTTTTTTTTTTCCTTTGGGATCTGTTTCTTTCGACGAAAAATGGGCATAAAACAAATTTGACGCACATTTTTAAGTGGAAAAATGGCCGTAAAATTTGTCTTGCGCCTATTTTACTTTGAAAGAAATGGAGCCTTAGATAATCTTAAGTCTGCTTATTTCCTGCAAATGAATATACTTAAAAACTCATCAGATTCTATCAAGGTTTTAAATTCGACCAAAATCCAAAGTTTCGGAACACGGAAACCAAAACGTTTCGAAACCGAAATCCCCGAAACGAAACAAATTTCGGTCTAAATTTCAATAAAATATTATTATTTTTATTTCTTTATGGAATTTCAGCCAAAATTTCGGGAGAAAAATCCGACATTTCATTAGCTTCAACCGAAAATTTGGGATTTCAGCCGAAATTTCAGTTTCGGTGAAGACCGAAATTATAGCCAAAACCGAAATTCAAAACCTTGATCAAGGCAACCTAGCTTCCTAACTTCCTACACTTTCCAAAGAAATTAAAACTAATACTAATTATCACATTAGAATAGAAACTTACTCTAAACCATATTAGAAACTCACTTTCCAAAACAATGACAAACCACAATTTCTAACTTCCTATTATTTCTACAAATCCAAAACCAATTTCCAAAATCAAATTAGAAGCTTATTACTCCTAATCAAAAGTAGAAACTTCTAAATTAGGGTCCTAGTTTAAACTAGGAAAGATCCATGTGTGGGCCTTCATGTCGCTCGCATTGAGCACGTTGCGTCGGCCTGGCCCTCCGACGCAGTGTAGGACCCTCAACACCCACAACCTTCTATTTACTGCAAAATAGTTTTAATCAATACAAGTTACACATTTTATGGATCAAAATGTAAACAATAGTAAATATATTTACAAAAAATTTGTACACTAATAGGAAAATATGATATTTTTTAGTCGAGTCAGTCATCACTCAATCAAGTGGACTTGACTCGACCCACTTTCGAGTCAGTTCGAGTTTTTAAGGTTTAAAATATGCTTTAAACATTTTCAGTGTGATAAACAAACACAATGAGACTTATTTGCCGATCATGCTCATTGTGTTTTTCCTTTAAGTTATGTTCTTGGGCAAAAACTTGTCTACAGTAAAAAAGAGTCAACTTGGGTGAATCAATGAAAAATGAGTTTTACATTAACTCAGGCACTGATCAAGAAGTTTCAAATAGTAGTTACTGACTTGGAAAAGGAAATTTTGGAATGTAATGCTTATCATTCTTTTTCAATAATCCAAACCCCAACTTACTTACCTAAAAAAGAAAAAAATAAAGAAAATTGAGAAAAATAAGCAAAAAGTAAAAAAATTTAAATTATTCTAAATAGTATGCGAATGCTTCTATCAAGAGCCACATTATATCCATATATGAGATTGAAAACTAAAAATTATCTTACTAAGCATTCAAGAAGAGGAAAGAAACATCATTTTGGTTGCTGATTGCATGCAGTGGATATATGGCACCGGAGTACGCCGTATACGGGAAATTCTCAACTCAATCAGATGTATTTAGCTTCGGGGTTTTGGTCTTAGAGATTGTGACTGGTCGAAAGAACGCCGGTTTCCATGAGTCTGATGGAGCTATTGATCTTCTAACCTATGTATGTATGAAACTTTATAATGTAATTTTATTGCTTAGGTATAATCTAAAAGGGAAGATTTACAATATTGATGGGATTTTGGCAGGCATGGCAGCATTGGACCGAAGGAATTGCTCATAAGCTGATCGATCGAAATTTGAATGAACAGTGCATAAGACAGGAGGTTTTGAGATGTGTTCTTATGGGACTACTATGTGTTCAGGGAGATGCAGCCGAAAGACCCACAATGTCAACAGTTGTTCTTATGCTCAACAGCTTCTCTTCAACTTTGCCAATTCCTTCACCTCCAGCATTTTTCATCGAGGGGAGTCAGATGGAGTCGGATGTGCTAAGAAATAATTCGGTAGTGAACGGAATGGAGTCTTCCGATCACTTCAATAGTAAGTTCAAACCGTATTCCTTGAATGAGGCGTCGATTACTGAATTAGACCCTCGTTAGGGAAAATGGGTACTAAACAAAAGTTCTGGTTTGATGTAGGACACTGTTTGTTATTTTCTGTAGATTTCTTATTTTCCTTTTTTTTTCTTAGTTCTATTTCTTATATAAGAGTCACAGTCTTAGTTGGATAACAGATAGAGCTTATCCTAATCCTAGTTGGATTGGAGATAGAGTTTGAAAGTCTATAAATATGGATGTGTATTGTATGTAGAAATCAAGTTTTCTCATTTAATAAAATTTCTTGCTCAGTATTTATCTTTTTCTTGTGGATTCAAGGATTCCTTCTTATTCCTTAGTGGATTCAAGGGTTTTTATCGAGGGAGACTGTAATACCCGGTTCCAAGTAGGTTCAAAGTAATAATTTTTTTTTTTACATATATGGTTGTCCTTAGCAAATTTAAATCATGGTTATTTGTTTCTAATGGGTGTCGTTGAAGCCACTAACCTCATAATTGCTAGAACATCATATTATTTTATGAAGCCACTAACCTCATAACCCCACATCATATTATTTTATGAAGCCACTAACCTCCACTAACCTCATAACCCCTAAAGTATTGCTAGGACATGTATTGTTTGGAAATTAGCTATTTTCTATGCTAATTGGTGGAACCCCACATCATATTATTTTATGAAGCCACTAACCTCCACTAACCTCATAACCCCTAAAGTATTGCTAGGACATGTATTGTTTGGAAATTAGCTATTTTCTATACTAATTGGTGGACCTTGTTGTTGTTGGAAATGTTGTATGACAACCATAGTGTTTGGAAATTAGCTATTTCCTATGCTAATGAGATTCTATTTTTTTTAGTGGTGGCTTACTCATTGTGTTATACCTTCTAATAAGAGTGCCTCTATAGATGGTATGTAACTATAGAAAAACCTCTAGATTGAAAATAAGTGGTCGTGAGTTTGGAGGAGCAAGAACCTAATGACTTTCCCTTCTAACCTAGCCTTTATAATGGAATTCTTTGCCATATCTTGACTTGTGCTAAGATCCATATGCTGCTGAAATTCATCCATATGCTGCTGAAATTCATCCGGCAGTTCCTTCGTCCAAGAAAACACTTCTCTGATCCATTTGAAGCCCTTGCTGTCCTTCATCATCCGGCTGTCCTTCATCATCCGGACTTGTTCTAAGATCCATATGCTGCTGAAATTCATCCATATGCTGCTGAAATTCATCCATATAGCAGCCACAAGTTCCAAATCAGTTTTTGGGAATTGTCTCCATCAACCACTATACTTGTTTTGGAAGCATGTTAACAGTTGTGTGCCTTATTTTTTATAACCAAAATTTCGGGTAAGTGAAATTATTACAAACAGTTTTTATAGCTAATATTCTTGGGTGTAATTCACAACCCAAGAAATCCTATGTGACTCTAAGATTTTATATGATTTCAGCCACGTACTTTACTCCATAATTATCTAAGCTTTAGGAAGATCTTCTTCGTGGACCTAACCTTGCAAGTGAACTTTTGGAGATTTTGCTTGAGGTAGGTGATCCTACCCTATGTCAGTGTATTATCAAATATTTACTTTTTGCTAAGTTGAAAGCTTTCTATTACAATTTTTGCATATCTACTCTCAATTGGAACTTATTTTGGAGAAGATTCTCACTGACTGTTTTGAGCATGTCATTCTAAATAGTTGAATGTCATTATGCATGATATCCTTTAGTCTTAAAATGTTTCCATTCATATACATAAAAAGATTTATGAAGAACATGATTTTGAAAACTAGAATTCATGAAGCAAACAATTTGAACAGCACTTTGTTTACGATATGGTTTTCATAGATTGGAATGGGGGGAGTCCCCTATGGCTTGAAACATCTACAAAATTTATAGCATGGAATTACAGACATTAAATTGCTTTTCTCTATATTTGTATACAGTCTTGGTATGGAATGGATTCCGCCAGTAAGGTTGATCTCTGGTGGGAATCTAGTGCCCAACCTACCAGTGGGTGAGTACACTGGACGTGATCACGTAGACCGGTCAAATTTTATCTACCCGTAAGGTTGATCTCGGGCGGCCAGTAGGGAGTCCTCTGGCTATTGATATTGTGACATTGCGCACTTTTGGACCTGTGAGTCCTGCGAACGAGTGTTCGCCTTGGGTTACGCTACTTGCCAATAAGGTTGGAAATTGGCCACAGAGAAGACTGTTATGTTTGAAAATATATATTCTTGTCATTGATTTCCAAGTGAAAAATTGCATAACCGAGTGGTTGGAACTGTTTAGTAAAAACATGTATATTTTTTTTTATATATAGCTTATGTAGAAATGATCTTTTTAATTCTTATCAATTTCTGCATTGACTAAATTTTATGGCATGTTACGTCTTTTCCGCACAAATTTGTTTTTGTTTTCCTATTAGCTGGCTTGGATTTGGAAAACCGGCTGGGCTGTTAGCTCATTATGTGGTTTAACAAATTTCAGATACAGAGGAGCGGCAGTAGATTTGCTGAGATCGGGCACTTGGATTGGAGCCTAGGAGATTTGTTCTTTATTTCATTGTTCCAATTTAGAAACTTTTGATATTTTATTAAGGTGATTGTCTTGAAATAATTATTGTTGGATTTAGACTTATGGACCTAATCTATATTTGTAATTCATTTGAACTATTGAGACTAAAATTTCCGCATTTATTAGTTACTCTGATTGTTGAGAATAGTTGATCGAAAAAGGAGCCTTGCATGCTTGTGGGGGCGACCCTATGGGCGTGCGGCGGCTGTCACGTGTGCCGGACCCTAGATTCTGGGTTCGGGGCGTGACAGTAAAGTGGTATCAGAGCAATAGGTTTAAGAACCTGTAGGACCTTAGGCAAAGGCAAATTGTGTTTTTTACTACTTACCTTCCGATTAGATGTAGGTATTTTATAATCTAGAGCCTTACTAGTGTTTGCTATTGTTGGGAAAGGTATGGCTCGTACCAAGAGAATGACTGACCTTGCTCGTAGCACGACCCGACTTCAGAGAAACCCTATACCGGCTCCAGTGCAGCCAAATCCGGCGCAGGAGGAGGAGTCTCAAGAGGAGGAGCCTCCCACCCCTATCATCCCTACTGGAGAGGGAGGGACTCATCAGGAAGAGCAAGGGTTACCCCGATTAGAACGGATGATGGAGACTTTGGTTGGGGTGGTGACCCAACAGCAGCAGCAGCCTCAGCATCACCCGCCACAGGTCGAGCCTCGTCAGCAGAGTAGGATGACTGAGTTTCGGAGGATGGCCAATACATTTGGAGGGACCACTGATCCTCTCGTGGCTGATGAATGGTTGCAAGAGACCGAGAAAATCTTTGAATTTCTGGGGATGGCAGCGCCTGACAAAGTAGTAGCTGCCACGTTCATGCTTAGAGGAAGTGCAGATGCTTGGTGGAAGATGGAGAAGCGTGTCAGGGGGAACGCTATCATTACATGGGATGAATTCTCTACAGCTTTCTATGACAAATATTTTCCTGATAGTGTGAGGATTCTGCTGGTCCCTATGCTGTTGGGACCTGATGACTCCTTCCTCAACCTGTAAAGCCTTACTCAACACATCTGCATAGGTTTTCAGCTGGAAATCTTTTACTCGATGCCTGATAGGCTCCCTGAGTCCGTCTTGGAAACGGCGAGCAAGAAGCCCGTCGTCCTCCATGACCGATATGGGTGCAAACATTCCCAATCTCGTAAACTCTGCCTCATAATCTATGACAGATCCGTTCCCTTGCTTTAAATAAAAAAAAACTATCCGACGCATGATCTAGAGTTAGCAGCAGTGGTGTTTGCATTGAAAATTTGGAGACACTACCTTTATGGGGAGCCATGTGAGGTCTTCACTGACCATAAGAGCCTAAAGTACTTGTTCACGCAAAAGGAGCTAAATATGCGTCAGAGGAGATGGCTTGAATTGCTACAGGACTATGACCTGACCATCAGCTATCATCCAGGGAAGGCTAATGTAGTAGCAGATGCTTTGAGCAGAAAGGCCCAGGGTAAGATGGCATCTTTGATAACTAATCAAAGGCAGATCATAGAGGACTTGAGGAGGTTGAGTATTGAGGTAAGACAGCACGAGCCTGGTCTGCAAATTGCGAACCTGAGAGTTCAGCCCACTTTGTTAGAGAGAATAAAGATTGCTCAGAGTACTGATGAGAGACTCCATAAGATCAGGGCAGAAGTTGAGGCAGGATCCCAATTAGATTTTAGAGTCCATGAGGATGAATCCTTAAGGTACGGAACTAGGTTGTGTGTGCCTGCTGATGCAGATCTCAAAAGGGAGATTATGGATGAGGCCCATAGTTCTAGTTATTCAGTGCACCCTGGAAGCACCAAAATGTACAGGGACCTCAGAGAAATTTTCTGGTGGAATAACATGAAGCGAGAGATTGCAGAGTTTGTGGCTCGTTGTATAATCTGCCAGCAGGTCAAGATAGAGCATCAGAGACCTGCCGGGAAGTTAGAGCCCCTCCCTATTCCAGAGTGGAAATGGGAGCACATCACTATGGATTTTGTGACCGGTTTGCCAAAGACATTGAAGAAAAATGATGCCATTTGGGTTATAGTCGACAGGTTGACTAAGTCGGCTCACTTCTTGGCTTATAGAGTGGGTTCGACATTGGATCAGATGGCAGAGTGGTACTTAGAGGAGATTGTCAGGCTACATGGAGTGCCAGTATCGATTGTGTCTGACAGAGACCCGAGGTTCGTGTCTCAGTTCTGGAGGAGTTTCCATAAGGCTTTGGGAACTAGGTTGAACTTCAGTACAGCGTATCATCCACAAACCGATGGCCAGTCAGAGCGGACGATCCAAATATTGGAAGACATGCTGAGAGCATGTGCCTTGGATTTTAGAGGTTCTTGGGATCGGCAGTTACCTTTGGTGGAGTTCGCATACAACAATAGCTACCAATCCAGCATTCAGATGGCCCCTTATGAGGCCCTCTATGGTAGAAAGTGCAGGTCTCCCATCCATTGGGATGAGGTTGGTGAGAGGCAGATTTTGGGCCCGGAGCTAGTGCATCAGGCAGAAGAAAAGGTTCAATTGATCAGAGAGCGTCTCCGAGCCGCACAAAGTAGGCAGAAGAGCTACGCTGATGTCAGGAGGCGTGAGCTTGAATTTGAGGTTGGAGATCGTGTTTTCTTGAGAGTGTCTCCCACTAAAGGAGTAGTCAGATTTGGCATTAGAGGAAAGTTGAATCCCAGGTATGTTGGACCATACGAAATTCTTAAAAGGGTCGGGACAGTTGCCTATCGCCTTGCACTACCACCCAGTTTGGCTGGGGTGCATAATGTCTTCCATGTCTCTATGCTGAGGAAGTATGTCCCGGACCCGGACCGTGTAGTAGAATTGGCCCCTTTGCAACTCAGAGAGGATTTGTCATATGAGGAACACCCGGTGCGTATCGTTGATCGAAAGGACCAAGTTCTTAGAAGACGCACCATTCCCTATGTCAAGGTACAGTGGAGAAATCACTCTGAGCGAGAGGCAACTTGGGAGCTTGAGGAGGAGATGCAGAAGAAGTACCCCCAACTTTTTCAAGCGCCAGGTATGTTAATTTCGAGGACGAAATTCTTTTAAGGGAGGTATAATGTAATACCCGGTTCCAAGTAGGTTCAAAGTAATAATTTTTTTTTTTACATATATGGTTGTCCTTAGCAAATTTAAATCATGGTTATTTGTTTCTAATGGGTGTCGTTGAAGCCACTAACCTCATAATTGCTAGAACATCATATTATTTTATGAAGCCACTAACCTCATAACCCCACATCATATTATTTTATGAAGCCACTAACCTCCACTAACCTCATAACCCCTAAAGTATTGCTAGGACATGTATTGTTTGGAAATTAGCTATTTTCTATGCTAATTGGTGGAACCCCACATCATATTATTTTATGAAGCCACTAACCTCCACTAACCTCATAACCCCTAAAGTATTGCTAGGACATGTATTGTTTGGAAATTAGCTATTTTCTATACTAATTGGTGGACCTTGTTGTTGTTGGAAATGTTGTATGACAACCATAGTGTTTGGAAATTAGCTATTTCCTATGCTAATGAGATTCTATTTTTTTTAGTGGTGGCTTACTCATTGTGTTATACCTTCTAATAAGAGTGCCTCTATAGATGGTATGTAACTATAGAAAAACCTCTAGATTGAAAATAAGTGGTCGTGAGTTTGGAGGAGCAAGAACCTAATGACTTTCCCTTCTAACCTAGCCTTTATAATGGAATTCTTTGCCATATCTTGACTTGTGCTAAGATCCATATGCTGCTGAAATTCATCCATATGCTGCTGAAATTCATCCGGCAGTTCCTTCGTCCAAGAAAACACTTCTCTGATCCATTTGAAGCCCTTGCTGTCCTTCATCATCCGGCTGTCCTTCATCATCCGGACTTGTTCTAAGATCCATATGCTGCTGAAATTCATCCATATGCTGCTGAAATTCATCCATATAGCAGCCACAAGTTCCAAATCAGTTTTTGGGAATTGTCTCCATCAACCACTATACTTGTTTTGGAAGCATGTTAACAGTTGTGTGCCTTATTTTTTATAACCAAAATTTCGGGTAAGTGAAATTATTACAAACAGTTTTTATAGCTAATATTCTTGGGTGTAATTCACAACCCAAGAAATCCTATGTGACTCTAAGATTTTATATGATTTCAGCCACGTACTTTACTCCATAATTATCTAAGCTTTAGGAAGATCTTCTTCGTGGACCTAACCTTGCAAGTGAACTTTTGGAGATTTTGCTTGAGGTAGGTGATCCTACCCTATGTCAGTGTATTATCAAATATTTACTTTTTGCTAAGTTGAAAGCTTTCTATTACAATTTTTGCATATCTACTCTCAATTGGAACTTATTTTGGAGAAGATTCTCACTGACTGTTTTGAGCATGTCATTCTAAATAGTTGAATGTCATTATGCATGATATCCTTTAGTCTTAAAATGTTTCCATTCATATACATAAAAAGATTTATGAAGAACATGATTTTGAAAACTAGAATTCATGAAGCAAACAATTTGAACAGCACTTTGTTTACGATATGGTTTTCATAGATTGGAATGGGGGGAGTCCCCTATGGCTTGAAACATCTACAAAATTTATAGCATGGAATTACAGACATTAAATTGCTTTTCTCTATATTTGTATACAGTCTTGGTATGGAATGGATTCCGCCAGTAAGGTTGATCTCTGGTGGGAATCTAGTGCCCAACCTACCAGTGGGTGAGTACACTGGACGTGATCACGTAGACCGGTCAAATTTTATCTACCCGTAAGGTTGATCTCGGGCGGCCAGTAGGGAGTCCTCTGGCTATTGATATTGTGACATTGCGCACTTTTGGACCTGTGAGTCCTGCGAACGAGTGTTCGCCTTGGGTTACGCTACTTGCCAATAAGGTTGGAAATTGGCCACAGAGAAGACTGTTATGTTTGAAAATATATATTCTTGTCATTGATTTCCAAGTGAAAAATTGCATAACCGAGTGGTTGGAACTGTTTAGTAAAAACATGTATATTTTTTTTTATATATAGCTTATGTAGAAATGATCTTTTTAATTCTTATCAATTTCTGCATTGACTAAATTTTATGGCATGTTACGTCTTTTCCGCACAAATTTGTTTTTGTTTTCCTATTAGCTGGCTTGGATTTGGAAAACCGGCTGGGCTGTTAGCTCATTATGTGGTTTAACAAATTTCAGATACAGAGGAGCGGCAGTAGATTTGCTGAGATCGGGCACTTGGATTGGAGCCTAGGAGATTTGTTCTTTATTTCATTGTTCCAATTTAGAAACTTTTGATATTTTATTAAGGTGATTGTCTTGAAATAATTATTGTTGGATTTAGACTTATGGACCTAATCTATATTTGTAATTCATTTGAACTATTGAGACTAAAATTTCCGCATTTATTAGTTACTCTGATTGTTGAGAATAGTTGATCGAAAAAGGAGCCTTGCATGCTTGTGGGGGCGACCCTATGGGCGTGCGGCGGCTGTCACGTGTGCCGGACCCTAGATTCTGGGTTCGGGGCGTGACAGAGACGATGCTATTCTTCAGAGGGTTGAAGACGGTGATCTTCGCCTCCTTTCTACACGTTTCCTCCACGTTAAGGTTTATAAATAGGCATTGAATTATTTGAGTAATATTCATTTAAGAAAATAAACATTTCAGTTAAATGCCTTCAAATCAACAAAGCATCTTTTGAGAAACTATTGTTTCCCTCCTTGGTTTCTAGTTTTAGTATTTTTCCTTTCTTTCCTGTCTATAGGCGTGAGAGATCAAGGCCAGGTAAGAATACTTCTAGTCTTAGTATTTTTCCTTTCTTTCCTGTTTAATGTCTATAGGCGTGAGAGATCAAGGCCAGGTAAGAATGCTTTGCATAGAGCATTGCGTGAGAGGCATGGGAGCAATGGAGCTTGAGGCATACTTGTCAAACTATGAGATACATATGAGAGAGAGAGAGAGAGAGAGAGAGAGAGAGAGAGAGATATATGATGGATTCTCATTTAAGAATCCATCATGGATTTTGAAGTCAACACATGCATGCATGCATGCATACATACATACATACAAATGTGTATATGTCAGTCAAATGTTAAAATATGTAGCCATTTTGCAACTAAATGTTGGCACTTGACATTACAAGGGAAATGTTATCAGCACTACTGTATTTTGATGAGGGCACTCCTCACCTAAAAAAGAAAAAAAATAATTAAAGGATTCAAGAAGAGGAAAGAAACATCATTTGGTTGCTGATTGCATGCAGTGGATATATGGGAAATTCTCAACTCAATCAGATGTATTTAGCTTCGGCGTTTTGGTCTTAGAGATTTTGACCGGTCGAAAGAACACTGGTTTCCACGAGTCTGATGGAGCTCCTGATCTTCTAACCTATGTATGTATGAAACTTTATTGCGAAAAAACCAGTTACTCCAAAAGCTTAAACTGCTGGAGAAGGTGTTATTAAATCTTTTATTCATTAACACTCACCCTCACATGTGGCCCCTCTCTTTTTTGGGTTGGACTACACGTAGCACATGTGGATTTTTACCCTCAATAAGGTTTGAACGCAGGACCTTTTGCTCTGATATCATGTCGAACAACCAGTTACTCCGAAAGCTTAAACTGTTGGAGAAGGTGTTATTAGATCTTTTATAGTTTAACATTTATAATGTAATTTTATTTCTTAGGCATAATCTAAAACGGAAAATTAACAATATTGATGGGATTTTGGCAGACATGGCAGCATTGGACCGAAGGAAATGCTCATGAGTTGATCGATTAAAATTTGAATGAACAGTGCCCAAGACAGGAGGTTTTGAGATGTGTTCATATGGGCTTACTATGTGTTCAGGGAGAGGCAGCTGAAAGACCAACAAATTATAGAAATCTCAGGTTTTGAGATGTGTTCATATGGGCTTACTAGGAGTTTTTTCCAATCACAATTTTAGAAATCTCAGGTTTGGAGAGGGATTTTGAAAACACAGTTTTCTGATCCAAGATTTTAGCTATACAAACACTGTTTTCAAGCTAAAATCTGGATTTTATAATCCCAGATTCTAAAATCCGCGTATCCAAACGCCCCCTAGATGTTATATATCAAAATATCACCGTGTTTAGCATGGATAAAATAAAATGAAGTGTATCTTAATACGAGAAATTATATGATGAATGGGTGTATAAATACGTACTCATTTGGATCAAATATCAAGGGTGGTACTTTCTCATACGATCTTTACATTCATCATATAATTTCCTTTTTAATACTATAGCAAATTATTTATATTTGTTAGTCTTTTTTATTGCAAAATATATATGAGATGCTCTTTAAGATTTTTTTCAACATTGTTTGGGCTCCATCCAATTCATTAAGGGTTGGGTCTATATCCCACATGAGACATTCACAGCATTTGTCCTTGTCTCAGCTATTTAGAGGCGGATCCAAAGGATCTATCAGACTGTCTGTGTCCATTGTCCACGCATACACATTGGTAGGGATCCAAAGGATCTATCAGACTGTCTGTGTCCATTGTCCAGGCATACACATTGGTAGGGATCCCAAGGATCTGTCATTTGTAGAATCTATGTTTGGATGTGCGGCATAGGATCGGAGAGTAGTAGAATAAGAAGTCAACGTTGAGGAGACAAGCATTGGATTCGTTGGATCAAACCATTGTTGAAGGGGATTCGTTAAATGTGATTTGTTGGCTGAACGGTGGGGCGGCTCCTCCGTGGAGATTTCTTTCCATTTTCGATGAGATTGGTGATATAACTTCAGGGTCTTCTATCGGATATAAACATGTCAGAAGATCGGCAAATGATAAGGCGGATGCACTTGCCAAGCGCGGTGTATCTAGTGGTCTTATTAGGTGGTTTGACCATCTTCCTCCTTGACGAGTGGTGTGCCGTTGATTGTATCTTTTGACTGTTTTGTCTTCTTGTATTCTATTGTAAATATGGGAGTTCCATCTCGGTCTCCTGTTTTCCCATCATTTATAATATTACCATTTCAAAAAAAAAACATTGGATTTGAATTGTCGGGAATTACCTTGGAGAGTAGTGGTAGGTAGTGTTTGGTAGTGCGACATTGACTTGGAGAGTAAGGAATAAAGTAGGGGAGTCATTACCCAATATAGAGAATGAAGAGAGAAAGAGAGAGAGGGAAAAGATAGAAAGAGAGAAAAACTCTACTCCCAAGATTTTTCAACCAAAATTCTTCTGTAGAATTGGGTTTGAAAGTAATAAGGAAGGGACATGAATGACACCTACATGCAATAATTATGCCAGAATCATGATGGGTAGTCTCATGAAAGTTCAATGCAATATTGGCAACCAAAAGAGGACTCGAATTTACCTTTGTCAGCTAAACCCACTCCGATTAAGAGATCAAGGAGCAGCGGAAACCCTTGGAATGATTCAAAAGAAAAAATTTCTCCCCTAATTGGATTTACAGCATCCCTAGTTACTAGATTATCAATGGTGGTTGAATTGAAATTCACAAAGACCAAGTAAACAATACCGAAGTCATTACTCAAAGTAGTAATCTCTGCTTGATCTATTCCTTGCCGGCTTCAATGGTTCTCAAACACGAAACACCTTGGAAATTGGATCGATGGCTCCCTTTGATCACTCAAACTTGTGGAGGAACATTTTTCAAAATGCTAATTATTCTACATTGCTTTAAAGAACATGGCCACCACTCTTGATAGTCCAATCATCAAATCACTAATCAAATACAGATTAAACAAAACAAAGAGAGAGAGAGAGAGAGAGAGAGAGAGAGAGAGAGAGAGAGCAAAACGTGTAACGCTTAGGGTTCTCCAAAAACCCCAATATATAGATGAGTGGGTTGGGCGTCCAAGTTGCCTTGGACGTCCACACTCACCCAAACTCTCTTTCTCTTCCTTAGTTTCCTTCTTTATGTTAAAGTCTAAGTAGAAAAGACTCCCAATTCAAATCAAACTCTTTTAGAAACAATTCGCTTTTACAAATCAACTTTCCAAAACAAACTCAATTGATTTAGGAAACTTCTTTCCAAAACAAACTGAATTGATTTAGGAAACCTCTCATAGTTGGACATCCAAGTCTCGTTGTGCACCCAACACACTTGGGTTGCCAAATTTGAATTTTAGAAACTCTTTTCAAAATCTAAATTTAAGTAAATAAGGAACTTTTCTTCTCTCTCAAAATAAGAAACTTCTAATTGATCAATTAAACTAATTAATTAATATAAATTAAAAGGTTCCTCCTCCAATAGGAATTAATTAATTTCTACGCAAAGCCAGATGGGGAAAAATGCCCAAGTGCACCCGTCATACTCATCGTGTATCTCCACTCTACTTCTTATGTAGATGATCATATCCATCCATTTAATCTATGAAACCCAAGATCTGGATTCTCCAAGAATCTTAAAGGGTCAAGCGAGTTATGAGTGGGATCGTCACAGGGATCCGATGATCTATCCTGCAAGATTCAAAGAATCCCAATGCGACCTTACTCGGTAGTCACACTACGGTCGCATTTAGGTAAATGGTCCTCACTAGAACATTACCACGAAGATGAACATCCGATCATCGAATTACCCATAAGGAAAATGATATGGAGACCTAGAGTACCACCAAAAACGGGACCTGCAATGAGAACATGCCATGTGTGAAAGAAAATTTTACATTTTGGTGATTTCTCTTAAGGGATTGCTCACGTCATTAGT
Source organism: Tasmannia lanceolata (assembly GCF_043159265.1). Classification (NCBI taxonomy): domain Eukaryota; kingdom Viridiplantae; phylum Streptophyta; class Magnoliopsida; order Canellales; family Winteraceae; genus Tasmannia; species Tasmannia lanceolata. Next base: position 61,141,395 of record NW_027518680.1, on the reverse strand, counting down.
GATGTTGTGGCATGAAACAATTCGTTCGGTCCCCTTTTAGGTCCTACTCTCAGTTTCCCTAGCATTACTCTTACCCATAATCACATCATATGTGTGCGTCCTACATACAATCCTCATTTACGGGGCTGGGCCCTATGGGAGTGGTCATTAACTACCCCCTAGGATCACTTATGGTATACCTTCCAATCTAACGACCTGGGCCTACAAATGTATTTGCAAAAATCTTTGAGAAACAAACAATTGTTTTCGAAAATATTTTGATAAATGCTTTATCAAATCGTCTGCCTAGACTTATTTTAGAGGCCTATGCTGAGATTGAAACTGTAAATGACACCACCTCTTTAATCGGAGGTGAAGGATTCCATGTTGGGCATCCCTATTGAACTCGTGGGTTACCGTGTTACTTGAAACTATCCTCAAGTGACTCTTAAAGCAGAGCCACCATTGGAAAGCCTAAAGCCATGGAGTGGGCCCATAAATCAATATGACCCCTTAAGTCTAAGGACATATAAAGGGTCCTATCTGGCAGAACAACCTTATCCATATTCTTGTTCGTAGGTTGTTCTACTGTGATCTGTTCAGTGAACAAAACTAATGTCGCAGCCATTCTGCCGGCTTGGGGTCCACTACCTTAGTGACCGAGATAGGCCACCCCAATTCGTGTATGGAGGCTAGGTCTAATGTTGGTTGTGCAATGGGTTCTGTGTTTGGTTGCACAAAGTTTCAGCAGCCATCGGGATTTTGAAGGAAAATTTGTTAATTAGCATATATGTCCTGAAAGCCAGTGGTTTGATGTTTTGAACTGTTTGATTCATTAATAAAGTTTTCATTTCATAACATTCAGTGGGTATATCTTGGAGTGTGTGATGTGCTTATTCTTTTCTACACATGTTTGTCTTTAGGTAGCATCGTAGGATTATCAAGTCCATGGATTCACAGATCCTAAGGGGTAGGGAGATATGATATTCCATCTCTTTGCAGACCTAAAAGTTCCAAGTTGGGTTGAGACTAGACATCTCTTCCTTCAAAATCACGATGGCTGCCAAAAGTTTGTGCAACCAAACACAAAACCCATTATGGAGCCCTCAAAGAGCCCCTCATGGATTTTGAATTAATTAAAAAAATATCTATAGCAAATGATCTTTGATTTTAAGGTTTCTTCAATACCAGCCATCGTAAGAGGTTGTGTGGATGAACCATATTCAAAGTCAGATATTAGAATATGTACGTAGCCTTTTTCTATCTAAAAGTTGAACCATGAATATTATTCTTTTTAATGGATATAAGTTATATGCCATCCTCTGATTGGACCATCCAAATAGGGTTATTTAAGCGTATGAGTAGGAAGTGCTTTCTATCAGAGTTATAGGATGTTAGAATAAGTGGACCTTGATTTGTTCTATGAATGAACCATGCCTTCAAAATCTCCTTCATTGGAGACTTTTATCAAAGTTGGAGGATGATAAGATGAATAACCTTTTTTCCTGTTACCCCCATGTTTGGCAACCATGAAAAATTATTCGATGGAATACTACGGGCCCATGTGTGAGAGGGGTTGAGAAGGAAGGAGAGAGAGAGAATTGAGTAGGTGGGAGTAGGGATAGCATAAAAAATTTCAAAAGACTAGTGGGTCTACATTATATAGATAACAGCCAGGATTGTTTGACTGGTGCCATTTTTGTAAGCTGGTCCCAAACAAATGAAGTGTACAGATCATGTTTATGTATATGCTACCCGTACTGGATTACAAATCCAATACGGAAAAGATTAAAAAAAAAGGTCTCTTAAAAACGAGATTTTATACTGTTTAAGCTCTTATAGTCCCTTATTTTTCAAGAAGTACTGTACGGACCACACTATAGGATGATCCAAAAACTCATTTCGATAGGACGATCCTAGCCCTCCGATCTATAGATGAAATGCATATTATGAAAACCTCTATAGATCGGGGGCTAGGATCATCCTATGGAAATGATTTTTTTTTGGAACAACCTATTTACGTTATGGCCCATCACATGGACAGTTTGGATCATCTTATAGTGTGGTACGTACAGTACTTCTTGAAAAATAAGGGAGTATAAGAGTTTACGCGGTATAGAATCTCAAAGCGAGATTCTATACTATGTAAGCCCTTAAAAACAACTCCCATCCTATAGACATAAACAAACATACAAATATGAACTTATCTTTACAAAACTTTTGGTGTGCCACACATTGTGAACTTTTCTTTACAAAACTTCTGGTGTGCCACACATTGTGAACATGTCTTTACAAAACTTTGTGTGCCACACATTGTGAACTTTTCTTTACAAAACGTCTGGTGTGCCACACAATATGAACATGTCTTTACAAAACTTTGTGTCCCACACATTGTGAACATGTCTTTACAAAACTTCTGGTGTGCCACACATTGTGAACAAGTCTTTACAAAACTTTCTGTGTGCCACACGTTGTACGTACTTTGTTTGTTGTCACCGAGTCAAAAAAACAAGTCAATTTATGTACTTAAACAGTCGAACATGAATAAAGTGATGAGCTTTTCACCTTTTATCTTGACAGTGCATTCACGCGTCAAGTTTTTGCAATTTTTTTCTCTCTCTTTCCATTAGTTTGATTTGTTTCTTCCAATATAACCAAAGGAGGTTCACACACATGACACATTACTCTCAAGAATAACCCTAGTCATTAAGATGTTATACAATTGGGCCACAAAAAATTTGTAAAAGATATTTTTATTAGGGATTTGCTAGGGACCATCGCAGAAGGCAGCCTATGGAATGACACAGATTTTAAAATTTTTTTGGGGGGTAATTCTGTGTCGTTATGCCCTATTCCCTAATTTCCGCAATGCGGCTACTTGTAAGTGGTTTAAATTTAAAGCTTTTAAAAGTTCAAAAGTTTCAAATAAAGTCATTTTTAAATAACCACAAACCGCGAAAACAAATAAGGGATTTGCTAGAGTCCATCGCAAAAGGCATTTTGTGGATGGTCTGTTGCATCTGATAGCAGCCACCTCATAAATGAAGACAAAATTTAGCAGGTATCTTGATCATAGTTTTAAAAGTTCCCCGTGTCATCTTAGACTTACCCCGAGTCGACACCCTTTTTCCTTGACCCGTTCCACTTTTTGCCGGTTGCGTTCCGCATTTTGCCCTACAGAGTAACTTCTTTAACTCTCCTAAGTACTCATCTGCACCAACCGAGTACTCATCCGCATCAACCAGGTATTCAACTGCGTCGTATCAAGTTGATTAGGATTTTCTTCAATAACTGCATCAACGTTATGAAACGCTGATTTTGATCTTTTATGAGGCAATTTTTATCTTTACACACACGCGCGCGCGCACACACACACACACACATATATATATATGGACATTTTAGTCTTTATATGAGTCAAAAGAATCTAGGGTATTTTGGTCAGAAACATATGGTATTGCCTGATTTGAAACGTCAAAATCGGGGCTTTCTCTTTGGATTAAAAATCAAGGGGTAGATGGTTTTCTCTTGTTAAATAATGAAGAACTCTGATAGCAAGACCCAATTGAATTGGCTACTCTTCTTCTTCTTCTCTGAGCCTTTGTGAGCCAATGCAGGCAATATTTGAACCTGTTCTTCTGTAGTAAATAATGAAGCAACCCATTCAGTTACTCTTCCAAACTTTCCTATTACTATTACTCTTCCAACACCTCTTCATCAAAGCCCAAGTCTTCACCTACATAGACAACTGTGACTCCGGCAATTACACTTCAGGCAGCCAATTCGAGACCAATCTTAACCACCTCCTCCTTTCTCTAACCACTAAAACACCTCTTCTCGGCTTCTACAACACCACCTCCGGCGAGAACCCGAACCTTCTCTACGGCCTCGCTCAATGCACCGGTCGTGCCTCTGCTGACGACTGTCAGACCTGTCTCAACACTTCCAGCTCAGAGATCATCCGTCGCTGTCCAAACCGAAAAGGTGCTGTGAAACAACCACTTACTCCAAAAGCTTAAGAAGTTAAGGGTATAACGCCCATAGGATGATCCAAACCGTCCATCTGTTAGGCCAATAGAAAAATAGGTTGTGCCCCAATAAATCATTTCATTTCCACAGGATGATCCTCGATCTTATCAGTATTGAAGGGTTAGGATCATCCTATAGAAATGATTTTTGGGTACAACCTAATTACGTGTGGTTCAACTAATGGACGATTTGGATCATCCTGTGGAGTGTGCCGCACGGTACTTTTTGAAAATACGAACGGCTGCCCATCATGTAATTTCTCTGCTGTTATTTCATCATTTGTACCTCAACCCCCCCCCCCCCCCCCCTCACATTTCGGGTCGGGTGGGTCGGGTTTTCCAAAACCCTACCCTACCCTACCCTACCTGAGAATTATCTAGGGTTGGGTCGGGTCTAATTTTTCACCGGAAAGCCTGAGATTCGTAAACCCGACCCTGCCCGAGATAGTTTCTTGGGTCGGGTTGGGTCGGATCGAGTTTTCATTTTTTAGCGTGGTATAGTGACTAATTTTAAAGATTGTAGAAAAAAATCAAATCTTCACACCAAAGTTCTCTAAATTTATGTCATCAAGTGTATAAATATAAGATGGACACTATATTTTCACATTACAGACATGTCACCTCAATGGAAATAATTGTATCAATATATTGGAAAATAATTTTCTATCTTATCCAAGAGATATTCAAGAAAGTCACAGACTCACAGTACACCCATGTGAATTGGGTCGGGTTTCGGGTTTTTTTTCTTTAAACCCGCCCGTACCCAAGATTGAGTCGGGTTTTCCAATTAAAACCCGACCCTACCCAAGACCCATGATTTCTAAACCCGACCCATGTTATTTTCGGGTCGGATTGATGAGGGTCGAGTAAAACCTTACCCAAGTTGCACTCACGTGTGGAGCCCCTCTTTTGGGTTGGCCGTACATGTGAATTTTTATTATCAATGAGTAGTGTTTTGAAAGATTTTATATGATGTGTGGCCGTATAAACCTCTTTTTTCAAAAAAAGTACGGTATAGCCCACTCCATAGGATGATCCAACCCGTCCATTTGTTGGGTCACAATGTAAATAGGTTGTGCCCCAAAAATTCATTTCCATTGGAGATTTCCATAATGTGCAAGACCACCACGCTCTCCGCCTAGAATTCCAGGGAATCACGCCTCCATGATTGTAACCATCGCCCATCACGCCCACGTGGACAAAATCAAAGGCACGATTGGCCCCATGGGCATCGTGGGTCTCCTCCCCTATAAAAGGGCGTCTACACACTCAAGCAAGGGCATCGAATCCAATTCTCCTCCACTGGTCTGGTAACTTGTCTTGGCCCTCCTCTCATTCATCGTCCATTGTTTGTGTTGCCCATCTCTGACTTGAGTGTTGAAGTGGCCGCCCGGAGCCACAACTCTGGGCCCACAGACGCTTTTTCTGTGAGCACAAGATCACAAGCTCAACCGAGCTAGTATGTGCAGTCGGATTTTGGGCACCATCAGATTGGCGCCATTCGTGGGACCTCGATGCCAAAATCTAAAGCTTCGAAAGCTCCCTCTCAACCTAACGATAGAATAGCGACGAGAAGCCAGACAAGTCAGTGGAACCAAGACCAACCAATAGAAGTAAGAAAAATGGGTGTTTCCGGCGAGATTCCAGTCACCATGACTGCTCTTAACCAGTTCACTCAACAGCTTGGAGATGTCGCTAACGCTCTCCAACAAGTACTGTAAAGGCTTCCTTCCCAACCGGCGGCTCCACCTCCACCTGTGGTTTCGCCCGTTGAAGAAGTTTCTCCCGTCGATGTTGCGGAAGAAAGGGGATCCTCCGAGGGGCGAAACTCCCGGAATCGGAGATCCCTCCATTATGGGTGTCAATTTTGGCTCGGGCTCGGAAGCTCGCTCGAGCTCGGCTCGAATCCTTAACGAGCCGAGCCGAGCCGGCTCGTTAAGCTTAACGAGCCAAGCCCGATTTAGGCCAGGCTCGGCTCGGCTCGTTAAGGCTCGTTAAGAATTTAATATATTTAAGGAACCCCATTTTAGGAAGTGAAAGGGAGAGGCAAAATATGTCACTTCATTTTAGGAACCCAATTTGTTACTTGAACCACGCCCCATAGTGTAAAAAAAGTAGTCAAATTACACTATATGGGGCTGTTCGGGGAAGATGAGGGGTGTGAACTTAATATAACCCAAGCTCGGTAAGGCTCGCGAGCCTGACCGAGCCGAGCCGAGCCCGAGCCGAGCTTTTGAGCTTAATGAGCCAAGCCGAGCCGAGCCTGGCCAAGCTCGGCTCGGCTCGGCTCGTTTACACCCCTACCCTCCATCATCGACAAGGATCCACGTCGATCACCTGCCCACCGCCAAATCACCCCAAACGAATCGCCAATAGAGGCGCGATGACCCGGTAGCGGAACTAACACTTGCGAATTTCGCTCCCCAAATGCCTCCCCCCGCTGAAAAAAGCTCGACTAGGGACGATATCCCAAGAGAAAACTCCACTATCGTCGCCGATCTCCAGCATTAGATAAAGGAACTCCAGCAACAGATGAAAGGATCATGCGACCCAGACCTCCTAGCGGAATGGGACAGCGAGGCTGCCTCCCCATTTGTTCCGAGGATCGCCAATGCAGACATTGCGACGAACTTCGACATGCCCCACCTTGATTTGTATGACGGAGCAACCGACCCTTTGGAGTTCCTCCGAACTTATCGGCGAGAAATGGTACTCAGAAATGCTTCAGATGCCACAATGTGCAAGGCCTTTTCCTCATATTTAAAGAAGGACGCAAGCAACTGGTACAGCCGATTGAAGCCCAACTCCATCGAGACGTTTCATGAACTTGGGAAAGAATTTGCCACCTACTTTGTGAATAGTCGGCCCTGACAGAAGCCCGCCGACACTCTCTTGGCTCTAAGGCAAGGGCGAGATGAAACCCTCCGGAAATTCATTAGCTGGTTTCTTTCGGAACTTCACCAAATCAAGGAGCCCAACTTCGACATGGTCAGCGCCGCTCTTCGCCATGCCATTCGGGACCGCGACATGAAAGTCTCCTTGAATGTCAATCCCCCCTGCGACCTTCAAGAACTCATGGCTACCGCAGATCGATACATTAACAACAAGGAGTCGTTTTCCATGGAAAGGGAGTCGGAGATCGCTCGGGGAGGAGAAAAACGGAAAGACGACTCTAGGACAGGACCAGGTCTCAAGCAGGCACGACATAATGACCGACCGAGTCATCGAGCTCCGATTCCTTCGTTTGAAAAAAGTTAACTACACCCTGTTGAACATGACAGTGTCCAACATCTTGTATGAAATCCGAGACAGAGAACCCATACGCTGGCCCGAAAGAATGAGGAATACAGGAAAGAAGAAGAACTCCGGAAAATATTGTCACTATCGTCAAGACCACGGCCACACTACGGATAGCTGCTATCAGCTCAAGAATGAGATATAAAGACTTGTGGGACTCGGTCGGATCGACAGATATCTCCAAAACTAGCCGAGAAATCAGCAACAACCTAAATCAGAGGTTCACCGACCCTCGGGCGAGCGTCGCTCTCCCGACCGCCGCCACAAGGCAGAAAGCAGTCACCAGAGAACATAGGATCAGGAGGCCGAAGCGCCCAAAATAGCGCGGAAATATTGATACCATCTACGATGACCTCGTCTTTGGAGGACCAACCGAAGAAGGATGCGCCCTCTACACGGGACAGAGGAGGATTACAGGAAGATAGAACGACCTCACGATGACGCTGTTGTAGTCCAACTGGCTATTGCCAACTTCAACGTAAGCTGAATTCTGTTAGATACCGGAAGCTTCGTCAACATTCTCCACCAGAACGCCTTCGATGAGATGCATATTGACAAGGATCGTCTGGAGCCGGTCGACTGGTCCATCTTTGGATTCTTCAGAGGGGAAATCAAGGTGCGGGGAAAGATCAAGCTACCCGTAACATTTGGGACCTACCCCGTCCAACGAACTATCATGCAAACCTTCTTAGTGGTTCGTGTACCTTCGACCTACAACGGGATCATTGGTAGGCCGGCACTGAATGAACTGGGGGAAGTGGTATCCACTTCCCACTTAAAGGTAAACTTTCCCACGAAGCACGGAGTCGGGGAAGTCAAGGGCGACCAAGAAAAGGCCCGCGTGTGCTACGCCACCCTGTTGAAGAAGAAGAAAGCTGCCAAAGGAATGTTCTCCATCGGAGGTCCTGACGAATCGAGGTGACGCGAGGGGAGCCGGTCGAGGAACTCACAAAGATTCCCCCTTTTCTGGGGTCCAAGGAACAAACAGTCCAAATAGGTTCCCTCCTCTCAGGTAAGCCCAGGGCCGACCTTGTCGAGTTTTTGAAAACTAATTCGGATGTCTTCGCTTGGTCTGCTTCAAATATGCAAGGAATCCCCTCTGACGTAGCGGTTTACAAGTTGAATGTAGACCCGAACTCAAAGCCGATCAAACAGAAGAAGCATAACTTCGCCACGGAAAGGCAAAAGCACATCAACGAGGAAGTATACAAACTCCTTAGCGTCGGATTCATCAGAGAGATCCATTACCCACAATGGCTTGCTAATGTTGTAATGGTCAAGAAATCTAACAGAAAATGGAGAATCTGTATTGATTTCACTGACCTCAATAACGCGTGCCCAAAGGATTGTTACCCGCGTCCTGAGGATCGACCACCTTATCGATGTCACCGCCGGGCACGAAATGCTGAGTTTCATGGACGCCTTCTCCTGCTACAACCAAATTCAAATGTACGGCCTCGATGTTCTGAAGACTTCCTTTGTTATCGACCAAGGATTGTTCTGTTACAAGGTCATGCCTTTCGGCCTTAAAAACGCGGACGCCACGTACCAACGCCTAGTCACAAAATTTTTGTCGAGCAGATCGGAAGGAATATGGAAGTATATGTTGACAACATGATTGTGAAAAGTCTCGAAGCTCGAAACCACATATCCGACCTTGAAGAAGCATTCGCCGTCTGTCGAATAACGAAGCACTTGCGGATGACATCATGGGACATCGGGACCTTTACCATCTTGCTCTTTGCCATGTAAGCCAAGAGACCTCTCCACCCGTTCGGATAAACTTGGGTCGGAGCCAACCCAAAAAAGTCTAGAAATGATATCATAATCTCCGGAAGAGGAAACCGAATACCGGCCTCTATGACCTCCTAATAAAAAGCAGTCTCTCCCTCTACCGAATTGCAGCAAAATCGTTCATCAGAAGTTGGGAGCCGGATATGATACTCCTCAGGAATGTGATACTTGTCCCTGATTCGTGCAAGGTCGGAAGGCTTAAGAACTCCATTCGATTCCACGGCCTCTTCCGGATGAAACGCTATTCCATGAGGCACATCAGGCTCGTGAAGATCAGCCGATTCCTGCGCGAGATGCCTAGCTTGAACTTCCATTGGTTGCAAGCTTGAATCACTCTTATCCATCGTCAAAGCTGCTATCACCGGGGGATCGCTCGGTACCGATTCTGCTGCCTCAAGCGGTTTGTGAGGAGGCGTGGCGGCCAACTCACCGCCTCCCCTTGGACAACCTTGGGAGTTGGTACCTTCTTCTTTCGGGACGTCATTGACTTTTTCCTAGCAGACCCTGCTTTCTTCGGGACAGGGACGGCCTCCTCATCCTTTTTTGCCCTTACATTACACCTCTTCCCGAAAGGCGGTACTGGGACACTTTTGGCCTCCTCTTCCTCCAGTGGAATATTTGGGGAGGAAGATGACTCTGCTATCCTAACAGATTCTTCAGACGGGTTTTGGGAATTGGTATCCTCAGACATATTGGAAAAAAAGAAGCAACGAAAGGAAATACAAGATTGTGGAAGAAAAACGCACCGGAACAAACGAGGATTTGCCGGCAATGCCGCCGGAGAAGACGAACCAGCAAAGGAAATAGGCTAGAAACCTCGCCGGAAAAAGAAAAAACTTCTGCCGGTGACGAATAAAACCCTTCAAGCAGAAAACAACTTTAAAAGAGCCGGTGAAAGGAAGAAAGTGGAGAAAAAGATGTTAAGAACGAACGGCGAAGGAGGAGTTTCGCCAGAAAACCCTAAAAATCTCATCGGAAAAAAGAAAGAGAAGGAGAGAGGAAAGTAAAGGGAACGAGAGGGAGTGAAGGGCTTTTATAGACATTTGGGCAGGAAACCAAAAGGTCATGTCTCACTGACATGAACTGCCGTGTGACACCCCTTCACTCACGCATGTTTGTTGGAACCATAAATGCGCCGTTTCATCATCATGACTCAAAGCACCAAACCGCCGTTACGCTGGGATCGAAGCGTCACAAGTCTCCTACATGTCCTTTCGAAAGACCTCCGGATGACACGTCAATCTGCACCCAGCAATCTACAAGGCAAAATTTCCCTCAGTACCGACGGTCGGTAAAAAACATTCGAAAAAATCACCATGAACACTTTGCTTACGCTGTACCGATGTTCCCCACACGACGCATTACAGAGGTCATACAAGAGGCATCCAGGACCTGGCACCGACTAACAAACAAGAAGCACATAGAGAGAACAATCGATCTAAACACTCGCATTGCTCGCCGTCCTACAAATATGCAAGTACATCAAAGTCCTCACATCACTCGGTACAGACCAATGTAAGAGTTGCTACAAAGACAACATGAGTTACAAAAAGTTTTTTTTTGTTATTTATTTACATATGGAAGAAGCTTTACAAAAGGAGGGCTTCTAGGCCAATTACAAAAAAAAGAAAGAAAGAAAGATCTGCACAACTAAGGCTCCACCGAGCTACAATCATTTATGAAAGATAAAAGAAGATCAAAATCTCCACCGAGCTACAGAAATATCGGATCTTCCCATCGCCATCTTGCTCCATCATGCCACGACACCCACTTGGCAAAATCTTCTTTGCTCCGAAGGAAGCTTGATCCTTGTAGTGCCGTTATCAGGATTTTGGCTGATAACGATGGCATAATCACCCGATCGGATCCTCCAAACGATCTTCCTCAGGAAAAGCCTCTGGACTATGAGTTGCGGCACCGACCCTCACTCCATCTTCAGATTCTCCTTGCAGCTGGGTCTTCAAAACACCATTCTCCTCCTCCAGTTCCTCTACCCTTGCTCGAAAACGGAGAACCTCCGCCCCCATTTGGAGGAGCTGGTTGGCCACACCATACCCCATCTCCTTCACCTGCTTCAGGGACTGCTTGAAATTGGCGGCGAAACTAGGGATTCCTTCAGGAGGAACGGCACCCCCGGGAACCGGAGAATCCTGATGGTCTTTGGGTTTGACTTTATACTTCTTATCACCCCGAGATCCGTGCCCCCTCTTCTCTCCTTCAACCGCCGGTGGTGCCATTGCCGGAATCATTGCAACTAGAACTACCATGTCCGGTGAACCAGTTCTCACCGTCATCACCTTCTTTCCCTTATGAGCTCCTCTTGTCCGCCTAGCCACTGATTCTCCAGCATAATCATAATGCCCCCTTTCCTCCTCCGACAGGGAGTTCACCTCCACCACCGGAATGTCTACCGCCGGTTGGTTTCCAATACCTTGCTTGAGACATCACCGGCGAGATGAAGAAAGAGGGACGAAAAGGAGAAGGGGAGAAGGGAAAATAAATGGCAAAGAAATGGCTTTTCCCCCACCTCTTATCACCACGTACGAGGCGGGAAAACTAGGCGGGATTTAATGATCCTGCCAGTTTTTGAAACCATGTAGCGGAAAAACCAGGCGAGAGTTTAATGATTTCGTCGATTTTCGAAATCCACGGCGAGAAAAATGAGTGAAGACCAATGGGGAAGCGCACCTCATTTCGAACCATCCCATCGGGAATCTACAACCCATCAAGTGACACGACGCTTCAAATTTATTCCGAGTTCCCGCCAAGGACGCTTCAACTCCATCATCATCAGGCAGTCAATACAAATAAGTAAGTACCTGGCTACCTCTCAAAAGCTCAACTACTTCCTTGACCCGCAAAACGGGACAAGAAAGTAGAGTGTAGTATGTTACTATGTTAGGGGTAAAATCGGTATACCCAGTACCGACCCTAACAACCATTCCCTAACGCATAACCTGGCCGATATAAACTCATATAAGGTACTAAAGGTACCGACCCAACCGTCCCAACAAATAAGCCATTCATACAACTCTCCAGAATCGGTGCCGACTCTCAGAAAGAATCAGACACAACTGCGGAAATCCTGCCATTAAGCGATTAATCCGGGTCACCGTTACACCCAATGCGCTCCGTATAGATTCAAAAGTTCTCGCCAAGACCACCACCCTCCATCTCCGCCCAGAATTCCAGGGAATCACGCCTCCACGATTGTAACCACCGCCCATCACGCCCCACGTGGACAAAATCAAGGGCATGATTGGCACCATGGGCATCGTGGGTCTCCTTCCCTATAAAAGGGCATCTACACACTCAAGAAAGGGCATCGAATCCAATTCTCCTCCACTGGTTTGGTAACTTGTCTTAGCCCTCTTCCCATTCATCGTCCATTGTCTGTGTTGCCCATCTCTGGCTTGAGTGTCGAAGTGGCCGCCCAGAGCCACAACTCCGGGCCCACTAACGCTTTTTCTGTGAGCGCAGGATCACAAGCTCAACCAAGCTAGTACGTGCAGTCGGATTTTGGGCACCAACACCTATAAATATAGGTGGTGGGATCTTGTATGAGTCATCTTGAAATTGAATAAAAATTTAAGTTCTTATTTTCTCTTGCGGATTCAAGAGTGTCTTTCATTAAAGAAGGCGGTGTTCTTCTTCTACGAGTTGAAGACGGTGTTCTTCGCCTTTCCGCATGCTTCCGCTTGCGTTACCTTCTGCCCTGTCGGCAGTTCGACTCATTGTTTTGCTTAGATGACACAGCCGAGTGGGTTTGTCCTGCCTTCGCAGGTGTGGTCATGTGTCTGCATGCAGTTGGTAGTCTGGGTTTACCCACAACACCAACAAATGGACTGTATGGATCATCCTTACCGTACGAGTTTATCTGGCCACACATCATAAAATCTAGTGTTTTGAAATTTCTTTTATACCATGTGAAACAACAATTACTCCACAAGCTTAAGCTGAGAGTTGTGTTATTTAATCATCTATTCTTCAACAGGTGCAGCAATTCAATTGGCCGACTGTCTCTTACGTTACTCAGACCAGCCTTTCTTCTCCAGACTCCGAGGTTATCCCAGGGTTTGGCTTTCTAATCCTTACAAAGCGTCAAACCCAGATGTTTTTAATCAGACGTTGGGAGCTCTGATGAAAAATCTTTCGGCTAAGGCTTGTTTTGATACACGGAAGATTGCAACAGGTATGGTAAGTTTGACAGATTTTGCCAAGATTTATGGTTTGATGGAATGCCGGAGAGATTTATCGGACAACGACTGTTACTCTTGCTTGCAAATGGGGATCAGTGACATTCCACTTTGCTGCAATCAAACGATTGGTGGGCGGGTTTATAGCGAGTGTTGTTATTTAAGGTTCGAGTCGGAGCCATTTTTTCCGGCGACAGCTCCTCTTCCTTCATGGTCTGGCGACCAATCGGACCATTCGGATGCAACCGGTAATTGTTTTTCCTTTTCTGGAATCATGAAAGGTTGTTCTATTCCTAGGGGTGCAATTCGGGTCAGGTTCAACCCGATTTTGGCTCGGGTTGGGTTGGGAAAAGCCAACCCAATTTAATTTAGGGTTGGGTTAGGATTGAGGCCCTGGCAATCCGACCCGAACCTGACCTCTAATTTTATCTTTATTTTCTTTGGATTATATTGTATTTTTCTATTTGGCCCTATCTGAATCCAACCCGATTTCATTAGATGGGTTGGGTTAGGGTTGAGAGATTTAGAGGCGGGTTGGATTAGGGTTAATCATCCTCAGCCCGAGGCACAGGTTACGTTGGGTTAGGGTTGGCCTCAACCCAATCCAACCCGACGCTAGTTGCACTCCTATCTATTCCCTGAAAACAAAATCATCAACTAATTAGAGAGAAGTGCCTAATAAGTGATTTTCTAGGCAATTTTGCCGAAAGCCATTTCGTGGCTCACTACTGCATGAGAGAGCAGACGAATTAAACGAATAAGACAAAATTTGAGCTTCTCTACTGCAAAAATGAGCTGGGATTTGGCTTTTACACAAAATTGCCTAGCAAAGTGGGGATGAGTGTGGAAATAAATAATGGCACTCTTACAGTAGAAACTTTTATAGTGAGCATTTGGATTTCCGGAATTAAGCACTAGAATCGGCACCCTATTCTGATTCTGCCCGAATAGAATTAGATTATGGAAATGTTGGAATGGGCCCGGGGGGGGGGGGGGGGTCGTCGTGGGGTTGGTGGTGTTGTATTTGTTTCCAGCACAAGAGTAGCTATCCTTGGAGTGATGATGATAGCAAATTTAATGGACGAGTATTGAAATCTCAGGGCAGAGCTAAGATTTAAAATATTCCAGAAATAGCTCTCTCCCAACCATAGCTACCAAAACTTAGTTTTAAATGGCATTTGTTTTTGGGAAATGATTTTAGCACTCTACAAGTTTGATATGTGGAGAGTTTTCGAGATTCTTCGTGCCTCCGTTCGATCCTCAGATAGTGTCTTTTCGTTGTACTCTTGGTCTGTTTCCCTATTCTTGTGATAAGGTTAGTATTTGTGAGTTGATTGTACTATCTTTATTATTCAAATAAACCGGTACGGGTCCACGCCAAATCCTAGCTTACCTACCAAAAAAAAGTTTGATATGTGGCGAAAGCTTCTTGTCTTTTAGTGTTTAATTGCCATTGTCAGAGCTTTTTGGGAACTCAAGAAGCTTTCCCACATATCAAACTAGTGGAGAGCTAAGATCATTTCCCTTTTTTTGTTATTAAAAAAATGGATAATTACATTTACACATCCACTTCCACCCCTATAGTTTAAAACGTGACAAATACACACTTCGTTAATCGCTCAATTCCCTACCACACTCGACTCGAGTAGCCTTGCGCTACCCTTTTTTATGTCTCGAGTCAATAGAGACTGAGGAGATTCAATTTGTTTAAGGTTTGCCCCCTCAGCTGAAGGTTCGCCCATAGATTGAAGGGTTAGGATGATCTGATTGAGCTGATTTTTTGGGCACACCCTATCTATGTCAGGACCCATCAAATAAACGCTTTGGATTATCCAAATAATGTGGGCCCATACCCGAATCCGAAGCGTTTGGTAGTGTTTGGATTCGGGTATGGGCCCACATTATTTGGATAATCCAAAGCGTTCATTTGATGGGTCCTGACATAGATAGGGTGTGCCCAAAAAACCAGCTCCATCGGAGCATCCTAACCCTTCAATCTATGGACGAACCTTCAGCTGAGGGGGCAAACCTTAAACAAATTGAAACTACAGGGGTGTATTTGTCACGTTTTAAACTATAAGGGTGGAAGTGGATGTGTCAGAAACTAGAGGGGGTGTAAATGTAATTATCCCTAAAAAAAACCATGTTTGGTAGGATCACCATCTACTAGTCCGTTTAAAACTTAATTTTATGCAAAAACTCCGTTCTTCTAGTAAAACACATTTTTTGGCCAACTTTTCAACTTTACCCTCACTATATTTTGTAAATGACAAATTCTAAACGTATTAAATGTTTTTTCTTGTGCTTCCTTTACTTAAACATTTTTTACTTGCTTTTCTTATCTAACAACAATTCAATACTCATTAACTCTTTTTATCAAAAGATCCCTTGCAAATCAGAGTTTTTTTCTTGTTTGTGCAGGAAATAAAAGCACAATGAGAATGCTTCAAATTATCTGCATCCTTATGGCTATCACATTGGTTCTTACATCCACTATTTGCACTTTCTTATTGAGGAGAAAGAAAGCAAGCAATAAAGATGGTGAATATCTTGCAATATAAGTATTTTCTTCATACATAGGCCATGTTTGGCAGCCATGACTTTTTTTTTCCAGAGAGTATTAGTTTTCCATGTAGGGAGAGAGGGGTAGAAAAAGGGGGAGGGATAGAATTTGAGAAGGGAGGAGCTAGGAGATGGTGCTAAGTGGCTTAAAAATAGGTACAATAAAACTCTATTCTGACTAGAGTTTTTCTTTTCCCTGATTTTCAACCACTTCTCACCCTCTTCTCACTCATGCCTCATCAATTTCTCCCTCGATCTCCCACCACTAGATAAACTAATATTCTGGAAAAATTCTTCATGGCTGCCGAACATGGCCTAATTAACTAGCTAGGTTTTATAATTGGATCCAAATAGTCCATCATCATCATCGATCTTTTTCTTCTTCTTCATCAACTTTTTTTGCTGCGCAAAACATGTTACAAGATCAACAAAAGGGCGGAAAATTCATCACTTTGTAGGTCATAATTTTGCTTAAAATTTGTTTTGTGTTCTAGGCGGACGAGTTGGAGGGGATAATGATGCCACGGAATCACTAATATTTGATTTGGAGACACTCCAAGCAGCCACAGATAACTTCGTTGACATTAATAAGCTTGGAGAAGGAGGATTTGGAACTGTTTACAAGGTACGGCCACAGGGCGGACCCAAAATTTTTATTAATACTTAAAAGAACGATACACTGGTATTGAGAAACTCATCTAGAAGGGATTCAAAACTAATGCTAAATAAAAATCGAAATATGATTAAGGAAAAACCATCATCCTCAGATTGAGCAAGGTCAATCTATCACATACTTACTATGTTGCATGGATTCTTTCCCTCCCTATACCGAATCCGTGTCAACACGTCTCCACATGCGAATCGGAGATGGATTCACTTGGAACACACCTAGATTCTTGTCGTAACCGTGTCCCGCATTAATCCTGTTTTTTTTTTTTCGGGAGAATTCGATTCATCGTTGTCTCTTTTCCACACGAATTCTGTTTTTTTTTTCGGATGAATCCGATTCATCGTTGTCTCTTTTAAAATGTGAATCCTGTATATTTTCTCTTTAAATGTGTTTTCTTAACATTTTTTTTATATGAAAACCCTAGTGCACAACCCCTTCTTCGACTCTCTTAATACAAAACTCGCAATGACCCTCTATCCTCAAATTTTTCATGAATCCTACTTTTGGGGGCTTGCCGAACCCAAGATCTCGAATCCGTGTCGGATCCCGACACGTGAATCCGAATCCATGCAACATGGCATACTTAAAAGAGCGATACACTGTTTACTAGGAGGATTTGGAGTTGTGTTCTTAAATTAAAGTTACTTAAATTTTCTTAATTTTTTTTTACCAGGGAAAGCTATTGAACGGGCAGGAAATAGCAGTGAAACGGCTTTTAAGAAGATATAGGCAAGGAATGGATGAGTTGAGAAACGAAGTAGCTTTAGTTGCGAAGCTTCAGCACAAGAACCTTGTAAGGTTGTTGGGTTGCTGCCTACAAGGTCAAGAAGAGCTGCTTGTCTACGAATACATGCCAAACAAAAGCCTTGACACCTTTCTATTTGGTAATTAGTATCTCCAAACTTACATATATAGCTCATTTCCCAAGCATTGAAAACCCTGATTTATTGACTTCCATGATGATTGAAGCTAGTTTTTGAGTTGTTATATGGTGCATGTGTGTGCTTTCAAGGAAAAATATGTGCATGAAGAAGTATATGTGGTAGGTCACTTGTGTAGAAAATTGATGGACCAAATACAATCAAATAGTATGCAAATGAAAAAGGAAAAAAAATAACTACACACAGAGAAAATATTTATGGGGTTCGGCATAAAAGCCTACATCTATGGGTGAGATCATGATCTTCCACTGCAAGGATGCAACGATATAAAGATTACAATGAGATTAACCTGAAACATAATCTAATTGTTACCCTTTACTCTATAAGCCAAACCAAGATCATACACTTCTCTTCGCCGAGGGAAAAATTTATGCTCCCACCATATTCTCATCATAAGACAAAACCAAGAGAAAAACCCTCACAAAAACCGCTAACTGCATAGTTTTGCTTGTATGTGTTGGGAGTTTCTCCTAAAAAATCTATAGTTATCCTAGCTAGTCAAGCTAAAAAAAATCATAAAAAAATCTCATTTAGTTAACAAGACGTGTTTCGCAACACTCTCTGTCTTGGTCCGTTTCAGTCACATGAAGATCAACTATATTGTACGCTCTCAAGAACATAACTTCATACCTCTTGTAGGCATCCACCCCATTCTACGTGGTAGGCCGCCAAATATCAACATCTAGTGATATTAGCCATGTTTAAACAATGCTTGTAATTGCCTCAGTATATGTTATACATAAGAAAATGGTTCCTGAAGTGGCGCTAGCAGTGGCTTATATGAGGTGGCGCTCACAAAACATAGGGGGCCACTTTGTTTGGATGATCCAAAGCATTCATTTGATAGGACCTCACATAGATAGGGTGTGCCCAAAAATCAACTTCATAGGATCATCCTAACCCTTCCATTTGTGGAGGTTAAAATGGATGGGGATAAAACCTCCACAAATGGAAGGGTTAGGATGATCCTATGGACCTAATTTTTTGTGGGCACCCTATCTATGTGAGGGTCTATCAAATGAATGCTTTGGATCATCCAAACAAAGTGGGCCCCCTATGTTTTGTGAGCGCCACCTCAGGATCTATTTACTCATATATGTATATATATTTTCTTTAAGTGAATAATTCTACCTGCCGCTCACTCACTTATCATGTGATGTCTCACATAAATATATTTAGCCCTAGCATGACAAACTTAATTCTTCTCATAATATATCACACACAGCTGCCACAAATCAACAAGATGCTTCCCTACTTCATGTTGGGATTTATGGCATTTTGTGTGTCCTTGCCATAGTTTGAAATTTCGACCAAAATTCGAAATTTCGGACCGATCAACACTGAAACCACAATGTTCTGAAACCGAAATTCCCGAAACGTACCAAATTTTGGTCAAAATTTTAGAAATTTCGGTCGAAATTGGAATTTAATAATAATATTTTATTCCTTTATGGAATTTCAGCCGAAATTACCAGCCGAAATTTCGGGAGAAAAATCCAGGATTTTGTTGACTTGTACCAAATTTCGACCGAAATTTTGGGATTTTGGCGGAAATTTCGGTTTCAGTGAATCCCGAAATTATAAGCGAAACCGAAATTTAAAACCTTGGTCCTTGCAACACCATTTCATTGCCTCATTATCTAATTTCCTTCTAATGCCGGCTGTGTATACGTACAAGGTGTCCAATCCCAACCCCAACCGTGAACATTCTAGGCCTGCAAAAAACTGGAACGTCATATCTCCTTGCCATATATTCTCTATGTGCATGGCCTATCCTACGATGCTACCTAAAGACAAACATATGTAAAGAAGCATTTCACATACTCCAAAAATTTCGAAATAGATGTCATGAAACAATCAATTTATTCATTAATAATAAATTCAATACAACTAGAATTGACTTTTAGGGCATACACTCTAACACCACTCCCTGGTAACGGTTCAAAATGTACAATCTCTGGGATTGGAGATTGGAAGAGAACCATCGAACTCATGGTTGAACAGGGAGTGGATCATAAGTGGTCGGCACTTTCTGCAGGTTGGCAATTCATATTCTTTAAATCCATCAATCGATATTCCACTGCACACATGAATCGAGGTACGCTTTCTCACTTTTGGGTCCTAACACTTCAGGCCCATATCACAACCGATTTGGTCAACCAAATAGCCTCATCTGTAATCTCACATGTCGTCATGTACTCTACCTCCTCTCTGATACCTTCGAATGACATAATGTAGTAGACCTGCTCTTGTATAAGTCTCTTGCAGAGTCAACCTTCACTTATCCTACTAGACGTGTAGAAGACCAGAAGTACAATACCGATCAAACATAGCTCCAAGATACACTCTTCCTTTCAATCATCCAAGAATCCTACTTCACTGCATTCCAATCCACTAACATGGTCAGCTAGGGTTGTTCGTTCAGTTATAACCGAACCGAACCGAATAGACCGAAATTTGATAACCGAAATAATTTCAGTTATCAAATTTCGATAACCGAACAGAAATTTCTAAAAACCGAACCGAAACTAAACCGATTAAAAATTCGGTTATTCGGTTAGTGGGAGAAAAAGAGGGAAAAAGCAAAATCTCGGTTTGGATCGGAGGGCTAGGATCATCCTATCGAAATGATTTTTTGAGCACAACCTAATTAAGTTGTGATCAATCAAATGGACGGTTTTGATCATCATACAGAGTGCCCATATAACACTTTTTTTTGAAAAAATAATGGTTTTTATTATAATTTCGGTTATTCGGTTAACCGAAATTTTTTTTTGAGATAACCAAAACCGAATAACCGAATTTCCAAAAAAAAAAACCAAAACCAAACCAATTCGGTTATACCTGAATAATGAACACCCCTATGGTCAGCACAGTTAGTGAGCGTGTCACTCATGTCAGAGGCGTGCCCAATTGCCCCCACCATAGCACTAATTGCTTGGAGATGAGAGAGGGCCCTATTAGTGATCAATAAAACTTTATCAATATGTATTTAGCAACTAATAATTAACCTTATCACCTATATCAGTTTTCCCTTAAAAAAATTTTAGAGTTAAAAAAAAAAAATCCTTAGTCTTACACAATCTTTATGTTGGTTGGAGCATATACAATGATTCAATGGCTATTGGCTACATGGTTAGTAGTAGTTTCGTTTTTTTTATCAGACTGGCTTAGTTGAGCACACCTGAAATGATCTGCTTTAATTAGGCCATGTTTCGATTGCAGGAATTTTCTAAAAAAGTTTTAGAATAAAACTTTTTTCCAGAAATTACTACTTTTCCATTGTTGGTTATACATTAAAAAAAAAACTTGAACCAATTTTCAGTTCAAGTTTTATTTACAAGGACCTTCAATTTACTATGATATCCATCTAAATAAGTGATAACCATATCATTTTCGTCTAAATTGTGTAAAGTGGGAATGTTTTTCTGCCAGAAATGTTTTTCCTGCAATCCAAACAATGCTTTAACTGTACATCTACTTATAAATTTCCTTTTAAGAATTCAATGATGCTTAAGAATTATCTTTGAGAAGCCAACTTCAATGGGTCATTTTATTCCTCTATTTGGCTCCAATTCTTTCGACATAAAGTGGGTGTAAAATAAATTTTACCACCATTTTTCCATAAATTTTGTTTTACGCCTGTTTTACGTCGAAAGAAACAAAGCCTTTATTAATAATTTTATGTGGTTGGATAGATCCAATCAGATGTTTGCTGCTGGACTGGAAAAGTCGATACAAGATCATTGAAGGAATCGCTCGAGGGCTTCTTTATCTTCATGAAGATTCTCGACTCAAGATTATTCATAGAGATTTGAAAACTAGCAATATCTTGTTAGATGGAGACATGAATCCTAAAATTGCAGACTTTGGTTTGGCCAGGCTTTTTGGTGGAGACCAAACTCATGCAAGTACCAGTAGAATTGCAGGGACATTGTAAGTTGAGATTCAATCCCTTTCTTTCTCACATTGAATTTTGAATACAACCTAAGCAGTTTTTTTTTTTTTCCTTTGGGATCTGTTTCTTTCGACGAAAAATGGGCATAAAACAAATTTGACGCACATTTTTAAGTGGAAAAATGGCCGTAAAATTTGTCTTGCGCCTATTTTACTTTGAAAGAAATGGAGCCTTAGATAATCTTAAGTCTGCTTATTTCCTGCAAATGAATATACTTAAAAACTCATCAGATTCTATCAAGGTTTTAAATTCGACCAAAATCCAAAGTTTCGGAACACGGAAACCAAAACGTTTCGAAACCGAAATCCCCGAAACGAAATAAATTTCGGTCTAAATTTCAATAAAATATTATTATTTTTATTTCTTTATGGAATTTCAGCCAAAATTTCGGGAGAAAAATCCGACATTTCATTAGCTTCAACCGAAAATTTGGGATTTCAGCCGAAATTTCAGTTTCGGTGAAGACCGAAATTATAGCCAAAACCGAAATTCAAAACCTTGATCAAGGCAACCTAGCTTCCTAACTTCCTACACTTTCCAAAGAAATTAAAACTAATACTAATTATCACATTAGAATAGAAACTTACTCTAAACCATATTAGAAACTCACTTTCCAAAACAATGACAAACCACAATTTCTAACTTCCTATTATTTCTACAAATCCAAAACCAATTTCCAAAATCAAATTAGAAGCTTATTACTCCTAATCAAAAGTAGAAACTTCTAAATTAGGGTCCTAGTTTAAACTAGGAAAGATCCATGTGTGGGCCTTCATGTCGCTCGCATTGAGCACGTTGCGTCGGCCTGGCCCTCCGACGCAGTGTAGGACCCTCAACACCCACAACCTTCTATTTACTGCAAAATAGTTTTAATCAATACAAGTTACACATTTTATGGATCAAAATGTAAACAATAGTAAATATATTTACAAAAAATTTGTACACTAATAGGAAAATATGATATTTTTTAGTCGAGTCAGTCATCACTCAATCAAGTGGACTTGACTCGACCCACTTTCGAGTCAGTTCGAGTTTTTAAGGTTTAAAATATGCTTTAAACATTTTCAGTGTGATAAACAAACACAATGAGACTTATTTGCCGATCATGCTCATTGTGTTTTTCCTTTAAGTTATGTTCTTGGGCAAAAACTTGTCTACAGTAAAAAAGAGTCAACTTGGGTGAATCAATGAAAAATGAGTTTTACATTAACTCAGGCACTGATCAAGAAGTTTCAAATAGTAGTTACTGACTTGGAAAAGGAAATTTTGGAATGTAATGCTTATCATTCTTTTTCAATAATCCAAACCCCAACTTACTTACCTAAAAAAGAAAAAAATAAAGAAAATTGAGAAAAATAAGCAAAAAGTAAAAAAATTTAAATTATTCTAAATAGTATGCGAATGCTTCTATCAAGAGCCACATTATATCCATATATGAGATTGAAAACTAAAAATTATCTTACTAAGCATTCAAGAAGAGGAAAGAAACATCATTTTGGTTGCTGATTGCATGCAGTGGATATATGGCACCGGAGTACGCCGTATACGGGAAATTCTCAACTCAATCAGATGTATTTAGCTTCGGGGTTTTGGTCTTAGAGATTGTGACTGGTCGAAAGAACGCCGGTTTCCATGAGTCTGATGGAGCTATTGATCTTCTAACCTATGTATGTATGAAACTTTATAATGTAATTTTATTGCTTAGGTATAATCTAAAAGGGAAGATTTACAATATTGATGGGATTTTGGCAGGCATGGCAGCATTGGACCGAAGGAATTGCTCATAAGCTGATCGATCGAAATTTGAATGAACAGTGCATAAGACAGGAGGTTTTGAGATGTGTTCTTATGGGACTACTATGTGTTCAGGGAGATGCAGCCGAAAGACCCACAATGTCAACAGTTGTTCTTATGCTCAACAGCTTCTCTTCAACTTTGCCAATTCCTTCACCTCCAGCATTTTTCATCGAGGGGAGTCAGATGGAGTCGGATGTGCTAAGAAATAATTCGGTAGTGAACGGAATGGAGTCTTCCGATCACTTCAATAGTAAGTTCAAACCGTATTCCTTGAATGAGGCGTCGATTACTGAATTAGACCCTCGTTAGGGAAAATGGGTACTAAACAAAAGTTCTGGTTTGATGTAGGACACTGTTTGTTATTTTCTGTAGATTTCTTATTTTCCTTTTTTTTTCTTAGTTCTATTTCTTATATAAGAGTCACAGTCTTAGTTGGATAACAGATAGAGCTTATCCTAATCCTAGTTGGATTGGAGATAGAGTTTGAAAGTCTATAAATATGGATGTGTATTGTATGTAGAAATCAAGTTTTCTCATTTAATAAAATTTCTTGCTCAGTATTTATCTTTTTCTTGTGGATTCAAGGATTCCTTCTTATTCCTTAGTGGATTCAAGGGTTTTTATCGAGGGAGACGATGCTATTCTTCAGAGGGTTGAAGACGGTGATCTTCGCCTCCTTTCTACACGTTTCCTCCACGTTAAGGTTTATAAATAGGCATTGAATTATTTGAGTAATATTCATTTAAGAAAATAAACATTTCAGTTAAATGCCTTCAAATCAACAAAGCATCTTTTGAGAAACTATTGTTTCCCTCCTTGGTTTCTAGTTTTAGTATTTTTCCTTTCTTTCCTGTCTATAGGCGTGAGAGATCAAGGCCAGGTAAGAATACTTCTAGTCTTAGTATTTTTCCTTTCTTTCCTGTTTAATGTCTATAGGCGTGAGAGATCAAGGCCAGGTAAGAATGCTTTGCATAGAGCATTGCGTGAGAGGCATGGGAGCAATGGAGCTTGAGGCATACTTGTCAAACTATGAGATACATATGAGAGAGAGAGAGAGAGAGAGAGAGAGAGAGAGAGATATGATGGATTCTCATTTAAGAATCCATCATGGATTTTGAAGTCAACACATGCATGCATGCATGCATACATACATACATACAAATGTGTATATGTCAGTCAAATGTTAAAATATGTAGCCATTTTGCAACTAAATGTTGGCACTTGACATTACAAGGGAAATGTTATCAGCACTACTGTATTTTGATGAGGGCACTCCTCACCTAAAAAAGAAAAAAAATAATTAAAGGATTCAAGAAGAGGAAAGAAACATCATTTGGTTGCTGATTGCATGCAGTGGATATATGGGAAATTCTCAACTCAATCAGATGTATTTAGCTTCGGCGTTTTGGTCTTAGAGATTTTGACCGGTCGAAAGAACACTGGTTTCCACGAGTCTGATGGAGCTCCTGATCTTCTAACCTATGTATGTATGAAACTTTATTGCGAAAAAACCAGTTACTCCAAAAGCTTAAACTGCTGGAGAAGGTGTTATTAAATCTTTTATTCATTAACACTCACCCTCACATGTGGCCCCTCTCTTTTTTGGGTTGGACTACACGTAGCACATGTGGATTTTTACCCTCAATAAGGTTTGAACGCAGGACCTTTTGCTCTGATATCATGTCGAACAACCAGTTACTCCGAAAGCTTAAACTGTTGGAGAAGGTGTTATTAGATCTTTTATAGTTTAACATTTATAATGTAATTTTATTTCTTAGGCATAATCTAAAACGGAAAATTAACAATATTGATGGGATTTTGGCAGACATGGCAGCATTGGACCGAAGGAAATGCTCATGAGTTGATCGATTAAAATTTGAATGAACAGTGCCCAAGACAGGAGGTTTTGAGATGTGTTCATATGGGCTTACTATGTGTTCAGGGAGAGGCAGCTGAAAGACCAACAAATTATAGAAATCTCAGGTTTTGAGATGTGTTCATATGGGCTTACTAGGAGTTTTTTCCAATCACAATTTTAGAAATCTCAGGTTTGGAGAGGGATTTTGAAAACACAGTTTTCTGATCCAAGATTTTAGCTATACAAACACTGTTTTCAAGCTAAAATCTGGATTTTATAATCCCAGATTCTAAAATCCGCGTATCCAAACGCCCCCTAGATGTTATATATCAAAATATCACCGTGTTTAGCATGGATAAAATAAAATGAAGTGTATCTTAATACGAGAAATTATATGATGAATGGGTGTATAAATACGTACTCATTTGGATCAAATATCAAGGGTGGTACTTTCTCATACGATCTTTACATTCATCATATAATTTCCTTTTTAATACTATAGCAAATTATTTATATTTGTTAGTCTTTTTTATTGCAAAATATATATGAGATGCTCTTTAAGATTTTTTTCAACATTGTTTGGGCTCCATCCAATTCATTAAGGGTTGGGTCTATATCCCACATGAGACATTCACAGCATTTGTCCTTGTCTCAGCTATTTAGAGGCGGATCCAAAGGATCTATTAGACTGTCTGTGTCCATTGTCCACGCATACACATTGGTAGGGATCCAAAGGATCTATCAGACTGTCTGTGTCCATTGTCCAGGCATACACATTGGTAGGGATCCCAAGGATCTGTCATTTGTAGAATCTATGTTTGGATGTGCGGCATAGGATCGGAGAGTAGTAGAATAAGAAGTCAACGTTGAGGAGACAAGCATTGGATTCGTTGGATCAAACCATTGTTGAAGGGGATTCGTTAAATGTGATTTGTTGGCTGAACGGTGGGGCGGCTCCTCCGTGGAGATTTCTTTCCATTTTCGATGAGATTGGTGATATAACTTCAGGGTCTTCTATCGGATATAAACATGTCAGAAGATCGGCAAATGATAAGGCGGATGCACTTGCCAAGCGCGGTGTATCTAGTGGTCTTATTAGGTGGTTTGACCATCTTCCTCCTTGACGAGTGGTGTGCCGTTGATTGTATCTTTTGACTGTTTTGTCTTCTTGTATTCTATTGTAAATATGGGAGTTCCATCTCGGTCTCCTGTTTTCCCATCATTTATAATATTACCATTTCAAAAAAAAAACATTGGATTTGAATTGTCGGGAATTACCTTGGAGAGTAGTGGTAGGTAGTGTTTGGTAGTGCGACATTGACTTGGAGAGTAAGGAATAAAGTAGGGGAGTCATTACCCAATATAGAGAATGAAGAGAGAAAGAGAGAGAGGGAAAAGATAGAAAGAGAGAAAAACTCTATTCCCAAGATTTTTCAACCAAAATTCTTCTGTAGAATTGGGTTTGAAAGTAATAAGGAAGGGACATGAATGACACCTACATGCAATAATTATGCCAGAATCATGATGGGGAGTCTCATGAAAGTTCAATGCAATATTGGCAACCAAAAGAGGACTCGAATTTACCTTTGTCAGCTAAACCCACTCCGATTAAGAGATCAAGGAGCAGCGGAAACCCTTGGAATGATTCAAAAGAAAAAATTTCTCCCCTAATTGGATTTACAGCATCCCTAGTTACTAGATTATCAATGGTGGTTGAATTGAAATTCACAAAGACCAAGTAAACAATACCGAAGTCATTACTCAAAGTAGTAATCTCTGCTTGATCTATTCCTTGCCGGCTTCAATGGTTCTCAAACACGAAACACCTTGGAAATTGGATCGATGGCTCCCTTTGATCACTCAAACTTGTGGAGGAACATTTTTCAAAATGCTAATTATTCTACATTGCTTTAAAGAACATGGCCACCACTCTTGATAGTCCAATCATCAAATCACTAATCAAATACAGATTAAACAAAACAAAGAGAGAGAGAGAGAGAGAGAGAGAGAGCAAAACGTGTAACGCTTAGGGTTCTCCAAAAACCCCAATATATAGATGAGTGGGTTGGGCGTCCAAGTTGCCTTGGACGTCCACACTCACCCAAACTCTCTTTCTCTTCCTTAGTTTCCTTCTTTATGTTAAAGTCTAAGTAGAAAAGACTCCCAATTCAAATCAAACTCTTTTAGAAACAATTCGCTTTTACAAATCAACTTTCCAAAACAAACTCAATTGATTTAGGAAACTTCTTTCCAAAACAAACTGAATTGATTTAGGAAACCTCTCATAGTTGGACATCCAAGTCTCGTTGTGCACCCAACACACTTGGGTTGCCAAATTTGAATTTTAGAAACTCTTTTCAAAATCTAAATTTAAGTAAATAAGGAACTTTTCTTCTCTCTCAAAATAAGAAACTTCTAATTGATCAATTAAACTAATTAATTAATATAAATTAAAAGGTTCCTCCTCCAATAGGAATTAATTAATTTCTACGCAAAGCCAGATGGGGAAAAATGCCCAAGTGCACCCGTCATACTCATCGTGTATCTCCACTCTACTTCTTATGTAGATGATCATATCCATCCATTTAATCTATGAAACCCAAGATCTGGATTCTCCAAGAATCTTAAAGGGTCAAGCGAGTTATGAGTGGGATCGTCACAGGGATCCGATGATCTATCCTGCAAGATTCAAAGAATCCCAATGCGACCTTACTCGGTAGTCACACTACGGTCGCATTTAGGTAAATGGTCCTCACTAGAACATTACCACGAAGATGAACATCCGATCATCGAATTACCCATAAGGAAAATGATATGGAGACCTAGAGTACCACCAAAAACGGGACCTGCAATGAGAACATGCCATGTGTGAAAGAAAATTTTACATTTTGGTGATTTCTCTTAAGGGATTGCTCACGTCATTAGTGATGTTGTGGCATGAAACAATTCGTTCGGTCCCCTTTTAGGTCCTACTCTCAGTTTCCCTAGCATTACTCTTACCCATAATCACATCATATGTGTGCGTCCTACATACAATCCTCATTTACGGGGCTGGGCCCTATGGGAGTGGTCATTAACTACCCCCTAGGATCACTTATGGTATACCTTCCAATCTAACGACCTGGGCCTACAAATGTATTTGCAAAAATCTTTGAGAAACAAACAATTGTTTTCGAAAATATTTTGATAAATGCTTTATCAAATCGTCTGCCTAGACTTATTTTAGAGGCCTATGCTGAGATTGAAACTGTAAATGACACCACCTCTTTAATCGGAGGTGAAGGATTCCATGTTGGGCATCCCTATTGAACTCGTGGGTTACCGTGTTACTTGAAACTATCCTCAAGTGACTCTTAAAGCAGAGCCACCATTGGAAAGCCTAAAGCCATGGAGTGGGCCCATAAATCAATATGACCCCTTAAGTCTAAGGACATATAAAGGGTCCTATCTGGCAGAACAACCTTATCCATATTCTTGTTCGTAGGTTGTTCTACTGTGATCTGTTCAGTGAACAAAACTAATGTCGCAGCCATTCTGCCGGCTTGGGGTCCACTACCTTAGTGACCGAGATAGGCCACCCCAATTCGTGTATGGAGGCTAGGTCTAATGTTGGTTGTGCAATGGGTTCTGTGTTTGGTTGCACAAAGTTTCAGCAGCCATCGGGATTTTGAAGGAAAATTTGTTAATTAGCATATATGTCCTGAAAGCCAGTGGTTTGATGTTTTGAACTGTTTGATTCATTAATAAAGTTTTCATTTCATAACATTCAGTGAGTATATCTTGGAGTGTGTGATGTGCTTATTCTTTTCTACACATGTTTGTCTTTAGGTAGCATCGTAGGATTATCAAGTCCATGGATTCACAGATCCTAAGGGGTAGGGAGATATGATATTCCATCTCTTTGCAGACCTAAAAGTTCCTAGTTGGGTTGAGACTAGACATCTCTTCCTTCAAAATCACGATGGCTGCCAAAAGTTTGTGCAACCAAACACGAAACCCATTATGGAGCCCTCAAAGAGCCCCTCATGGATTTTGAATTAATTAAAAAAATATCTATAGCAAATGATCTTTGATTTTAAGGTTTCTTCAATACCAGCCATCGTAAGAGGTTGTGTGGATGAACCATATTCAAAGTCAGATATTAGAATATGTACGTAGCCTTTTTCTATCTAAAAGTTGAACCATGAATATTATTCTTTTTAATGGATATAAGTTATATGCCATCCTCTGATTGGACCATCCAAATAGGGTTATTTAAGCGTATGAGTAGGAAGTGCTTTCTATCAGAGTTATAGGATGTTAGAATAAGTGGACCTTGATTTGTTCTATGAATGAACCATGCCTTCAAAATCTCCTTCATTGGAGACTTTTATCAAAGTTGGAGGATGATAAGATGAATAACCTTTTTTCTTGTTACCCCCATGTTTGGCAACCATGAAAAATTATTCGATGGAATACTACGGGCCCATGTGTGAGAGGGGTTGAGAAGGAAGGAGAGAGAGAGAATTGAGTAGGTGGGAGTAGGGATAGCATAAAAAATTTCAAAAGACTAGTGAAAAGAAAATCTCTATTTACAATTGTTTTTTTTTATTTCCTGATTTTTAGGAGCTTTTCTTGCTCCCCTCACTCCCACCCTCTCAAGTCTCTCTCCATCTCTCACAAATATTCCATGGAATATTTTTTTTCATGGTGGTCAGGCATGGCTATTAATAGCTATAATTTTTTTAACCAACCAACAATAGATGTAGTCACCTTGTCAAAAGCTCTTAAAATTCCCAAAAAGCTCTCAGCAGCTGATTAAAAAAAAGAAAAGACAAGGTGAATTCATCTCATTATCAAAATATGGTAGCACAAATATTAATGGTGTTCCAATATCATCTCTTATCTGCGTACACACATAAAATCAAATTTAACAGCAAGCTTCCTTCAAATATAGAAACATATAGGTACTCACAAGGAAGATATTATAAATTACACACTTCTATATGATATATTGGAAACCTCACTTCATCACTTACGAATGGGAGGTTTCTTTTTAATAGGGGTGTAATCCATGGTCACTAAGCCAACAGCGTCCGAAAGCTCTTATTTGTAAATCACTCACTTCATCATCTGAATCTGATATATTGGAAACCTCCCTTCATCAGTTATGAATGGGTGGTTTCTTTGCGATAGGGGTGTAATCCATGGTCACTAAGCCAACTGGGTCCGAAAGCTCACCTTCCTCGGCCAGATTGGACTTCCCATTAATTCTCTTGTTGCCGGCCAGAGGCAGCTCACTAGATACTTTTACATTCGAAATACTTCTTCCTACAAAACCCAAAAAAAAAATAAAAAAAAATTCAGTCCTCATTAATTTTGAGCTTAAATTTATAAATTCACACAATAAAATAGTCGATAAATGTATATATAGTACCTTCAATTGTGATCAATAAGAACAAGAAAGCAATGAAGAGAAGGGCATGACTTCGCTGCAAAGACGACATTGTTATGGATGGAAGGGAGAGTGGAAGGTCTGCGCAGATTCGCATTCATTTATATAGAAGATTTTGATAAATTACCCATTTCTCTATTCATTCTAGTAGTAATTTGTTGTATGTCTAGAACATATAAAGGAGATGATATCTACACTCCCTTATTTTTCTATTGGCACTCCTATTTTTGCATTTGAAATTGAATGTTGCAGCTGTGAATGACTACATTGATAGTCATTGTCGGATCAATGGTAATAGACAATTTTTTTTTTGGTGCCACAAGGGGATGCGCGCGTTTGTGAATGTTGATATTGTAGAACATCCCACATGGTCTTGGTCTCATGCCGAATGGACGTCCCATGCATAAGATAAAGGACAACAAAAATCAACGATTTAGCTTTTCTTGGTCGAACCCAGGGGCGATGCCAGAAATTTTGCACAAGGGGGACAAAAATTATAGTAAAAAGATATTTTTTAGAAGGAAGGGATATAAAAATGGTAAAATTGAAATTTTAAACTTATTTTCTATCTTAGGGATGATTGGAAAGGGGGGCATATTTTTTTAAAAAGGGGGTAAGTATAAAAAAATATTAAAATATATAGGTATATTTTTTTTCCCAAGAAATTAAGGGGGGCAATTGTCCCCCTTCCCTTTCAAGTGCCATCGCCCCTGGTCGAACCCTAAACGTGACTTGATGGATCAAGCATGCACCTAGAATAAACTGATTAAGGTATTCTCAATGGATACTTGGGGAGTGTAAAATAAATAGAGGAAAATGATTGTGAGCTATAGCTTCTATGAGCTTGAGGGCCCAAACACATGGGTCCCACATTTTTTGTGGTGATCCAAACCATTCATTTGCAAGGCCTCATCATAGATAGGGTGTGTACCAAAAATCAGCTCCATTGGATCATCCGAACCCCTCCAAAAGCGGAGGGCAAAAATGGGCAGATTTGTGGCAAACGGTGTCTGTCCATTTTGCCCTCCACTTTTGGATGGGTTAGGATGATCCTATGGAGTTGATTTTTTGTACACACCCTATCTATGTAAGGGCCTTTCAAATGAATGCTTTGGATCATCCTAACAATGTGGGCCCACATGTGTTTGGCCCTCAAGCTCATATAAGCTATATGAGCTTCAAGCTCACAATCATTTTCCTCAAATAAATAATGTAATTGGAATATATTTTCGTAAGAAGTACAGTGTAAATGGTACGAACTCCATTCCACCGTAGATAGCTGATCCATCGGTTATAAAATTATGAGATTTTAAATGCAGTGCACGCGTGAAGTCCAGTTTTTATCAAAATGTACAGTGGGGCCCACTTCATAGGAGCATCCTAACCATTCATTTGTTAGGCCAGATTGGTGCTACACCGTAAATCATCTCCATAGGATAATCCTAACCTTTGGATTTGTAGGGATTTCTATAATGTGCAGTCCCTCCCTCTATAGATCGGAGTGTTAGGATCATCCAATGGAGATTATCGATGGGGTCCAACCTATTTACGTTGTGGCCCAAACAAATGAACAGCTTGGATCATCCTATGAAGTGGGCCCCACTGTACTTTTTGAAAAATACTGAACTTCACGCGAACAGTATATAAAATCTAGGGATTTTTGCTTATTAGTCCCTACATGGCAAAATAATTGCAAACTTCAATTTTCTCGGTTAAATTTTTTAAAATGGCAAACTTACCCCCCCCCCAAACCCATTTAATCAATTTTAGCGTTTTTTTATTTACCTTCGAATATTTTTGGAAAAAAACTAGGAAATAAGCAACAATATTATCTCATCCGATATTCTCGTCAAAGAACCTTCAACAAAAAAATCATTTTAGGAATTAAATAAATTGAAAATCCTTCTAAAATAAATTAAATAGGGTCTGTTTGAGTTATATTTTCTTCATAGATAAATAAAGTAAGAAATTTTAGGAATATTTTTTGTTTCTAACTTTTCTAAGAAATTCCTATCTTGGTTGGACTGCAAGAAAATATCTCTGATGGAAAAAAATTTCTCATTGAGGAAAAGGGGAATGATATTCCTCTCACCCCCTTTGACGGATAAAATCCCCCCTGTAAGGGTAAGGAAAAACGTTAAAGGGGGTGAATTTGTCCTCAAGTAGTGAACCAATCTCACGGAAAACGTTAAATGGGGGGATTTTATCCGTCAAAGGGGGGGAAATATCATTTCCCGAGGAATTTTGTCTGATTAATTTAGAAGGATAACATCATAAACCTAAGGTCCATAAATAAAAAATTGAATGGGGTTGGTTTACCTTATCTTTTTTTATTTGTAAGAAATAAGAAATTTTAGATTTTTTTTTCTTTCCGAACTTTTCCAACAAAATTCCTACAATCCAACTGGGCCTAAGTAGAAGGAATTTTGTAAGAGAACCACTAATCCATCTTGTATTTAAAGAGCTGCAATTTCAAAAAAATCTCTTAGAAACCAATTTAAAAGTAGGAAAACACTTCTAAAACGGATGCCGTATTGAAAATAAAGGAGGTGTAAATATGAGCGATCGATTTGGATGTTTTTTGCATATCTTAAGGCAGTTGGAGGTCTTGGTGTTCTTGATCACGGCCACCGGTTGCAGTATGGTAGGGTTTTAGTTTTGTTTTGGGAATAAGAACTAGCGTTTGGGTTCTAATCTTAGGAGAAGAAGAAGGGAGAATGTCAAAGGGAAAGTCAATATTGTAAGAGATAATATTGTCGCTTATTTCCTAGTTTTTTCCGAAAATATTGGAAGGAAAATCAATAAACGCTAAAACGGATTAAATGGATTGGGGGAGGGGGTAAATTTGCCATTTTAAAAGTTGTAACGGAGAAAAATGAAGTTCGTGAGTTTTAGGGACATTTTAGCAAATATTTTCTAAAAGTAGGACTGTTCAGCTAATATTAGGGGTGTCAACGGATCCACTTCAGATCGGATCCACCTATGTCTTAGTCATGATCCATTCAAATCCCTTATCGGTTAGATCGGATTCAGAGTGTTCTTCGGATCCTACTTCTTGTGTCCATGTCATGATCAATTTCAAATCGGACCGTCCATCGGAGTGTCCTAGTAAGTCCTACTTACAAAACAACAAAAAATCTTAGCTTTCTTCATTTGAAATAAACTCCAAAACTTCCTCAATTCAGAAAAGAATTAGTCACTATATCTAATAATAACCCATGATTTTGATGAAGAATAGGATTTATTGTTGAAAAGAACTCCATTTTTCGAAGGTGCGCGACGATAAAACTTTTGAGTAACTAATCCTTGTTGAAGGTGAGTGGCAAGTGCACAGGAAGAAACACCGATTGAGGATACAAATAGAAAAAGATGCCTGGAAAAGGGAGAAGTGGAGAGTTGTAAGGTAAGTAATATTTAGTTCATTTTTATGAAATAGGCCTCCTTTAAGTATTAATATAAGAAATATTTTGAGGGTATTTTAGTAAAAGGATTTCGGATCGTGACTATCCATCGGAATTTTTTGCCATGTCTTGATCATGATCCGAAATTTTTCGGATCTTACGAAGAGGATCCATAATATGTCCATGGATCCTTTTCATGTGCCTAGATCCTGTTTATTAAGGTTCGGATTCGGACAGTCCATCAGACAGTCTGGGTCCATTGACACCCCCCTAGCTAATATGCTTTTCTTAAGGACTAATAAGCAATTATTTTACCATGTAGGGACTAATCAGCAAAAATCCCTAAAATCTATCCAATTAGTCATCCAAAAACTCTAATCATACACAGTAAGAAGGGTCTGATAGTATCACTACGTGACCCATCTGGTCGAGTCTTATGTCCAACAAAGAATAATATCTTGAAGACATCTTTGATTTTTTTCGTCATCCTTGACTAAAGGTAGGCTCATTCAGTGAGTGTGGGAGCAAGGGCAATCGACCGGACTAAGTCCGATGACCCCGACAAGATTCACATATCTCAATCACCGTTCACATGTCGGTGGGCCCATATCGTACAATGATCCTTCTCTACTAGTTAAAATAAGGGAGATGATTTTTTCGCCCCCTTGTAGGATTATGCAACTCCCCCCCCCCCCCCCCCTCCCCACGTGAATTGTGGGCAGACTTTAACGCTTTTTGACGTCAAATTACATTAAAATGGGGGCACATAAGCCTGGGAAACATCGCCCTAAAATAAGTTTTTCTTAACATAACCATGTTTTAATAATTGCACTAACTCAACTTGTCTGTTCTTTTTTAATTGGCTTCTCAGAGCTTTTTGGGAACAGTAATAACCTTTGACAGTGGATTTTGTGCAATTATTAAAACATGGTTGTGATGATATCATTTCCTTATATATTTATATACATGTATATGTACCTGTTTGTAAAGATAGGGAGTTTATATCCGCACTCCCTTGTTTCAATAATGGCACTCCAAACAATTTTCTTTCAATAATGGCACGGATCAAATCTTTACTGTAAGGTTTTGAAAGGGAAATGATAAATATGCCCCTTTCATCACCAGGACACCCACCTGCAGGTGCAAATCCGCTGAATCCTTCTGATGTGAAGTACATCATCCCCTCTGCAATCATTCATTGATACACAGCTGCTGGGTGTCCCTGGTCATGAAAAGGGGCGGATTTATCATTTCCCTTTTGAAAGGCTGTTCATAATGCCCAAGATGTTTCAATAGCCAATAAAAAAAGTGGTTAATAAAGTGTGGAGTGCAGTAATTAAAACAGGGAGTATAGTCTGCATAGAAAAGAATAAAAAAAGTATAGACAATTAATATGGGGAAAAAAAAAAGTTTAATTCATCGCTTTATATCTCAATCGTGAGGTCGTAGGTTCATTCCGAGCTTATATATATATTATAAAGAGGGAAGGGGAAATTACTGTTCATGCGTATATATATTGAGAGAGAGAGAGAGAGGGAATACGGTGTGACATATCTGATGAACATTTTTTTTTTTGAAATAGACATATCTGATGAACATTAACACGTCCATTGTTGTAAAATTGGAATATATTAGCCCAAACGGGTGTTGGCTCTTCGGCATTAGTCACGGGTTTGCTCCCTGGTGACGAGTGTTTGAATCCCCGGACTTATCCTGATGCACGTGGTGTGTGGGCCACTGCGTGCATTCGTAGAGAATAGTCCTATTCCCGAAGGGGGTGGGGACACCCTGCGTCATCAAAAAAAATTTTGGAATATATATATTCAGAGAGAGAGAGAGAGAGAAGCCGCGGTGGTAGGAGACAAGGAGAGTAGCGGCGACTAAGACTGCCAACATGAGTGGCGGTTGCCCAACTCGACGTTGTGTTTCTGTCCAGGGTATCGCGAGGGGGCATATGTTGCTTGCCCTGAGTTGGCCCATCCTGTCACACATCCTTGAGGTAACCTTAAAAGTTAATAACTAATTAGTAAAATGTAAAATTACGGAAACAAGTGTCCTTATTAAAATAAGGGTGTGTCCTTAGGGATGATCAAGGCGTTGGAGATCAAGGGGTCACTACTTGCAGAGGCGATGCCAGAAATTTTGCACAAGGGGGGCAAAAATTATAGTAATTTTTTATCTATCTTAAAATTAAGATAGAAAAAATTTCTATCTAAAATTTTGCACAAGGGGGCAAAAATTATAATAAATTTTGCACAAAGAAGGGAGATAAAAATAGTAACATTAAAATTTTAAACTTATTTTCTATCTTAGGGATATTGGAAAGGGAGGCATATTTTTTAAAAAGGGGCAAGTATAAAAATATATTAAAAAATTAAAGGTATATATATATATTTTCCAAAAAATAAGGGGGGCAATTGCCCCCCTTTCCTTACAAGTGGCATCGCCCCTGACTACTTGGACTTTATATGGCCCCATTGTGATCGTTGATTCCAATATGATATCTCTTGCAAGGTATCATATTAGCCAAGGAGAGAGATCTAAGAAGATTTCTTCTTAATTGTAGAGGGTGATTCGCTCAGTGTTATTAGATGACTAGATGGTAGCCATACTCACCCTAGGAGGTTTGTTGTTTTGGTGGATGAGATACAGGAGCGAATAGATGACCTTCATGTGTGGTTTCATCATATTTGCCTTAAGACCAACGAGATATTGGCGTGCAGGTGTGGGCGAAGAGGCTCTACAGATCTTTCATTTCCTCCCTCCTTGAGGATTTAGTTGTTTCTGTTTGTGTGTCTTCTCTTTACTTTATTTTAATAAAGCTTAACTATTAAAAAATATATCAAAATCATGTGTGGATATCATTTTCTAAAAAATATCATAATAATAAAAATTTGATGAGCATATAATAATGCTTAATTCACCAAAATATTTCTTCTTTTTATAATCTTAAGTGTTCCTACCATTGATGAGCCACATAATCCTCTCATGAACACCATGTGTTGTGCCAACTGAAGCTGTTGCAACAGTGCCGAATAAGCTATCCTATAGTAAGGCCCCCCACTGCCAATGTTCGTATGGATTACATGTGGAAGAGAGGACGGATTGAAGGCTTGGCTCTAGTTAATTTGTCTTGTTGGTGATCCTAAGGACTATCAACATAAACATGTGATTCTGGGCCCATACCTCTCCCATGTCGGGGAACGTAAAATGAGGTTTGGGCCCGAATGTCGGCCTTATTAGCCAATTCAGCCCACATTTTTATTGGGAATTTATTGGTTATGAATTAGATACTATCTATTGAGTTTTTTTTATGTTGTAGGCCCGTATAGTCCATTTTTCAAAAATAATTATGGGATGATCCCAACCGTCCATTTGATGGACCACAACGTAAATAGTCTTTGCCCCAAAAATCATTTCGATAGGATGATCCCAACCCTCTGATCTATAGAGGTTTCAATAATATGCAGTTCCTCGACACGATCATCCTATGGAAATGATTTTTTTTGGTACAAACTATTTGCGATGTGGCTCGTCAAATGGACGCTTTGGATCATCCTATGGTGTAAGCCGTGTAGTACTTGGAAAATACATACAGCCTTACACCGTAGAAAAACTCCTGTCTATATATCTGAGATTTTATACGGTGAGTTGGCTGTTAATACCTTTTCATTGGATGTTTATAGCTTTTCAAGTAATGCTATTGTTTTTAGGCTCTGTTCACTTGTTTTCCCGGGAAAGGAGAAGAAAAGGTTTCCCGGAAATTTGACGTGGCATTTGGAAAAGAAATCCAGGAAAACTGTGTAGGAAAAGGTTTCTCGTTCCTATTCACGTGCGCAGGAACTGTGCAGGAAAAGCTTTCCCGAGAAACTACTTGCCTACCTTTTTTCACTAGTTTTCCCGGGAAAGCAAATCCGACCAAAATAGTGGGATTTGGTTTCCCACACTTGTGAGAAAAGAGACATTTCCACATCATTTTTGGCAATTTCCATGTCATTATTTGATATTTTCCACTTAGGCTTGTTACTTTCTCAGGAAAGCAAGTGAACACTAGAATTCTGTCTTGTCAAGGAAAAAAGAGGCTGTTTTCCAGGGATTTGCTTTCCCGGGAACGCAAGTGAACAGAGCCTTAGAGGAATTCTAGACTGAAGGGAGCCCTTGCAAAAAAAGGTGAAAGGGCTCTCCCATTGGCTGCACATCACCATCATGCATTAATAACTGCCAAAAAGTCAAATATGATGGTGATTTGCAGCCAATGGGGGAGCCCTTTCACCTCTTCTTTGCAAGGGCTCCCTTCAATTTAGACTTCCTCTTGTTTTTAATTCGAAAATGTGTGAAAATGAAGAATGTCATACTCTCACTATTAAACAAGGACTGCAGATTTCATTTTCAGATCGAAATATTGGCTTATATATATATATATATATATATATATATATATATATATATATATAGAGAGAGAGAGAGAGAGAGAGAGAGAAAATGGTTTATGCGCTCGAGCGCAGATAAGCTTATCTGCCCTCGAGCACAGAAACAGGATGGGGCCACATTTTGGGTAGGATCCAAAGCATTTATTTGATGGGCCCTTTCATGGGTAGGGTGTCCACCAAAAATCAGCTCCATTGGATCACCTTAGGGTGTTCATTTGTTGGGCAAAAAATGGACAGATTTGTGGACAAACAATATTTGTCCATTTTTTGTCCCACAAATGGACACCCATTGGTGATCCAGTGGAGCTGATTTTTGGTAGGCCCCCCATTCATGATGGGGCCTTCTAAATGAATGCTTTGGATCACCCCCTATGGCCCCACCCCCTATTTCTGTGCTCGAGCGTAGAAACTCTTTTCTCATATATATATATATATATATATATATATATATATATATATATATATATATATATATATATATATATATATAGAGAGAGAGAGAGAGAGAGAGAGAGAGAGAGAAAGAGAGAGAGAAAACGGTTCCTACACATATGTGTAGAGAGTTCTCTACACACTAGCTTAAAATACAATGGGGGCCCACATTGTTTGGGTGATCCAAGCCATCCATTTTAAAGGCCCTCACATAGATAGGGTGTCTACAAAAAATCAGATTCATAGGATCATCCTAACCATTCGAACTGTGGAGGCAAAAAATGGACTAATTTGTGAAGGTTTAAAGACATCCATTTTACCTCCACAAATCGAAGGATTGGGATGATATATATATATATATATATATATATATATATATATATATATATATTAAAAAGTAAATGATATTTGCCCCCCTCCCCCTTTTCGAGTATTTCACCAACCTTCTTAGTCGTTTTTTCTTATAAATGGCCGCATTTGCACCTCTTTTCTCAGTCTTTTTCTTTATTTTTCAGGAGAAGTGAAACAAATTAAACGTGGAAATGCTGAGAAAGGGTGTGGAAATATCGTTTCTCTACTAAAAATATAAAAAAATTTAAAAGATGAAAAGTACTAAAAAATAATAATTAATGTTTCGCAATACATATGTGATATGATAAAAAGCCTGTATATTTATATTTTTATGGGATTTGAACCCCATAGAGCACTTCCAATTCCAAATTAATAAATGAGAGGCTCTAAACAGCCATCAATCTTATGAGGGATAAGATCACAAGACCCATCCCACGTGATAGACCATGCCTTCGCAATAACGATACCTTTCTGGAGCATAAATATCCAGGCAAAATGAGTCATGGAAGATGATGCGAAAGGGGCGGGGCCTACTGACATCACAATTACTTGTCATATTTTTGCAATGGTTTGCATGGTGTTAAATAGGTGACTAACGCTTGATGGGGATGTTTCAGATTTACTCTAGGTGTGGTTGCAAACCCGTGGGGTCCAATAGGTGGCATATGTCCCCTTTAGATTTTATTTTCATTTTATTTTATTTTTTGATTTCCGATTTCCCATATATATGGGGATGAGGTATTGGATTTTTTTAGGTTTTGAAATAATATCACATGCGGAGTTCTTCTTCTCCTACTCTCTATGGACATCAAAAATCTCGGTCAAGACTAAACCGAAATTGGCGAAACGTACCAAATCTCGGTCGAAGCTTCAGAAATTTTGTCAAAATTTAAAAAAAAAATTTAATTTTTTATTCCTTTCCCGAATTTCAGCCCAAAAAATCGAAATTTCGTGTCTTCACCGAATTTCGGCCGAAATTTTGGGATTTCGGCTTGGTCCGAAATGACCCAAAACCGAAATTTAAATCCAAGATCCTAACAGTCGACTTCTGGGTCCCGCATGGGGATTTGTATGTGTAGTGCGAGATCGTTGATTTTGTAGATCATTGTAAGCCTGAAGTCCTGATCGAACTCTACATTGTAAGCCTGACCAGGATGTATTTTGTTAAAATAGCAGTGATTGGACAATCTTAACCGTCGATGGATGGTATACAACTAACCACATTCAACAAGGCTTAAAAACCAAAAGAATTGACTTCTACGTATATCCAATCATTGTCACTTTTGGCAGGTCGTGAATTCATCAACAACCCATTTGCATTGTATTTTCCATCACCCTTGATCAAGGGGCTAGGATTTATTTGAGGTTTTATATGATGTGTGTGCGCGCGAGTCAAGTCTAGTATTTTTCCGAATGTATAATGTGGTGCACTTCTTAAGGTGATCCAAACCATTCATTTGATGGGCCACCACTTAAATAGGCCGTTGCCTGTAAATTATTTCCGGTGGATGATCCTAGCCCTCCGATCTAAACAGGGACTGTACATCATTGAAACCTCTACAGATTGGAGGGTTAGGATCACCCTATGCAGATGATTTACAGGGGTGCAGCCTATTTATGTTTATGATGTGGCCCATCAAATGAAACGTTTGGATCATCTTAAGAAGTGGGCCCCAATGCACTTTCTGGAAAACATTTGATTAACCTCTTTTATTAATAGGGAAGCACAACCACATTTCTCTTGTCCCTCTTGGGTTAATGGGTTATGCCCCCACTCTGCTATAAATTCATCTGAATTCATTTCTCAACGTGATACTTTGTGTGAATCTCATCGTTCACACTGCCGATTCTTTGATAATTGCTCTAACTAAAAGTTTCTGTTGTTGTTGCCTTGAATTTCAAAAGGCAGCTAGTGGTTTTATAATAGGACTTCTATTAATATGAGTTTTTCTTTGCCATGTCTTCGCATATATCGGTTCCTATTTTACATTGGGAAACCTTGAGAATGGTTGGGTGCCTTATCCATTAAAGAAAAAGCTTGGTTTTTGTCTTTGTACGACTTCAACGTGATAACGCAAAACGTTATTTTGAGTTGGACTTCTATGACTCGGTGAAAACAAGAAAAAAAGAGAGTAATGAGAGGAGAAGAAGAAATGTCTTAAGGATTGGTTTTGGGCACTCTTTTGGAAAAAGGAAAAAATCAAGGGTCCTTCTTCGGCACTTTTTTGGTAAAATGGGAAAAGTGAAGGAGTTTATTGACCTCTCTTGGGAAAGTTGGAGGAGGTTGAAGAAGAAGAAGCAAGGCTTTCTAGGGAGCGAAGGCCTTGGACCCTAGACGGCATACGGTATCGAGTTTGTGTCTCGTGTAATCAGGAGAAAGCTTGTCCTTTTGTAATCTGATGAGTACTTCTTGTATTCCTATTATTTTTCACATAGCGAAATCTTTTGAAGTCTTTTCCCAATGGTTCCACAAATAGGATTAGAATAGTTCCAATTTTCCAAACGACTTCAAAAGCTTGTACTTTTGTGGAACCATTGGGAGTACTCACCAGAAAAAATATGTCAGAGGTTGATAAGGTGCATTGGGAATGTGTTTTCACACTTATTTCATGTTGGAATTAATTCAATCGGTGACTAAACTTGTGGGGCCCATCCAAGCCACCCAAGTCTATCTTTAGAAATTGTGAGAGTCCTAATTATTTAGAATTGGATGTAAAGTTGAGTCGGTTCTCATTATTGGGTAGAGTTTTTTAGATATTTTGTCTTTATCATTATCTTATTATTTTTAGAAGAAGTTAGCCGGTCGAGAGTCCATGTGTGCGTAAGATCAAAAGAGACAGAAACGTGTGATTTTTTTGTAACTCATAGCAACATCTATTTAAAGATGCCTGTGTCAGTAGTTTTAAATGAGATGAATGAAATATAGAAATACACAGTAACGTTCTCTTCTTATAGAAAAGCGTTTTATATCCTTTTCTTGTTATCTAAAATTTTACAAAGTGGTATCAAAGCAGAAGGTCTTGGGATTTTCATAGATCAGAA
This sequence comes from Tasmannia lanceolata, assembly GCF_043159265.1. Taxonomy (NCBI): domain Eukaryota; kingdom Viridiplantae; phylum Streptophyta; class Magnoliopsida; order Canellales; family Winteraceae; genus Tasmannia; species Tasmannia lanceolata. The sequence continues at coordinate 61,099,225 of NW_027518680.1, read as the reverse complement.
ACGCCTGCGACAAATTCAAGAAAACACCGGCAAGGGTTCGGTAAGTTAATAACATGGCAGGTAACACCAATTCTACAAATTTTCAGCAAAGCGTCCATTTATTTAAAGGTGAAAATTTTCAATTTTGATCTATGAAGATGAAGACGTTATTTATTTCTTATGAATTATGAGAATTGGTGGAGAATGGGTATGAAAATTTTGCAGAAAATGAAAGATTGACTACGGCACAAAAGAACGAATTGAATGAGAGTAAAAAGAAAGATGCAAGGGCTCTTTTCCTCATCCAGCAAGCTATGGATGAACCAATATTTCCAAGGATCATGGCTGCAAGTACATCAAAAGAAGCATGGGATTTGCTTCAAGAAGAATATCAAGGTACTTCAAAGGGGTAATCTCCGTTAAGTTACAAACCTTTCGTCTTGATTTTGAGAATTTGATTATGAAAAATTCTGAATCAATTCAAGTGTTTTTCTCTAGAGTCAGTTATATTGTAAACCAAATAAGAACTTATGGGAAAAATTAGATGATCAAAAAATTGTTGAAAAAGTGTTAATGAGTCTTCCAAATAAATTTGATCATGTAGTTGCTGCCATAGAATAGTCTAAAGATTTATCTACATATTCTATGAATGAATTAATGGGTTCTTTGCAAGCACATGAGCAGAGATTGAATAGGACTGCAGAAAATCCACTAGAACAAGTGTTCAATCAAAAGTGGATTCGAAGGAAAGATTTGATGATTTAATTTTGGTTTCCGAGGAGGAAGAAGCAGTGGACGTGGTGGATTCAGCGGCAGAGGAAGAGGCCAATCAAGTGGTTATCAAAGAAATCAAAATGGAGGTAACCATGGATCTACTTCTTTATTTTGTTCTCTTTGCAAAAGATCAAATCATAGTAATAAGGATTGTTGGTATAAGGATAGAGAAAATCAAAATAGAAATTCACCACAATGTTTTTATTGCAAAAAGTATGGTCATATTGAAAAAAATTGTCATCAAAAGGCTAGGGAAGCAAACTATCATGAAGAAAAAAGTGATGAAAAAGTTAAAAAAGAAGATAACGTATTTTTGTTATGTCTAACTGCCAATGTTGAATTAAATGATAGAATATGATATTTAGATACTGGTTGTAGTAACCACATGACTGGGAATAAGGATTATTTTCTTGAAATAGATAAAACTGTCAAACCACGAGAAATGATGGGTGATAACAATCATGTTAATGCCCATTGAATTGGTCCCATCGTGGTTTCTACATTGGTTGGCAAGAAACAAATCCAAGATGTTATGTATATTCCTGGGTTGGCTCAAAACTTGCTAAGTTTGGGTCAATTGATAAAAAAGGAGTACCGTGATATCTTTGATGAAGGAGAATGTAAACTTTATGATAAGAAAAGTATAAAACTAGTTTTCTCTATTAAGATGACAGAAAATAAGATGTTTACACTAGTGTTTTCAAAACTAGTATTCAATGCTTTTAGTGCATATGATGATGACTCTATGTTATGGCATAAGAGATATAGACATTTGAATTTTGGTGGATTGTCTTTACTGCAAAAATTGAATATGACCGTTGGTTTCCCTTCTTTAAAATATGGTGGAAAAGTGTGTGAGGCTTTCATTTCGGGAAAACATCACCGTGAGCAATTTCCAAGTGGTAAGTCTTGGAGAGCATATAAGCCTTTGATGCTTATACATGCTAATATTTGTGGCCCTATGCAAACTTTAGCTTTGAGTGGGAATAAATATTTCATTCTATTTGTTGATGATTACTCAAGCATGACATGGGTATATTTTCTTAAACAAAAAGATGAGGCTTTCTCTATCTTCAAACAGTTCAAGGCACTTGTTGAAAACCAAAGTGGTCATTCTATTATTACTCTTCGTACTGACCGTGGTGGTGAGTTTATTTCCAAAGAGTTTTAGGATTTCTGCAAAGAAATGGAATCAAAAGACTGTTAACAGCGAGTTATACTCCACAACATAATGGAGTCGCAGAGAGAGAAAATAGAACATTTGTTGAGGCGGCAAGGAGCATGCTAAAAGACAAAGGGTTGCTTAATGATTATTAGGCTGAAGCAGTAGCCACAGCGGTATACTTATGTAATCGCGCTCCTACAAAAGCAGTTCGAGAAAAAACTCCATATGAAGCGTGGAGTGGAAGAAAATCCAATGTGAGTCATTTTAAAGTTTTTTGCTCTATAGCTTATATTTTTATTCCATCTGAAAAGAGACAAAGGTTAGATCATAAAAGTAGAAAGTGTATTTTTATTGGCTATAGTGTGGAGACAAAAGGGTATCGACTTTATGATCCTATTTCCAAAAAATTGATCATAACTCGTGATGTTATTTTTAATGAAAAAGAAGCTTGGAATTGAAAAAATAATGTGGAAGCCCCCTCATGTGTTTTAAATGAAAATACATCATGTGAGACACCTTCTCTTGAGATTTGTTTACAAATTCTAATGAATCACCAAGTTCATCTGGTGATTCTACTCCCATGAGAATGAGAAGTCTTGCTGATATTTATGATTCATGTGAGTTTGTCTGTTTTGCAATGGAGCCTTCTAGTTTTGTTGATGCAGTGAAAAAGAAAGAATGGTGTGAAGCAATGAAGGAAGAGATTGATGCAATTACTAAAAACAACACTTTGACATTGATGGATTTGCCTCCAAACAAAGAAGCAATTGGACTTAAGTGGATCTACAAGTCAAAGTTCAATGCCGATGGTTCTCTCCAAAGACACAAAGCTCGGTTAGTTGCAAAAGGTTATGCCCAAAACCTAGGTATTGATTACTTTGAAACATTTGCACCTGTTGCTAGAATGGATACTATTAGAACTGTTTTGGCTTTAGCAGCTCAAAAGAAATGGCAAGTTTTTCAGCTTGATGTGAAATCAACCTTTCTTAATGGAGAACTTGAGGAAGAAGTGTATGTGGAACAACCTCAAGGTTTTGAAATGAAAGGCATAGAGCATAAAGTGTACAAATTGAAGAAGGCACTCTATGGGCTTAAACAAGCACCACGAGCATAGTATAGTAAAATTGACAAGTATTTTCTTGAAAGCTCATTCCAAAAGAGTGCTAGTGAACCAACTCTTTATGTTAAAATTCATGGTAATGATATCTTAGTTGTTTGCTTATATGTGGATGATATGATATACACTAGGAGTTCTCTTGATATGGTTAAGGAATTTAAAGAGAGCATGTTGAAAATTTTTGAAATGTCAGATTTGGGTCTATTGCATTATTTTTTTGGAATTGAAGTTATTCAAGGATCCAATGGGATTTTCATATGTCAGAAAAAATATGCTTTGGATTTATTGAAAAAATTTGGCATGGCAAATTGTGCACCTGCAAAAACACCTATGAATACTAATGAGAAACTTACTTTACAAGATGGAGTTGAAAAAGCAGATGAGAAGAATTTTAGAAGCATTTTTGGTGGTTTGATTTATCGAACTCATACAAGGCCAGATATTATGTTTGCAGTTAGCATTATTTCCATGTTTATGCATAGTCCAAGCAAGAATCATCTTTGGGCAGCAAAGAGAATTATGAGATACATCCAAAGCACAATCAATTTTGGTATTGTGTACTCAAAAGTCACTTACAATAAATTGATTTATGTTTCTGATAGTGATTGGGCAGGTTTCATTGATGATCGGAAAAGCACAACAGGCTATTATTTTAGCCTTGGATTAGGTGTCATAGTTTGGGCGTCCAAGAAGTAACTTACTACGGCACTCTCAAGCACAAAAGTCGAGTATATTGTTGCTACTACTACAGCTTGCCAAGCGATTTGGCTACGAAGGATTTTACATGATTTGAAGGTGTTAGCCCATGGGTTCACTCAATCACCTTGTTTTGATGATTAACAAACGCAAATTGATTAGTCTTTTATGGATTAATTGTTTGCCTTGAGTGTTGTGCTATAGACAGAAAATTCATAGGTCAATCCTTGCTAGCACACTCCATTGATGGCCTATGCTTGAAGATGAACCAAACACATGTCAAAGAGGCTAGAGCATACAAATGATCCATTCATGCCTTGGAGGTACCAAGGAGAAGCTCATCATCAACCATCTCAAAGCATTGAACAAACAAAGGAAGATCAATGAAGGCCAAAGCTTGTGGATCAACAACTTGCAAAGGAGCTAGAACTAAATGGTGGCATCATCCTTGGAAGGTGTCAAGCAGAGAAGCTCAACCTTGAAGATCCCAAAGCAAGCCATGCACTCAAAGAGAAGATCAAGCAATGGCTACCTCAAGAGTTCATTCAAGAGAGTGGTAAAAAGGGTAGATTGTATCACCTATCTCTCTTGTGTTTTCTCTTATCAAGGCACATCTTAAAACCCCTTTAAAATATATTTTTCAAAGAGACTAGCTGTGGACCCCGATCCGAGGATGATGAGGGAATGAGTCCCTACATCCTCTAGATCTCCACATGAAAGAGAGCTCTACCAAGGAACTCTCGAAACAGATGCCACCCTCATAGCATAGCACGAGTGGCGATATAAATGATATACCTCTCGATTCAGGAACAAATCCAGATTCGAGACGTATCTAAATAAACTCAGAGTCGCCATCCATGGATAGGCCATGGAACCCCAAAACAAATCCTCTGTGCAATGGATAGCCAGAAATATATATGGGCTCGTGCCTGATTACGAATGGGGAAGGTCCAAAGAGCACTCCAAATTCGTCCTAGTGCAAGCACTTGGTCTCTTATGCCATTTATTATTAAATCCAAAGAGTTTTGGGCAAAATCATGTCAAATGAGAACAAATATCCCAGAGTGGACGTCTACCTAATCATGCATGACTCGGGGATGAAATAATAAACACATACAAAATAAAATAAAAGATGTGCCACCTAAGCACAGCTAGGTTATGAGTGACATGCCTAACTGGTGTCTAAGTTCTGGTGGACAAACACACACATGCTACAGCTAAAGGTATAAGGTATGCGCAGGAAAGTAAGAAAACATAACAAAATATACAACATGACAACATAACAAATCCTAGGACTCTAAACGATTTAACCCGAGTCCTTGGATGGTCTGATGTTCATCCAAGAAGCCTACGTATCCCCGTCTCCCCAAGAATCAGAATCACGTAGTTCTTCGCACCTATTCTAAACTATGATGCCTAAGAAATCTAGACCTCTATCCTAGACTCGATCTAAAAGACCAGACTAGTTACTAAAGCTTCTTGTGCGATTATTTAAATTCCAGTGAATTATAGATTTTAGGACACCCTGTATGCCCTAACTAAATGCAAGTTAGCCCTAAGCTAATGCAGGTGGTTTCTACAACCTATGTGTAACTAGGCTGTGTTTCCTAAGAAAAATAAAGGGTGGACTATCGTATCCTATTCTAGTCATCAATCGACGATGTAGATCGTCAACTGACCAGACGGAGGCGTTCCTATAACTCTAGGACAAACCCCTAACTCTAAAACAAGCACAAACAAACACACAACAAAACAAAGACCAAACCCTAACTCTAAAACTCTCTATCTAGGACAAAGTCCTAACTCTAGAGAAAGATTTTTCGAAAACAGGTTTATGAAATATTTTTGTATTTTTTAAATGGTTTAAATGGTTTCTTTTATAAAATTTTGCTGGACTTGGGATATGAATCTCAAGCTGCACTACGTACCTCGTGGAAGAGGATCAAGCCAACGTAGTTAAAAAATGAACTCTCATAATTATCACTAAATTTTAACATTTCAAAAAATTTTGTTAAATTTTTAAGATTTTCAAATGTTTTTAGATGCTTTAAATTTTGAATGTTTTTTTTTTTAATGATTTCAATGTTTTAGGACCTTTAAACATTTTCACTCTTAAAGGGAGCACGCAAGCACAATCACAAACTAGGGTAAAGCCCTAAAGCTAAAGGGGAAACCCCGAAGAAGCAACTAGCGTCTTAAAGAGACGATCCACAACAAGAAAGCTAGCATCCCATGAACAATGAAAACGATCTAAGATCCCAAGCAAGTAAAGCTCTAATAAGACTGAGTTAGTCTCTAATTAAGGAAGAATGACAACAACTTTAAAGAAGAAACTCCTAGCTACCAACACTAAGAAAAGGGGGCAAATGAGTCAATGAATCTCTAATAACGCTACCAAAATATAGGGCAAATAAGTCAAAGACTCACTACAGAAGAAGGGGTTATTCTAACATGAGGCTGGGTAAGCCTCCTACAGGGAAAACTCTCTAAATGAGACAAGATTTGTCTCCAAACAAGGACTATAAATGAGGCAAGGCATGCCTCCTACGAGAAAACTCCATACCAAACTAAGGTAATTCCCTAAGGGATAGGCTCTAAACGATAAGGCTAGTCTCCAAAGGAGGATCGCCTTGATGAGACAAAGCATGTCTCCTAATATAACTCCCTAATGAGACCACAATGGTCTCCCAAATGAGGGCTCCAGATGACTCTTTCATTGCCCTTGCAATGATAAGAGTCATAATTTCTAAACACACCTAAAAGACTCAACAAATCATCTAAATGAGAAAAGGAAATGCTACCAAGACTTGATAAGTCCCCTAAAAGAATGGGCTTGGGTTAACACCTTCATCGCCCTTATGCATGATGTAAATGATAATCTAGAATCAATTGATCATCTGTACATGATTATGCCAATCAACTTTTTTTTGTACATGATTATGCCAATCAACTTTTTTTTTACAGATACGAAATATAGAAATTGATGAAAATATTGTCATGGACCTATTAGTAATATGGTTTGAAAATCACATAAATTATACCACCAAATTTCACCTTAACAACCTATTCCAAATATCTTAAGAAACAAAAGATACAATTTCTTCAAATAAACTACATTAGTTGCAACTTATTACCCTTCACAACTATGTAAACTTTATCCTTTTCTTCTCATTTCATGATTCTAGCACACATAAATGTGTCACAAAACTTTCAACTCAACACAATATAAAAAACTTACAAGAGTACATAGTTGAACACAATGAACATGAACTACAGGAACTCTTAATTTAGCTCACTGACAATGAAATAAATTGATTCTCATTTCAGCATAATAGAAATAAACTATAATAATTTTTAGCTTAGTACGACGACAATGAAATACATTGGTTTTTCATTTAATTCAACACAGTGATAAGAAACTATACTACTTGTAGTTTAGCACAATGACCGATAAGATCCAGAATTTAAAGAGAAAGGAACTGTAAAAGAGTTTCCTATACTCGTGATCACAGATAAAAAAATAAATTGGCACATAATTTTTGTAGTTTAATAAATCATAATAGAAAGGCAACAAAACTAAGGGTAAATAAGAGTGAATAAGTGTCTGTTATGAACCAAATGAAATGAAGGGTTCTAATATCAAGGTAAAAAAAATTGATCACCAAAGCAAGGCTATAAGAAGATTGTCTTGAAGAAGATAAATCAAGTCCAGACATTGAGTAATACATAATATTGTCGTTATTAAATGAACAGTAAAGAAAAATTAACCTTAGCCCTACCTCTGTTTCTAAACTTACTTTACTCTAATATAATAGTACCTGAATTTATGTAATTACTATGGTAGTGTCAATACTAATAAGCCATGTTATCAATGTTGTTGATACTTTGCTTCAGAACTTCCATCCAACCTACCTCAATTCATACCACCCGAGCAACCTTCAAAATTATTTTAACTTTCTTAAACTGAGGGTGCTCAATCAAAATAATGAGGACAAGCTGATATCACCTATCAATTCTAATATTTACACCTACTATATTTGTTTCTATTAATTATACATTAGGTAAATACCCTTATAATCTAAAAAAAAATCAATCAGTTCTTATGATTCCTGTTGAAATTTAACAAGAAAATTAGCAAACAACTCATCAACATTTTGATTGGTTCGTGGCTGCCTTCTATTTTAATTGACCATAAAAAAAAATGATGATAATATCTTCATTATTTTAATATCAGTGGAAGGCAAATCTAAAAAGTGAAAGTGATAGAAGTCACAACATCAAAATATGGTAGTATAGACATCACTTTTTCCAAGATCAATTGACAACAAACTTCTTTCAAATTTGTGAATTGAGGTCATGTATATCTTTCCGTTTTTTAAGGAATGGATAAAAGGTAACACCAAAAACTACAATTATTAAAAGTACAAAGTATATGCTTAACTTTCCAAGGTTCTTATCACAAACCACCATACCATGGAATTTTCAATCTATAACAAATCTATATATAAAGTAATAAACATACCACATTTCATGAACAATTAAAAAAAAAACAGTGTGAGGGCTGCTATTATCAAAGACTGTGTGATGGCTGCAAATACAAGGCTAAGAAAAGGGGTGTCATCATCAAAATGAAAAAGGGGCTGACCAAATCATGGGTGTAAGGGCTGCAAATATCAACAAAGGAGGGGCTGCGCATATCAAGGTAATATGGGCTACCATTAATTATCCATAGATGAAGTATTTCCCATTCAACTATAAACCCAATGATAAGTAGGACATTACCTGAACTGTATGGCAGAAGTGAGAAATGGAGGTGGCTAATGAGGGAAGATGGTGTGATGAAGGGTAAATGGCAAGGGTTTCATTGACATCCCTAAGAACAGGATTGTATTGGTGATACACTATCTTGCAAATTGCGTCAAACCCAATTCAACCCATGCTACAATCTGACCCTCTAGACTACTACAGGTCCAACATGAAATACACTGAAATATGGAACCCCAAGCAGCTGCAAGGAACTAGATAAGCCAACCTGAACATCACTGGTTGACTACCAAACATGTCTTTTATAAACACTATTGAAAGGAAAATCTATACATGAAGTCAATTATCCTCCTTTTTCTCAACAAAACTGATTCTACTAGGCAATGCCCATAAATAAATCCAAGAATATACAAACCTTAATCTTGCAATCATTCAAGGTCAATTCACATCTTATTGCATGTATGCAGAAAAGAACTAAATAGAAAACATCATTTTTAGGTATTATAGCATACAATATGATTAAATCATTCGGAACAAGCATTCATTAGCATAGAAACAGGTTTATGTTCATAGATTCAACCAAAGTCATTTGTAACTTAAACAGAGCTGATCAAAATAAGAAAAAGATAACACTATAATTAATCCACACAGCTTCATAAGATGAAAGTTCAGGGGTAATAAACTGAAAATGTGATTGAGAAAACCTTAAAGCTCATTTAGCAATACTTATAAAAAAATAAAGAAATGAAAAGAAAATAAATAAATAAATAAATAATGAAGGATCATACCTTTCTATTATGGCTGCCAATTACCTCTCACATTTGCTTCTTCTCAGTTATGCCTAATCACTCCCTTGCTAAGAATTTTCAGTGAAACCAAAGGCAAGATCTTGAAGTAGTTCAAATTTGTGCTGAGTTTCTAATCTGAAACGTGCAGCTTTGGATCAAAGGCTTAAAAAGTTGTTCTAGAGCAAAAATAAAGCATTATAAACTCTGATTGCCTTTTTCCTTAAAATCTGATCCCTGCTCCATCGTAAAAACTCCTCTCTGAGAATGTATTTTCCACTGGAATTGATGATTTTAGGCTATAAATATGCAGATTGAAGCTATCACAATCCATATCCAGGTTTTCTTGAAGCCAGCTAGAGGTTTCTACAGAAAAGGCTTTGAGATTTTAGATTTCTAGGGTTTGGGGCAAGGAAATTGAAATTCTAGGGTTTCTAAAGTTTAAAACAAGGATTGGCAACAAAGAAAGCTAATAAGGATAGAGAAATGGAGTGATTGAACCGAAGAATACATCCAGCCGGATCTCCGGTTAACTCACCGGAGAAGATAAATGTTTGCCGGAATTTAGGAGAAGATGATCGGAAAATAGGACTTTGGGTTTGAGAAAAAGGCAAATTATGATACAACTTTGCAGGGATAGTAAAACAAGGTAGCTTGAGAAAGAAAAAGGTAACCGGAGTTTGGCCAGAGCTCAGGCGAGCTTGCTGGAGAAGAAGGAATAAGAACGAATGTTAGAGTTTTGGCTCAGATCTACTTTCTCTCACTAAAATCCCCACAGCTTCTTTTTCTAAAAGAAACATATGAAAACCCTTCTTCCAATGAAAATGAAGCCTTAATCATCTATTTATAGGCATTGGTCCTAATTTTTTTACTCCCCACAAGTTTCTTCTAGACATCCCCATGTGTTTGTCCTAACATAGATTTTGTGTGAATTGGGTGGTCTATAAGAAACGCTTAAGTAAAAAAAAATGATAAATTCTTGCCCTTTAAAATGTACAGGAAGACCTCTGCTGCAAAAATATTCCAACTGGACCACCTCGAATCTGGATAAACTAACACCCCCTTTCTGCTATACTATTTTAACCTACACTACCGTCCTCACTCGTTCACTAGGCAAACATTAACGGATTTTAATGAAATTTTAAAATGACCTTGGTGGGACCCTGACTTACCATGGGATAAAATTTGGGGTCTCAAGTCATTCATTTGATAAGGTTTTCAACCAAACATGGCTAATTGGGGTTTGGTCAAAATGGGGTGTCTACACTAGCACACCCTTAAGGACTTAAATTGATAAGTGAATAGCCATAGTGGTGTACCAACATGTTGGGACCCATATGGCACTCAACACAACATTGAACAAAACAAAGTTCTGAACAAACAACCTGGACCAGCAACTAAATCCTATCAAAACTGGTTTAAAATATTTTTAAATATTTTTAAAAATATTTTTAACAGATAGCTCTCATTTTTCTCATATCCGTAGAGTATAAAGACGTCGAAATCCGACAAGAAACGAAAGATATATGAATCTTTCAAGTATGAAGCAGATTGCTGGAAATCTAGTCTCGGAGCTCCAAGAATTTTTCTCGGAACTCCGAGACATTTCTCAGAGCTCCGAGAAAACAATCAGGCACAAAAAAAATATAGCTGTTGTGGCCCAACTGCTAGTTGACTGTTTGACCCAGTTTTGACTGTTTTGCCCCCCAAACGGTCATATTGAGTTGGGACTTCATATATACCTATTCAAATGGTCTAAAAGAGATAATGAACATGGTCCAACTCTAACAAACCCTTGAAAATTATTTGGCCATCATTTTTGGATTTTTCTCTCCCACTTCTCTTTGTGCCTTGATTTTGAGAAATCATTTGAGAGTGGATTAGGCTATACTTTGTACATCTATTTGAGAGATTTGTAGTGAGCTTCAACTTGCATGCCTACATAGAGGCAAAGCTTTTAACTTCTTCATCGTTGTAAATTTGGCGAAAGGAACGCCGTGTAAGTTCCTTGGAGAGTTTGGAATCGGTGGCAAGGGCATCCATGTTTAATTCCCTTGGGTGAAGCGTTTAGAACTCGGCGAAGTATGAGAGTAGGTGTAAAGGTGGCAAGGGCATCCTCATTTAATTTCCTTGGATTGTAAAAGCCTTGGAGCCGGGCGTGGTGGAGACTTCAATAGTGAAAATCCTCAAGTGCGACCTTGAGTAGAGTGGAGTAGGCCGTTGGCCAAACCACTGTAAATCTTTGTGTCACTTGTGATAGTATTTCTCTATCTCTCACTCCCTCCCTCACTCTCTTATTTGTACTTTGCATTACATATTTAGAATTGAGTGAGTTAGCATTGGCATTTTACTTAAACACCTCTACATTGCTAATTAGGCCACTAAATCTCCTAATTAAGTGTGTTGTTTGACAAGGGTTTTTAAGCTTATATAAATTTGTTATATTTGATTAAACTTAACTATTTCAACTTAATTAACAAGGGATAAAACTAGGGTGATTTTAGTAAGAGTTTTTAAAAGGGAAAGTTTTTATGAAAACACCCAATTCACCCCCTCTTGGGTTGCCTAGTGGGATTTCAGAAGGAAGAACAAGGCGGACCTACATGGATGTTTTGTAACAACAAATCCACAATTGCCTTAACAAAGAATCCAGTTCATCAAAGGAGAACGAAGCACATTGAGATCCGTCATCATTTCATTCGAGAAGTCACAGCCAAAGAAGAAGCTGATTTGAAGCATTGAAACACTGAAGATCAAGTGGAGGATATTTTCACTAAAGCTTTGCCGGAAGACAAGTTCAAGAAATTTCGTGAGATGATGGGAGTACAATCATTCACCTAGTTTGAATTAAGGGGGCGTGTTGGAATTAATTTAATTGGTAACTAAACTTGTGGGGCCCATCCAAGCCACCCATGTCTATCTTTAGAAATTGTGAGAGTCCTAATTATTTAGAATTGGATGTAAAGTTGAGTCGGTTCTCATTGTTAGGTAGAGTTTTTTAGATATTTTGTTTTTATCATTATCTTATTATTTTTAGAAGAAGTTAGTCGGTCGAGAGTCCATGTGTGGGTAGGAACAAAAGAGACAGAAACGTGTGATTTTTTCGTAACTCATAGCAACATCTATTTAAAGATGCCTATGTCAGTAGTTTTAAATGAGATGAATGAAATATAAAAATACACAGTAACGTTCTCTTCATATAGAAAAGCGTTTTATATCCTTTTCTTGTTATCTAAAATTCTACCAACGAAAAAGTCTTAAATGTTGATAAAAATCTCAAAACATTCTCTAAACGTTTGTAAGAACACGTTACCAATGCACCTTAGCGAGTGCCCTTAGGGGAAAAAAAAATTTAATATGATCACAGTTGCTTTCTTTATTCAAAAGTGATTTATTTGTAGAAGAAATGCTTTCATCTCTTTTCATTTCATTCACACCATGTTCGGAAATTGTCTATAATATCTAGAGCTATGTGCTTCCACAGATTGTTTTGTGCTCTATCCCTGTTATGATGAATGTAAAATAATTGCCCAGATGTGGTTCCCACTTTATGACGAAAAGCTATTGGATTTCTCGATGGTAAAAAAACAGGTCTATATATATTAAACACAATACAACCTCTCTCTCTCTCTCTCTCTCTCTCTCTCTCTCTCTCTCTCTCTCTCTCTCTCTCACACACACACGCTTACACACACAATCTCTCTGATGGTTTTTGAGGTTTACAGGAGTAAAAATACTCCCAGTGGATACCATGGCTCTTCAATTTCTCCGCATATTTGTTGGGTTTTCCCGGGAACTTGATTTTTAGTGGTTTTTATCTTTACTATTCAATTTCTTTCTTTTCTGTTCGTTGTTTCTCTACAAGTATCTTGACTGATCTCTAGGAAATGGTTTCTGAGCTCGAACTCAAATAGCTTATATATTGAGAAACTTATATATTTGTATCTAGCTCTTATCTTTTTCTCTTACAAGACCCTACCCAAGTGTAAAACTCATAGCATTCCTCCCCCATCTATTTCATTCTTTAATCAATTTTCAAACTCTTCTCTGTCTTAAATAACTTCCAAACCGTGCACCGCATGGTTGGTCCTCTCAGTAGTATAGTATATAATGATAAGCATAAAGAAACTTATTTTATAAGATACCAAATAGCTTTATAGAAATTTACATTTGTAATACATTAGGCTGCGTTTAGACTGCCAAAATCAGGAATCACAATCGACTTCATATTCCATTTCCTATTCCATCCTCCCTTAAACGTAATGAGAAAAAATTTTAAATAAAAACTTTTACTAAAAAATTCTAATAAAAAATTAATTTTGACAACAACGGAATCAGAATACCACTTCTTGGGTCGGGAAATATATTCCTGGCATTTTTTTCTCCCCTAACTTTGAGACGGTGTCAACTCTGCTCCATTGATTCTGTTTTTTTTTTTTTTCTTTTCTTTTCTGAATCATGAAATGTCGGAATTAGGCAGAATCGGAATCAAATCCCGATTACACCACTTCATTCTTTCCAAAAGCATCTTTATATCGGAGCAAGCAAAAGTACAGATGAGGACTACTAATGATCCAAAGTCCGCGTCTATTGGACTATTCTAACCCTCTTATTTATATAGGTTTATTGATGAATACAATCCATTGCACTTTTATTTTATCAGCGTCCATTTTGTAGCCACAAATTGGAGGGTTAGAATCGTCCAATGTGGGTGGATTTTTGTCCATGGCTAGATGGTTTGGACCATTAATCAAGTTGCCCTACTTATACTTTTTGTAGTCTTTTTTTTCCTTAGAAGAATATGCTCATCCATTTTATAGGAACCATATATTTAATAGCTACGAAGACATACATTTACAAAGTATTTAATAGTTTTAGAAAAAACATTTATAAGGTTTTAAATAACCTCAGTTGGCCACCCAAGTTTTCTCATTACCCAGAGTAATTAACCTGTGTGATGCACAAAGTAAGGAGGAGGAGCTGATTTTTTTAGTGAAAAACCTAGCACTACAATCAAATAACATTAGGCTAGGGGGACATTTACTGGCCGTTTATAAGGGCCGCCAGTATATGGATGTCTTTACCGCGGTCCAGAAAAACATCCGGTATATGTTTGACGATTTGCACTCGGCAATATGCAAGTGGGTTTTACAGGCGTTCTTCTTAAGACCGCAGCTATAAATTGACCTATAAAGGCCGTCTTTACGGGCGTTCTTCTTGCCACTCTGCAGGTTTCTAATTTCATCACTTTCTATACCCATGTTCCGAAAATGCTTTATTCCCGTGAATTTCCTCTTCATCTTTCAGATCTTTGGAACACCTGGAAAGGAGATGATGATACAAAGGTATGCTTCTCTTGTGTGTTTTTTCAGTTCTTTTTAAGTTGCTTTTGGTAAATTTTTTCTTTCTTGTTCATCTCCTAAATGAAATCTACATAGCCGTATTAACTTTTAAGGGTTTTGACGATGCTTTAGATTGATACGGTGGTTTAGATTGATCTCTCATACTCGTTTCATTTACTTTTTCCTCTTCGAATAAAACATGAGGCTTAGGGGCCATTTGGATACACAGATTTTAGAATCCGGGTCTGTAGTTTGAAAACAGTGTAAAAGATGGTTCATGATCAAACAGTTGTATGCTATCCTGACAGCGTTTCTTGGAATTTAAGTGAGAAATTCAGGTTTTAAAAATCTCTACTGCATCCTGAGATTTCTAAAACCTGGAAAAATGGGAGGATCTGCTACTCTCTTGCTGTCGGAAAGAAGGGTGAGAAGTCAAAAATGAGTCAAAAACGACGGCTGGTCCGCTTCTTCTTTTGTCTCTTAGTTACAGTTTTGAAGAAATCCCGGATTCTAAAATCCACGGATCCAGGGGCCGTTTGGATCCATGTATTTTAGAATCCTGGATTTCCTCAAAATTGTAGTTGGGAGACAAGAGAAGAAAGAGAGCATCCGTCGTTTTCTGATTTCTAGGGCTGATATAAAACTATTATAATCATTGTTAATTTGCACATAAAATTCTATGCAAATGTAACTATTTCGACATGGGGTTTGCTAGGGACCATTGCAGAAGACATTTTGTGGAACGGTTGTTGCTTGATAGTGCAGCCACTTCGTATGAATTAAATGAATTAGACAAAATCTGTTGAAAAGTGAGTCTATGTGGCTGCACTCTCATGCAACAATTGTTCCACAAAATGCCTTCTGCGATGGTCCCTAGCAAATGCCTTTGGACATATAGTTATATGAAACTAGTTTCTAGTCGTATCCAAATAGGACCATATAAATTCAAGGCCGCTCCCATGATATGTGCTAATGCAAGTTTAAGTTCCACTCTAAAGTCCAAAAACAAAAGGTTAAAAATTATTTATTCAAAACAAATGCTCTGAAACATAGGCTACAAATTGTGTGATAGCATGGGGTGGAATATGTACATTCATAAGGTATTTAATAGCTATTAAGAAATTTACATTCACAAGGTTTCAAATAACTTGGGGTTTGTCCTCGGCCACCTATGTTTCCCCATTATTTATAGAATAAATATACATATTGTTTTGAAGGTAAATATGATAATTGTTGTTAGCCCAAGGGTTCCCCATGGGTTCAATCAATCACCTTATTTTGATAACTTACAAACCCAAATTGATTAGTTTTATATCTAATGGGTTGCCTTCGGTTGTTCTCTAGACAGGACATTCACAGGGTGATTTATGCTAGCACATCATTGTGGCCTAATGCTTGAAGATGAGACAAACACTTGCCAAATGAGTTGGAGCACACAAGGTTCACTCACCTCTTGGAGATACAACCAAGGAGAAGCTCAACTTCGGTTATCTCAAGCATATGAACATTAAGAGGAACATCATCAATGGCAAAAGCTTGTAGTTCAACATGCACAAAGGTCAAATGGGCTCAAGCGTTGGTCTCACAAGCAACTCAAGCTGCAAATGGAAGGTCAGATGAAGGCTTGTTCGAGGACAGATCAAAGGGTTGAGAGAGCACTTCAACATGGTAGATTGTATATCCCCTCTCTCTCTCTTGGACATTTCCAAGATCAAGGCACATCCTTTATGGACCCTAAAATATGATTAAAATGAATTTCAAACCAAAACACAGTCTGCAATGATTTCAAAATGAATCAAACTTGAAAAACAAAATACAGTGCAAACCGGTCGACCGGACCCCTCTCGGGCCCCTCCAGTGTAAAAACACAAAACTGTGTTTTCAACAGCATGTGTCTCTCAGGCGGTTGAACCCGCTCAAGCGACCGGTATCGGTCGACTGAGACGGACCGACAAGCCGAGCCCGTATGCTGCTGAACAAAGTCGATCAAAATGTCCCAAAGGGGCGGTCGACCGGTCCCAATTGAAAATTCTAGCCGTTGGGATAGTAACAGCTAATTTAAAACTTGACCCAGTTTTTTACCAAAATGCCATCAAATGGCTAGTTCTTTGTTGGGGCTATATATATATATATATATATATATATATATATGAGGAAATGGTCTGTGTGCAGCTGCACAGACAAGCTATCTGTGCATGGCTGCACAAACCATAGTGGGGGCCACATTTTTTGGGGGATCCAAAGCATTCATTTGGAAGGAGTGTGTACCAAAAATCAGCCCTATAGGATCATCCTAACCCAATCAAAGTTGGAGGGGAAATGGGCAGACACTGTTTTTGCCCTTTTTTCCCTCCACAAATGGCAGGATTAGGATGATCCTAAAGGGCTGATTTTTTGTACACACCCTATCCATGGAAGGGCCTTCCAAATGAATGCTTTGGATCCCCCCAAAAATGTGCCCCCCCCCCCTCCCCCATGGTTTATGCAGCCATGCACAGATAGCTTATCTGTGCAACTGCACACAAACCATTTCCTCTCTCTCTCTCTCTCTCTCTCTCTCTCTCTCTCTCTCTCTCTCTCTCTATATATATATATATATATATATATATGAGAAAACGGTTCCTACACATATGTGTAGAGAGTTCTCTACACACTAGCTTAAAATACAGTGGGGGCCCACATTGTTTGGGTGATCCAAGCCATCCATTTTAAAGGCCCTCACATAGATAGGGTGTCTACAAAAAATCAGATCCATAGGATCATCCCAACCCTACGATTTGTGGAGGTAAAATGGATGTCTTTAAACCTTTACAAATTAGTCCATTTTTTGCCTCCACAGTTCAAATGGTTAGGATGATCCTATGGATCTGATTTTTTGTGGACACCCTATCTATGTGAGGGCCTTAAAAATGAATGGTTTGGATCACCCAAATAATGTGGCCCCCACTGTATTTTAAGCTAGTGTGTAGATAACTTATCTACACATATGTGTAGGAACCGTTTTCTCATATATATATATATATATATATACATAGAGAGAGAGAGAGGAAAAGGATTGTACGCTCGAGTGTACCTAACCTTAGGTTCGCTCGAGTGCCAAATCACATGGGTCCCACATTTTTTTTTTGGTCATCTAAACCATTCATTTGCAAGGCCCCATCATAGATAGGGTGTGTACCACAAATCAGCACCATTGAATCATCCTAACCCCTCCAAAACTGGAGTGCAAAATGGGCAGATTTGTGGACAAACAGTGTCTATCCATTTTGACCTCCACAAATGGATGGGTTAGGATGATCCTATGGAGCTGATTTTTGGTATGCACCCTATCTATGATGGGGCCTTGCAAATGAATGGTTTAGATGACTAAAAAAAATGTGGGACCCATGTGATTTGGCACTCGAGCGTACCTAAGGTTAGGTACACTCGAGCGTACAATCCTTTTCCTCATATATATATATATATATATATATATATATGTGTGTGTGTGTGTGTGTGTGTGTGTGTGTGTGTTTTAGGGGACTTTAATACTTGATCATTTGATCCCCAACAATCTAATCCCTTGTTTTCACACTTGCAATCTATCTTTGGGAAAAACTCACTCTCACCGTCTCTTATGCCTTGATCTTGCTATGTCCTGAGAGATTAGTTTAGGAATTACTTGTAATCTTTATTGAGAGTATTTTAGTGAGCTTTATTGTGCATTCAAGCCTCAAAGGGAGCTAAGCTATTGTTCTTCATCTTGAGATTCAATGAATGTAATTTGGAGAGGGCACTATAATTAAAACCCTCGGAAGATTTGTAAGGAGCCTTTAAGTCACGCGTAGTGTAGTCTTCAGATAGTGGATACCCTTAAGTATGAACTTGAGAAAAGTAGAGTAGGCCTTGGGTTTGAAGGCCGAACCACTTAAAAATATCAGTGTTCATTTATCTCTTGGTACACACCCTTCTCTCTCACTCTTGTTGTGCTAGGTTGTGATTAAATTTTTGTTTACTTACTTGAGTGGGTAATTAATATAAAACCTAATATCTACTCATAACTAATTGGCTCTTCATCTAATTAATCAAGCTTATAAAGCTTAATTGTGTTTTGAACTCAACTACACATCACAAATTAATTAAACTTATTAATTAGTGCAAACAATTTTGGTAAATTGGGATAGGTTTAAAAAGGGCAAAATTTTTATAGGAACAATTACCAATGGGGGACAAAAATTAGGGGGAATTATCAACATGACCCTTGCTTTTCAGAAATTACCAACGAGGGACAAAAGAGGTCTTGTCAGTAAAAGCTGGACAAAAATGCCCTTTTCTTAAGCAACACGTTTTGCTTTTCCACTTTTCCCTCTTCTCTTTTCTTTCCCTTTGTTTTTTTTTTACTTTTCTATTTTCAACTTTGTTTTTTTACCCTACCAGTCATCTTCCTCATCGTTCAGCCACCATTATCAATGTAAAGTCTTGAAAACTTGAATCGTGAGTTCATTCTCATCTATCTCTCTGTGTCTAGGTTTTGTTTTTCATTTGTTTTAGGGTTTTGCATTTCTCCTTCTCCCTTTCAGTGGCGGATGAGGAAGATGAATCGTAGGGTAGAAAGAAAAAAAGAAGGTGAAAATGAACGAGTGAAAAAAAAAAAAGGAAGTAAAAACATGTTCATAAGGAACTTGATAAGCCCATTTGGAAATTGGTAACCCCATTTTGATACTGGATAACCCCAGTCCTAGAGACTTAAAAAAAAAACCCTTCCAAAACTCTAGTACCCTTGGCCAATTTTCAGGGACTTGATAAGCCCATTCGAAAATTGGTAACCTCATTTTGATACTAGATAACCCTAATCCGAGATACTTGAAAACCCCCTTCCAAAACTCCGTTACCCTCGGCCAATTTTCAAGGACTTGATAAGCCCATTCGGAAATTGGTAACCCCAATCCCAGATACTTGAAAACCCCCTTCCAAAACTCCAGTACACTCGGCTAATTTTCAGGGACTTGATAAGCCCATTCGGAAATTGGTAACCCCGTTTTTATACTAAATAACCCCAATCCCAAAGACTTGAAAACCCCTTCCAAAACTCCAGTACCCTCGGCCAATTTTTAGGGACTTGATAGGCCCATTTAGAAATTGATAACCCCATTTTTTATACTAGATAACCCCAATCCCATAGACTTGAAAATCTCCTTCCAAAACTCCAGTACCCTTGGCCAAATTTCAGGCACTTGATAAGCCCATTCGGAAATTGGTAACCCTACTTTTGAGAGTTACTAACCCCCTTCCAGAGAGTTGATTAACCCCTTCTGCTACAAAAACCCCCTGCCTATAGCAACTCTTCTAATGGCATTACAATTATGCTCATCATAGAAACAACAAAAGAAATGGATGTTGTATTCATTAAATGTGCTTCATGTATTACATCCCAATTCGTGTATTACAAAAGAAAAAAAACTTAAGTACATCAAAAAATGCGTAGCCATCTATTCATTATTACATCAAATTTTTCTTATACAACCACTTGTCCTCCAAAAAGTGAGTGAAGCCATCCATGCATTATCTCCAGAACACACCCTAAAATACAAACCGCTTAAACCCTAAACAAGATAAATAAAAAAACAGAGGAATGAAAAATAGTGTGAAACCCTAAAAAAAAGAAAAATAAAACCTAGATACAGAGAGATAGATGGTAAGAGCTTAACTTTCAAGTTTTCAAAACTTGCCAGCAACAATGGTGGCTGAACAAGGAGGAAGATGACTAGTAGGGTAAAAAATCAAAAAATGGAAAAGTAAAAGAAGAGGGAAGAAGAAAAAAAAAGGTGAAAGAGTGTTGTAAATGCCAGAGGGCATTTTCGTCCAGCTTTTACTGACAAGACCTCTTTTGTCCCTTGTTGGTAATTTCAGAAAAGCATGGGTCCTATTGATGATTCCGCCTAATTTTCACCCCCCATTGGTAATTATTCCATTTTTATAAGACAACCAATTCACTCCCCGCTTGGTTGCCAAACTGGGAATTCAATTGTTTTGAAGGTAAATATGATTATTTGCGAATAATGGTTAAAATAGTTTTATAAATGATATTTAATGGCTTCCACGGAGGCTTATACAAAAATAAGTTTAGCCTAAAATAATCTTATAGACCCTGTTTGGCATGAGGCTTTCAGAATCCAAGCATAGCCATCTCCAGAGTAGAAAAGGAAGGAAATGTGCTAGAAAAGGAAGGGAAGGTGATAGGTTATTCTATTCTACTCTATTTTAGAGCTATCGGTGATCACCGGTTTCGTATCTTCTTGCATGAGATCATTAATATCACAGCTCACTTTCCCGCGTGAATATCACAAGCATGGTTATCCATAGATTTGAGAATCCGCGCGACCGTAATGACCGATTTTCATGGCATCCAAAGAGGCATTAGTCTTTGTTATACTCTCTATTAGCGAGTATCCATAGCATTCTAGTGAAAATATCTCAAGTTGTGTTAGGCATCCTGATATGCGTTGTCTTCGATGCCTTGCATTTAGGGCTGTTCATTATTCGGTATTAACCGAATAACCGAACCGAACCAAAATAAATTTCGGTTATCGGTTCGGTTTTTTTCTCATTCGGTTCGGTTTCGGTTGCAATGACATTGAAAATTCGGTTTTCAGGTTCGGTATCGGTTATGCAAATATAAATTCGGTTAATAACCGAAAAACCGAAATATACATAAATAGCCAAAAAAAATTAAATTCTAAAAGCATAGCAGCATAAGTTGGTTAAATGGACGGCTAGGATCATTCTATTTCTAGATGAAGGCTATTTTAGACTTTTTACTTTTTCATTACTCTAAATACTCTCGAGTCTCGTCTCTCTCTTATACAGTTTTTCAACTTTACTCTTTTTATGGTTTTCTCTCAAGACTCAAGAGAGTCAAGAGAGCAAGCTAGGGTTTGTGCATTCCGTTTAATCTTCAACCGAATCAAGAAGACGTTCGATTCAACAACTCCGGCGGGCCGGCCACCGCCTCCAACTCTCCACGAATCGAAGACGACCACCGCCTTCAACAGAAAGAGAGCAAGCTAGGGTTGTTACTAGGGTTTGTCCATCAAGTAGTCCTCAAGGAAGGTATATGGGAGTTCTCGTATTCATCATCGTAAGGTGCCTATCCTTCTAAAAAATACCTCTTTAAATCTCATCATCAATATTATCTTTTAATCCAATACAAGAGTGTTCTTCTTCACAAGGATAGAAATCCTTGGATAAGTTGTTCTTGCGAGTAGCTATTCTGTTTGGATAAATTTATTGTTATTATTATCTTTTATGCTATTCACAAATTTTGTTTCGATAATATCTTATCCAAGAATGAAGGTCGATGTGAACTAGGGGTGCAACTCGGGTCAATTTTTGGGAATTCGAGTTGAGCTTTTACCTTAAAATTGGGTCCAGTTCGAGTTGATTTCAATTCATATTTTACCAAGAGCTCAACCTGACCCGACCCAAGTTGCAACCCTAATGTGAAAAGACCAAAAAGGATAATCTTCTCTCCCTCAGCTCGAAAATCCGAAAGGCAGGGAACACTTCAGTAGGACGCGGACCATTCATCTGATAGGAAAGATGTAAGAGATGCATTCATCAATTGTAATATCTACCTTCATTCTAATAACACTAGGCTGATGATGATTAGCCTGAATTTGAACGGTAAAAAATATATAAGATTTTTTTTATTGGCATAATTTTTGTTTATTGGCAAACAGGCTTGATTCAAAAACATATCCTTTGAAGGTGTTTCTTCTCAATAAGCAGATTGGATCATGTTCCCTTGGCCTCTCCCTTTCAAGAATTCAACCGTTTTCAATTCCAAAAGCCACAAGTGGATGTTCCAACAAGAAAAGTCGATAAAAATGTTTGAATACTTACGAGGGGCAATGGCCAGGAAGACACTCTTTTGAATTCGGCTCTATTAAATGTGGGGCCAACAGGATGGATGGTCTGATTTAACCAAGGTGGGCCCACTATGTATTATAATAATGCCTCGCCCTATTGAAGCATTCCCCTGGGATGGTCGGTATGTGTTGAGTTTGTTGTCCAATCAAAACTCAACACATAAGCGTGCCAATTGTACAACGTGCTTTTGCGAACCCAGAGGTGAGATGCTTTCTTGGGCGAGTGTGCCTAACAGTCTTCCGAAAATCCAACCAAGATTTCATCTTAAAGAGGCCACAGACACAAATAAAAGGCACGTAGATGAATGAAATTTCCCAAGCAAGCTAGAAAAACAAAAGAAGTTGGATGAGATTTGGGAATTGGCTACAAAATTCATCAACTCTCTCCTTTTCAAGTTCCTCTTCTGGTGTTGTTTCCCATGGAAAATCTAGGAATGAATCCCAAATCTCTCTCACTCCCTCTCTCACTCCCATCTGGTTTCAAATTCAAACCAACTGAAGAAGAGATTCTTTCACACTACCTAAAGAACAAACAAAATCAGCATCAATTTTTATCTCTTCGTCCACCCTCTTCTCTTCTCAATTCTGATATTGTCATTCCGGAAATCGATATTTACGAAATTGACCCTTGTGACCTCTTTCAAAATCCATATTTCTCAAACAACGGTTGTAAGAAAAGATGTTTGTATTGTTTTACGCGGGAAATGAGAAAACAGGGACATGGGTCATCGTCCAAAAGGAAGGCTAAAGGTGGGTTTTGGAAGAATAAGAGGAGGGATCGTTTGGTTTACAGTAAGAAGGATGGGGTGTTATTGGGGACTAAGAAGACCTTTGTCTTTTATCGGATGATCTCTTCTCGTTCTCATAAGACTGATTGGGTGATGAATAAATACGAGTTGGCCAATACCATGGGTCCAAATGAGGTACAAATGAGTTCTTGTTTCCTTTTTTTTGTTTTTTGTTCTGATATTTTTTGGGTTTTGCTTCTTTTTTAGGAAGGGAAGTAATTTTGTTTGTGTTTGACTATGACTTCATGCCCTCAAATAGATATGAGATTAAATCTTAATGCTCTGTTTGGTTGCTGGAAGTTGGGTGGGGAATTAGGAGAAGAAGAAGTTTAAGGGGAGAAGAAGATTAGATTGGGAGAAGAATAGTAGAAGATTGACCCGTTGTGTTTGGTTGCGCGACAATCCGCGAGAAGATTAGCGGAAGATGTAGGGGTGCCATTACCAAAATGGAGGGTGGAAGAGAGAGAAAAGAGAATAAGACAAGAACTTCTTGAGATCTTCTCCTCAAATTTCACCATGAAAGAAGATTAGGGGGGGGACATCTCCGCCACGTAGGATAAAAAGTAATAATGATGTGTAGAAGTTGTTTAGTGGTCAAAGGGCTAAATGGCAACCAAACATGCTTTGGGGAGATCTTTGGAAAATCTCAAGTATTTGAAACTCCTACATTCCCCCCAAAATGGGCAATCAAACATAGCAATATAGTTTACTAATTGATATACTTATGTTCCCTTTTTCTTTTCCTTTTTTTGTTCAGTTAAATTTTGGGTTTTGCTTCTTTTTTAAGTGGGGAAGTAATTTTGTTTTTGTTTGTGTTTGACTATGAATTCATGCCCTCAAATAGATAAGAGATTAAGTCTTACAATTTACTGATTGATATGCTTATGTTTCCGGTTTTTTTTTTCTAATAAATTTTGCATTTTGCTTCTATTTTAAGAGAGGAAGCAAGTATGTTTGTGTTTTACTATGAATTCATGCCCTCAAATAGATGAGAGTTTAGATCTTACATACAGTTTACTAATTGATATGCTAATGTTTTTTTTTTTTTTTTTGATAAGTTTTTGGTTTTTCTTCTTTTTTAAGAAGTCGGTAAGGAATGCCCGGAGTCAGAATTCCAAACAAAACCCTCTGATACTTAAGTCAGACAAGGCAACTAATAAAAGCTAAGCAAGGATGAAAAATCTCTGAGTCCGAGGTGCAAAGGTCGGCTAAGCGTACTCGGATTATCATATTATCCTTAAATCGGAGTTGGGGTTTCCCTTTTATAGATGGAGGTTCTAGGGATCACAGATTAGCAACGTGGCGGTCAGCATGTCGCTGGTATGAGGCTTGTACAACCCTCCAGAATTTGCGGGTCGGCCACATGGGTGCCGACGTGATGGCTGTACAATCTTCTCGGATTCGTGGTTTGAGGATCCCGGGATGTATCATCGTACGCAGGGATTTTTGGGCACTAGCTGGCTGAGCACCGGCAATTCCGCCGAGCTTCACATTTTACTACCGCAGCATGGCAGGTTTTTACCGGCCCCAACAGGAGTAGACAGCAATGTGGGTCTTATTGGGTTAGTCAAGGGAACATTGAAACATGATGGAGATAAGTTGTAGGCATGTAAACCGTTATGTATGGTTTCTAGGGGTGGCAAATTTGTTTTCTGTAACGCCAAAGCTAAAAGGCCATTTTATTTGATCTTAGAACTTTTCTGTCAACCCCTCAAAACCTTATATAAACTTTTAATCAATCAGCTCACGTGAAATCATGATTCGTTCAAGAATCTGTTCTCCATGAAGAAATACATGCACCCGACATAAATACTGCTCCACCATCATTGTTCATGCATGATAGGTTAAAGCACGCCGATCACATCACACCTATGGATTGAGGGAACCAAGGAACTGGTAGACGCTTGGCAGAATCTAGTAGTGAAGTTAGTATAGAGGAGTATGGGTTTTGAAATCACCCAATTAGCTCTGTTTGGTTGCTTGTAGATGGCTGGGAGAATAGGAGAAAAATAAGTCAAAAAGAATTAGACAAGAATGGAAGAGAATGGAAGATGGGGAGAATATTAGGAGGGAGATTTGCGAGTAGTGTTTGCTTGCGCGACGAAATTAGCAGAAGATGTAGGGTGTCATTATCAAAATATAGGTGGAAGAGAGAGAAAAGTAAGAGAGAGAAAGAATAAGACAAGAATTTCTCCTAATTCCCCCAACAAATTTCTCCATTTTGGTGAAAAAATGGGAGAAGATTATCGGGGGGGGGGGGGGAGACATCTCCGCCACGTAGGCGCCACCTAGGATAAAAACCAATAATGATGTCTAGAAGTTGTCTAGTGGTCAAAGGTGTAAATGACAACCAAACATGCTTTGGGGAGATCTTTGGAAGATCTCATGCATTTGAAACTCCTACAATCCCCCCCAAACAAGCAACCAAACAGAGCAATAGGATGGTCAAAATCATGGAAGAAGTTCAATCTTTTTTTTTCCCCACTATTGTTGATTGCATGAGCCTATTTGCGTCTTGTCTAGGCAATTCTTCTTCTAGAAATTGCCTCTTACAAAAAAAAAAAAAAAAAAAACGCACACTATCTATCACGCCCCGACCCCACTGTGTAGATATTGTCTGGTTCTGGGTCATCTACCCTCTCCGGTTTTGTTTTCTAGTAGCACTAAAGTGCCCGACCCACTCCGCGGGGCCGCCCCTTGGAGATGCTAAAAACGCGTCTACATAGGAAGAGGAGAAATCCACATATTTAGCCCAGTAACTTTTCCTCCCTTTCCGATGTGGGATCTTCCAATATCTCAATTAGTTGACGTTGTCATAACTCAGGAGAGTCAAAAGGAGTTTTGATTGACTTGGTTAGGAAAAATGCAGACTTGGAATAGTGGGTCAAACTATTGAGATAATGTGACAACAAGTGCAAGCACTAGGATTTAGCTTATGCCTTAGAATTTTTGTTGGTTAATCCATGCCCTGCTGAAATCAGGGGGCCTTCTTAGAGACAAGATTGGATCTACGAGGCGGTTGTTTTCTGTCCTAATCGGGATCAAGGACTCTAATGCAGAAGTTAGGATAGTCTTGCAAGGCATCGACTATATGGAAAGAGGAGATATGAATCAGTTAATAGTAGAAGGGGACTCCCTCAACGTCATTAGGTGGCTGGATGAGAGAAGCCCTTACCCTTGGAGGTTTGTGAATTATTTCAAGGAGATCTAGGATCGGCTGGAATTGGGGGCCTTCTTAGAAACAAGGTTGGATCTACGAGGTGGTCATTTAATGGCCCGTTCGCAATCAATGACTCTAATGAAGTGGAAGTTAGGGCAGTCTTGCAAGACATCGGATTTACAGAGAGAGGACATGAATTGGTTAATCTTGGAAGGAGACTACCTTAATGTCATTAGGTAGCTGTATGGGAGAAGTCCCTACCCTTTGAGGTTTGTGGAGAAGTTCCACCCCACACGGTCCTATAAATGATGTTATTGAAACCGGTTATTATCTCCTCCATAGCATTTTCATCCTCAACCAATTGTCCATTGACTAATACTCCTTTAATTGTATTCCTTTGAAGCCTCGCAAATGCCATTTTATAAGCAAATCTCGTGTTCCTATCACCCTCTTTAAGCCATAATTCTTTTGAACGTTGCTTCCACTGAATTTCCTCCACAGAATGACTTGATCAAGCTTAGCACATAACTCTGCTCTTTCGACTAGTATCCCTTCATTTATATTTCCCTTTCTATCTCTTCGTCTACAACTTTGAGACCAGCTTCAGTCTCCTTTTTCCCTTTACTAACCGAGCCAAAAGAATTTACCTTCCACTCTTTTATTTTGCAATTGATACATTGAAGCCTATTGACCAATTTGAAACCTTCCCATCCTTATAAATTTAACCCCTTCCACCAATCCACTATCATCTTCTTGAAGCTTGGCACCCTTAACCACAAAATTTCAGATCTATAATGTGGATTTGAAAACTTAACTGAGAATTGTTCAAGTAAGATAGACGAATTTCAGAGGTTGGTCTAGGAACTGCCCTTTGAAGTTTGAAAGATGTTGGGAAATTGCTCCTCTCAATATGAGGTGAACAGAAAATGATCAAGGCGTGCCATGACTAAGCGATGTTGATTATTAGACCATGATAACGGCCAAAAGGCTGAAAATAAGGGTAAAACCACAAAAGAAACGTTGAGGGGCGAAACTGTGATTTTTTTTCAAAAAAATGAGTATTTAGAACGAAATTGGAATGAAATTCAGTCCGAAACAGAACAAAAGGTGTTTCTGTTCCGTTTTTCAGACCGGAACGAACTACGAAACGAAATTCATAACTTAGGCTAGTAATGATTTTTCCTTCTCTCATCTTCTTCCTTCTTCCCTGTACCCCCTTATTTTTCTCTCTCGTCTCCTAAATTTGATGCTATTTGCATCCTTGCTGTCCTAACACCAGTTACAGCAGTTCTCTCTCCTCTTATTCTTACCCATTGTTAGAATTTTTAAAAACAAAATAATAAAAAGATTTGAAAAGTCAAAGATGCTTTTTCTTTTTGTTTAAAATAAAATTTGGAGGGAAGATTCAAATTATGTTTCCCTCTCTTGTTTTAAAGCAAAAGACTTTTGCATATGTGGGGACTTGAACCCAAGACCTTGGTGAGTGTGCTTGTGGTGTGTTTTCAAAACCAAAACCGTTTTTGTCTTTTAATGGTAATTAAGAGAGAAACGTTTATGTCTTTTAATGGTAATTAAGAGAGAAACATTTTTTGTCTTTTAATGGTGATTAAAAGAGAAACGTTTTTGTCTTTTAATGGTAATTAAAAGAGAAACGTTTTTTGTCTTTTAATGGTGATTAAAAGAGAAACATTTTTTGTCTTTTAATGGTGATTAAAAGATAAACGTTTTGGTCTTTTAATGGTGATTAATTATCCTCCAACAGTCATATTCTCATCTATAAAAAGAAGAGAACAGCACCATTGGAGGATATAGTTTTTTATAGAAAAAAAAAACATCAAAGTTTCTGCTTGTCTTCTTCCTTTCCTCCGTTCTGATCTGAGCACAATTCTACGGTGATTCTGGGTGGACCAGTCAGCGAGTGCACGTGGACTGGAGCCAACTTTGGCTGTTTTATCTTGGAGCATCGGTTCGCGGATCCCGGTTTGCACCGGTAGGGGGCGGATACGATTCTTAAGGAGAGTGACCAGTGGCACGACTCAGCCTTCTTTTTCTCGATCTATTTTACAGAAACGTTTTCTACAAAAGCTAAGTACTGATTTATTTACATTTCTAATTTCTGGATTCAATCAAGCCATATATCAGACCCTACTGGATAACATCTAATTTGTCCAACAATCTTAAGAATCGTATCCTTCAAATCTGATCATATGGCTTCTGATAATCCGAACCCAACTTCTGTTGATACCATCTCTGTTGAGAATTCCAATCCAACAGTTGTTCGCACCTCTGTTGTGAACAGAATTCTCAACACCATTCCAGATTTTTCCAAGATCGAACGCCTTACTGGATTGAACTATAAAAGATGGAAACAACAGATCTTGTTTGCTCTACAACAAATTGGTGCCGCTTTTGTTCTTACACAATCAAAACCATTTGAAGATTCTGCTGATTTTGAAAACTGGAATAATGCTGATTATATTTGCAAGAACCATCTCTTGAATGGTTTGTCAAATGACCTTTATAACGTATACTATTCATTTGAACATGCTGCTGATCTTTGGAATGCATTGGTAACTAAATATGATTTAGAGGATGCTGGAAATAGGAAATATGTGATAGGGAATTTTTTAGACTTTGCTATGGAAGATGGGAAACCTATAACTGCTCAAATAGATGAGTATCAGTTCCTAATTGGAGAATTGGCTAAGGAAGGTATGAAGTTACCTGACACATTCGTGGCTGGTTCTCTTATTGAGAAACTGCCTTTGTCTTGGAAAGATTTTAAAATCGGAATGAAGCACAAGACAAAAGAATGGACCTTAGACCAAGTAGTTGTTCGGATTAAAATCGAAGAGAAAAACAGACTAAAAGATAAGCAACAAAATACCAAAGAGTATACCTCTAAGGCAAACATTGTTGAGACTAGAATGATGGGTCTAAGAATCTGAAACCGAAGAAGGAAAAGAACTTCAAGAAATTTGGACCCAAAAAGAAAGGAGTCTGTTTTGAATATGGAAAACCCGGACACTACAAGAAGGACTGCCGACACCGAAAGACTAGTTCGTCCAGTGCCAAGGTTAATTTAACCGAAGCAAATGTGATTGCAGCGGTTGTGACTGAGGTAAATCTAGTGGAAAATCCAAATGAGTGGGTTCTGGATACTGGTGCTACCAAGCACATTTGTGGAAACCGAAACTCCTTCTACAACTACACCTTAGTTAAGGAAGGGGATCAAGTTTTCATGGGGAACTCACAGACCTCAAAAGTCGTTGGTAAGGGCAAGGTCTTGCTGAAGTTAACTTCAGGGAAAGTACTTGCACTTCAGGAGGTGCTGCATGTGCCGGATATACGGCGTAACTTGGTGTCTGGTGCGCTCTTGAACAAGAATGGACTAAAGCTCACTTTTGAAGCAGACAAGGCTATCATTAGCAAAAATAATGTGTTTGTAGGGAAGGGCTACAATGCAAATGGTTTATTTGTTCTTAATGTACTTGAAATCCTGAATAAAAAAGTATCCTCTTCTTCTGCTTACATTGTTGAGTCCTTTGATATTTGGCATGGTAGATTAGGACATAGAAGTGCACCTTACATTAAAAGACTTTGTAATTTAGGTTTAATAAATGAAAAAATTGAACCTAGTAAAGAAAAATGTGAAATATGTGTTGAAGCAAAATTCACAAAGAAACCTCACTTTAGTGTTGAAAGAAAATCTGACTTATTAGAGTTAATTCATAGTGATCTAGCTGATTTTAGAAATCTTGAATCTAGAGGAGGTAAAATGTATTATGTGACCTTTATAGATGATTACTCTAGATACACTAAAGTATATCTTCTTAGAACTAAAGATGAGGCTGAACAAGCCTTTATCAAATATAAAAATGAAGTGGAAAATCAGTTAGATAGAAGAATTAAAAGACTTAGAACAGATAGAGGTACAGAATACTCTATAACTAAGTTCTGTGATGATAATGGTATTATCCATGAAACCACAGCCCCGTACCAACCTGAATCAAATGGTATAGCAGAACGAATGAACAGAACATTAAAGGATATGTTTAATGCTATGTTAATAAGTTCTGGTTTACCCTTGAACTTGTGGGGGGAAGCACTTCTTTCAGCTTGTTATATATATATAACAGGATACCTCCAAAGAAAAAGGGTCAAATACAATATGATCTCTGGCATAACAAAATGCCTAGTTTATCTCATTTGAAAGTTTGGGGTTGTTTGGCTAAGGTTGGAATACCAGAACCTAAGAAAAGAAAACTATGACCTAAAACATGTGATTGTGTATTCATAGGATATGCTCAAAATAGTACAGCCTATAGATTTCTAGTTTTGAAATCAGTTGAAAATATCCTTGAATATAACACTATAATTGAATCTAGGGATGTTGAGTTCTTTGAACATCACTTCCCTATGAAGAAATAAATTCCTAAAGAACCTAGTAATGATTCAAGAAATCAACCTGAAACTGAAAAGGAATTAGATTCTGAGTTTCAAGAACTCAGAAGAAGTAAAAGACAAAGAAAAGAAACAAATCTAGGAGATGGGATGTTCACCTATCTAATAGATAAAGATCCTGTAACTTACTCTGAAGCTGTAACATCTCCGGATGCTGTATTTTGGAAAGAAGCTATTAAAAGTGAATTAGATTCCATAATTGAAAATCACACTTGGGAACTAGTGGACCTTCCACCTGGAACAAAAGCACTAGATAGCAAGTGGATATTTAAAAAGAAGCTAAGACCTGATGGGAAAATTGACAAGTTTAAAGCAAGACTAGTAGCTAAAGGCTTTAGACAGAAAAAGGAGATAGATTATTTTGATACATATTCTCCTGTTGCTAGGTTGTCCACCATTAGGATATTATTAGCTATAGCTTCTATTCATAAATTGGTAATACATCAAATGGATGTAAAAACAGCTTTCTTAAATGGAGATTTAGAAGAAGAAATTTACATTAAACAACCTGAAGGATTCATTGTGTCTGGTCATGAAAATAAAGTTTGTAAACTAATTAAGTCACTGTATGGATTGAAACAAGCACATAAACAGTGGAATGACAAATTTGATAGTGTCTTAATTACAAATGGGTATAAGATAAATGAATCCAACAAATGTGTTTATAGTAAGTTTAATGGGGATAAAGGTGTAATACTTTGTGTATATGTAGATGATATACTAATTATTGGTACTAATTTGGACATAGTAAAATCTACTAAGAGATTTTTAATGTCAAATTTTGAAACCAAAGATATGGGTGAAGCTGATGTAATCTTAGGGATGAAGATCATCATAAAAGAAAATGAAATAATATTGTCTCAGTCTCATTATGTAGAGAGCATTCTAAGGAAATTTGGACAATATGATAGTTCACCTGCAAAGACACCTTTAGATTGTCAGGTACACCTAAAGAAAAACAAAGGTGAGTTGGTATCCCAAAAGGAATACTCAAGTATTATAGGTTCAGTGTCATATTTAATGAACTGTACTAGACCTGACATTGCACTAGCAGTTGGAAAACTCAGTCAACACACACATAGACCAGGACATGAACACTGGCGGGCTTTGACTAGGTTGTTGAGGTACTTAAAAGGTACAATAAATTTTGGACTGCATTTTAGGGGGTTTCCTGCTGTCTTAGAAGGTTATAGTGATGCGAATTGGATCTCTGATTCAAGAGATTCAGTGTCTACCAGTGGATATGTATTCACCCTTGGTGGTGGTGCGATTTCTTGGAAATCGGTTAAACAAACTTGTAGTACAAGTTCCACTATGGAAGCAGAATTTATAGCCTTAGCCCTAGCAGGAGCTGAAGCCGAATGGCTCAGGAATTTTATGGCAGATGTGCCTTTATGGCCAAGGCCGGTTCCCTCAGTGTCTTTACACTGTGATAGTCAAGCCGCTTTAGCCAAGGCCAAAAGTAAGACCTATAATGGCAAAAGAAGGCATATACGCCTGAGGCATAATTTGGTAAAGCAATACTTGAGTGAGGGAACAATAGCACTCGACTTTGTAAGGTCGGAGAGGAATCTGGCAGATCCTCTGACAAAACCACAGATAAACAAGGTGGTTTATGAGACATCGCAAGGAATGGGGTTAAAGCTCGTGGCATGAATCATTAGTGATGGACACCCAACCAATGTGAAAGGAGATCCCTGGAATTTGGTTCAATGGGTACTAACAAGTCACCGGATGGTTTGTTAACACTATCACCCCCTACTCCTAGATGCAAAATGATGAAAGATAGTGTTCACTGCAAATGAGGGAGGATGAGTTATAGACTCTTAATCAGATCATAACCTGTATTGGGTGGTATGTTACTTGCAGTGCATACTTGATGACTGACCTAAGTGAATGTGGAGGTAAGGCCGCTTCCTATGAGAATTTAACGAGTAATTCTCTAGAACATTCATGAGAACCAAGAGGGGAACAAGGCCAAAATATTCCAAAACTGTGAATGAATCACCAAGGAATCGAATGTAGAGTGTGGATAACAGGTTAGTCAGTTACACCCACGAGGAAAGGTTGAATGAGTCTAACTCTACTCGTACTCGGTAACGTAATCTGTTTATCCTAAATATCGGTTGAAGTCCAAAAGACACCGGTATGAATCCACTCTATTTTCTAATGTGCTCAGATACTACCGTTTTCAATTTTCAACTGTATTTTGAATCTTGTGGGGGATTGTTAGAATTTTTAAAAACAAAATAATAAAAAGATTTGAAAAGTCAAAGATGCTTTTTCTTTTTGTTTAAAAAAAAATTGGAGGGAAGATTCAAATTATGTTTCCCTCTCTTGTTTTAAAGCAAAAGACTTTTGCATATGTGGGGACTTGAACCCAAGACCTTGGTGAGTGTGCTTGTGGTGTGTTTTCAAAACCAAAACCGTTTTTGTCTTTTAATGGTAATTAAGAGAGAAACGTTTATGTCTTTTAATGGTAATTAAGAAAGAAACGTTTATGTCTTTTAATGGTAATTAAGAGAGAAACGTTTTTGTCTTTTAATGGTGATTAAAAGAGAAACGTTTTTGTCTTTTAATGGTAATTAAAAGAGAAACATTTTTTGTCTTTTAATGGTGATTAAAAGAGAAACGTTTTTTGTCTTTTAATGGTGATTAAGAGAGAAACGTTTTTTGTCTTTTAATGGTGATTAAAAGAGAAACGTTTTGGTCTTTTAATGGTGATTAATTATCCTCCAACAGTCATATTCTCATCTATAAAAAGAAGAGAACAGCACCATTGGAGGATATAGTTTTTTACAGAAAAAAAAAAACATCAAAGTTTCTGCTTGTCTTCTTCCTTTCCTCCGTTCTGATCTGAGCACAGTTCTACGGTGATTCTGGGTGGACCAGTCAGCGAGTGCACGTGGACTGGAGCCAACTTTGGCTGTTTTATCTTGGAGCATCGGTTCGCGGATCCCGGTTTGCACCGGTAGGGGGCGGATACGATTCTTAAGGAGAGTGGCCAGTGGCACGACTCAGCCTTCTTTTTCTCGATCTGTTTTACAGAAACGTTTTCTACAAAAGCTAAGTACTGATTTATTTACATTTCTAATTTCTGGATTCAATCAAGCCATATATCAGACCCTACTGGACAACATCTAATTTGTCCAACACCCATGGCTGAATTGATACCATTAATGAAATATTTTAAAGCTTGGTAATCTTGTAAAAACTAGTATTTTGATTACTAGTGTTGTTTGTTCTATTATGAAATGTATGGTGCTTTTTTTAATGAAAATAGAACCTATTGATTCACCAATTGTAGGTTTGCACCAATCTTACTTCTTCTAAATGATGGAAATTCTATTCAAAGAGTGGTTCCACAAAAAAGGAAACACAAATCTCTTGTCGATTAAAATATTGAAACTCTTTCAATATAAACCTTACCTTGTGTTACTGAAACATCTTATAAGATTAATAAGAATAGAAAAGGAGAAAGACATTTGCAAGAGTATTTTTGGCATTTAAACAACTGAAGGGATAATTTTTTCATTTATTCAGATTCATAAAAGTTATGGTTGTTTCCCATTTTTTCCTTTTAATTTAAATATTTTATATTCTGCCATCAATCAGCTTAGAACTGTTCAAGTGTGCAGGACTCATTCGCCTTATGCTGTGTTTTCATTGAGCATGGTGCTGGAAAGAAGATATTGAAGCACGAACTGGGTTGTGCTCCTGAGAATAACCTTGCTGCACATGTGAACATTCCACAACCTGATCATCAGGTATAATAGATTATATGTCTGTTTTGTCATTGTTCATGGCATTACCTTTTAGGCCCTGTTCGTTTAAGATTGTGACAACCGATTGTTAGCCTCAAACCTATTACCGGACTCAAATTTAAATGTAATTTTGAGTCCGATAGGTTTTAGGCTCACAATCGGTTGTCACAATCTGAAATGAACAGGGCCTTAATGATTTTCATGTGCTTCTGTCATACTCTCCAGTTTTTGTTTAAAATATTGCTCCACTTTTCTTACAAATGCATTTTTGACCTTTCTATTCCATTTTGCATTTCCTGTGTTGGAATCATGTAAACTACAAAAATGGGAAAAAAAAACATATGTTTCTCTGGTGGTGATTAGAAGAATATTCTCATTTGGATCTTATATCCCCCAAGCCACATGGTTCTGGTTCTTTCACTTGAGGCCATTTTGTTGAGAGTACCATGCTGCAGTTACTCACCAATTTCTTTTCTAGTGAAGTCCATAGGATGATTGTCACCATAGTTGTCAAACTCTTACGACTCGTACGAATCAACTCCCGAGTCGAGTACATGGGTGACTCGCCTCTGTTGAAGACTCATCCGAGTCATCAGGTTACTCAAACGAGTCGTTGGGAGTCGACTCGAAAAAATAACTCTTACGAGTCAAGTCGACTTTCTGAGGCTGGGCTCTTTTTTTTTCATGGTTGAAAACGTGGAAGTTGGAACTTAGAACCTAATTATTTTTGTGCATGCAAGTTACAAGCATATGGCTATTTATATTTTTGGCTTAGTGCTTTATTTATGTGCTATTGGGTTATATTTTTTAAATTCTTCATCTTTTTATATATAATTATTTTTTTTTCAACTAAATTTCTATTCTTGTCAAAATCTCTTACGAGTCATGAGTCCTAAAATTAAGAAAGCAAGTCACGAGTCAAGTCACAGGTTGACAACTATGATTTTCACTAGGAAGAGAATCTCCTGTTACACAGTACATCCAGTTGGCTCTCTGTTGAAGAGGTTTAAGCATCAGATTTTAATTATATTGGAGGGAAAAGGCAAATGGTAGTTGGCTATGTTGCTGTTCTATCAGTTACAATGTGAGGAGTGTTTAGCGGTCTTTTCAAATATGGATGCAGTAGTTTGTTCTTTGAGACGTTGTACGCTGGCTGCTTTCAAGAACCTATCCTGTCCTGCCAATAGGTTCATCCTTATACTGGTTGTTAGAAGTACCCTTCCAAAAAAATACAGGTTTTTAGAAGGAAACTGTTCACAAAAATTTCAACATGAATTTCAGTTTACATCTTTTGTAACGTATATAACATTTGTTCAGTTCCCCTTTTCAGAAAACGACTATATGTTCTTGTTTAATTACTCTCCTCATTTTGGTTGGCAAGAAATTTCTGATTAATAACATTTAGCATGATGGATGATGTGCAGGTGGAATCCCCTAACGGGTTTATTAGTGCTGGCGCTGATGATGCTGTGTTAGGTGAGCAAATGGATCATGAAAATTTAGAGGGGGACTTCATGGAGTTGGACGACATGCTGTCTCCTCTCCCTGACATCAACGGCTGATTCAAAGAGATGCATATGGGTGTTGATAATGACGGGATTATCTCACCTCTTAAGGTAATTATATTGATGATTAGTGTTATGTTTTCAGTTATGGTTTATGGAATAAAACCTTTTTGTGTGTGAAATTCTCCCCTTACTCATTTCATCTTTTGGATTGGATGTGTATGTGTTGCAACATTTGTGTATTTTCACAGGCAGTTGCTCTCATGTTCATAGGGAGTTGGGAGTTGCTGTTACAAGTAATATGCTGCACTAAGTTATGGCTAGCTTACACCAGTTCCATTTTTTGTGAAGGTTGATTTCTTAGTTGGCACAACAGAGTATTTTCCATTCCTAAACCCATATCTTCTCTAAATTTTCTTTTGGTATTTATATTATCTTTTTATCTTTAAATGATGACAATACAATTTTAATTATGTAGTTATTTAAACTGAGATATACATTCTTGAAGTTACAGTGCCGCATTGCGAAATTAGATTTTTTACATGATTAGTATTCTACATATGGTTGGGGTTCCAAGGGAAAACAAAGATCCCACATTGGAAAAGTGAATTGATGTGAACTTGGACAAGCTCGCCTTAACGGCAAGCTTTTAAAGGTGAGTTCTACCCATGTCCAACAAGTGGTATTAGAGCCTGGGAATGGTAACTCCTACGTGCTCTTTGGGATGGAAAAAATCCCCCGAGGAAGATGGGTACAGAGAAAATCCCCTAGGGAAGGTCTCGTAGTTCCCCATGCTGCTCCGCGTGGAAGGGCGAGATTGTTTACATTGCTTCTGTGTGGAGGGGGAGATCGTCGGGGTTCCAAATGAAAGAAAAGGATCCCAGATCAGAAAAGTGAATTGATGTGGATTGACTTATAAGGACTTGGGAGCCCTCCCCTTAACGGCTAGCTTTTAAGGGTGAGGTCTACCCGGGTCCCAACACATATACTGAACTTGCTTTAAGCTTCTTTTATGTGGCTTGGCCGGGCCGAACTTGCTTTGAGAATCTTCCCAAATTGAGGTCTCTCTCTCTCTCTCTCTCTCTCTCTCTCTCTCTCTCTCTCTCAAGCTCTAAACGTTAGGCTTTAATGGCTAACTCTAAAAGGAGGTTATATTCCCTTTTTTTTTCTTTTTCTTTTTATGACGTAGTGTGTCCCCACCCCCCCTTGAATCATGTTAGTGCACTATTCCCACCTTTAGACCCTCTCTCTCTCTCTCTCTCTCTCTCTCTCTCTCTCTCTCTCTCTCTCTCTCTCTCCACAACATGAACAGTTGATGGGCCCCCAAAATTCTCCTCCTTGGTGCCCAAATCCAACCCACTATGACAGTGTACCGTCCAGACCATAGGATGACATCATAAATAGGTTGTGTCCCAAAAAACCATTTCCATATGATGATCCTAGCCCTCAGATATAAAGAGAAATTGCTTATTATGGAAACCTCTATAGATTGGAGGGTTGTGATCATCCTATGCAAATGATTTTTGGGGTACAATCCATTTACGTTATGGCCCATCAAATGGACGGCTCGGATCATCCTATGGTCTGGACGATACACTTCATTTTCAAAAATATGGGTGGGGCCTAAATTGGGCCTTACTGTTACTGTACGAACCACACCATAGGATGATCCAAACCATGAACGGCTTGAATCATCCTATGTTGTGGACGGTACGCTTCAATTTGAAAAATATCGGTGGGGCCTACGATTGGGCATTAATGTTATTGTACGACCAACTCTATAGGATTATCCAAACCATGGACGGCCTGGATCATCCTATGTTGTGGACGGGCCTTAATGTTATTGTACGACCAACTCCATAGGATGATCCAAACTATTCATTTGATGGGCCACAATGTAAATAGGTTGTGCCCCAAAAATCATTTCCATAGGATGATCACAACCCTACAATCTATAGAGGTTGCATAAGATGTAGTTTCTATTTAGATCGGAAGGCTAGGATCAGCCTATATGGAAATGATATTTTGGGACGCAACCTATTTACGTTTATGGCCCATCAAATGGACGGTTTGGATTATCCTATGGTGTGGTATGGGCGGGGCCTACTTTGTTCAAAGATGGGCCCACCATTTCTGTTGGGCCCACCGACTGTTCCTGTTGTGTGTGTGTGTGTGGAGAGAGAGACAGAGAGAGAGAGAGAGAGAGAGAGAGAGAGAGAGAGAGAGAGGTCAAATGGTGGGAAACGTGACATATACGTTAAAACCTAACGTTTAACGTTAGCCAGCCGTCAAGAGGCGGGGTGGGGGGGGGTGAATAGTCAGCGCCCAACTTGAATTCTAGTATCTCCTTTATCTCAGAGCTAACATAAACTGCTTTAGTATTTTGGCTTGGGATCCTACTTAACATAGTTCAAAGGTTTGGGATTGTGAATAATTTGTCAAGGCAAATTTTCAAAATGTTTGGGAAGAGTTGGGGGAAATTTCAAAGAAAAAAAACATGTATTCTTCAATTTAGAACACATATTTACTATTTATATAAACATAGTTTTCCCACGACGCAATGAAGAAGTATGAAATGGTTAGGTGTCACTAGAGTAGGATGCAGATTCAATTCCTACTACAAGTTCTTAAATAATGCCAAGATCTATGAATAATATAAGAAATTCGACGATTTGTTCTAAAAATCTGTATTTTATTTGGAAATTTGTGCTAGAGTTTTTGAAATTTTAGGGAACTTTTAGGCCATGCTGGGCAACCATGAATTTTGTTTCTATGAAATATTAGTTTCTCAAGTGGTAAGACAGTAGAAGGGAAGGTGAGACGAGTGACATAAGAGAGCATAAATGGGGGGAAAAGTTTAAGTTTCTTTTGCCCCTTTGTTTCCAGCCTTTTCTTTACCTCTCATCACTTTGTCCCTCTTAGGTCTCTCCTCTTGCCCTCCCTCCCCAATAGTCCCCATTGGGTAAGCTAGTATTCCATGGGGAAAAAGTCCATGCTTGCCAAACACACCTCTCATGTTTAAAACAGGGCATGAAAAATCACAATTTGATATTTTTAGAACTAAAATTAGCCAACAGTTGGCATTCGACAACTAAAAATGTGCATCATGGGATGGGTCTCTATGGTTGCGTTCTTTAACCCTTCTTGGTAGTGCTTCCACGCTTTTTTCATTGCTGAGTAAGACAAGAATTGAAAATGTACTAGAGGATGATGTACTTCTTTCATTTCTAGAATGGTAAGAATTGACTAGGGAATGATGTTCGAATCTGTGTTTGGTTGCATAAAATCCCTGCAGCCATTGGGATTTTGTTTTAATTTGGGATGCCATTCCTCATTTGGTTGCCAATATTGTATTGAACTACCCGAGACTATATGGATGTCTCTTATTGCATTAGGTAATTATTGCATTTCTCTTGAGGTGGAATTCGTATCCCCTCATTATGGCCTCCAAGCCAAAATCCACCGAAAAGGTGAAATTGTGTTCGATACATCTTGGGATTTGTGCTTTTCTCTTGTCCTTCTCTCTTCTCTCTCTATTGGTAATGATACCCCTACTTATTCCTCTACTCTTCGAGCCCATATTGTACAACCAAACACTACCTATCACTATTCTCTGAGGTAATTCTAGGCAAATCCAATGCTTGATTACTACTTGTCAACTTCTTATTCCACTACTCTCTGAGACTATACTGCCCATCCAAACAAACCCATAGCCACTACTGCTAGTTTCTCAAAATGAAGTAGAGTCTCCAGTCGATTATGTTTCGCCCGCTTTGCCTTCTCTGGAAAGTGGAGAATGAGAGGTGTTGAAAAATCGATATAATTTTATCATTTTCTTCGCCTTTAAACTTCTTCCTTCCCATCGGAGCTACCAATACCATGTTTGTACCACCATGCATATTCTACTTATCTTTACTTTGCATTTTTTTAAAAAATAGTTTATTAAAATCATCGCATTTCAACTCTGATACCCCGTTTAAAACTTTTACACCAGGAAAACTTCATTTTTCTTAGGAAAACATTTAAAGCATGTTTTTTAACCAACTATTCAACTCTAACCTGCTATATTTTGTGAATGTCAAAATTTTAAACGTATTAAACACATTTTTTAGTGTATTTCTATATTAGAAAAGAGCATAACATGCTTAACAACCACCTCTTTCTAGCATTTTTTTTTCCCTTCAAAGCCTGCTTTGGATTGCTGGTAAAAATTCACCTAGGAATTTTTTTTTCCCCAGGATTTAGAGGGAAATAATATAGTTTTTTTTTTATTGGTAAGCTGGGATCGAACCTGCAACCTCAAGATTGAGAAACAAAGCCTCAACCATTGAGCTACGGGGCCAACCCCTGAAATAATATAGTTATGGCTAATTTAGAAGGATACCGACATACCGTTATAAACTGAAGGCCCCTCCAAACAAAACTTGATAGGCTTATAAACTGAAGCCCCCTCCAAACAATACTTTTTTCCATTTGCAATCAACCAATGGAAAAAGAATAATAAATTTTGGAAAAGTTTTTCTTTTTCATACTTTTCCAACAAAATTCCTTCGCAATCCAAACTGGGTCTCAGGGGCTGTTTGGGTGTATGGAAATTTTTTATCTATGGTAAATAAATTTTCCAGCATTTGGTAGACTCAATTTCCATGAAAATGTTTTTACAAAATAAAAAAATTCCCCTGTTTTTTCGATGGAATATTATTTTTCATGGAATTTTTTCTCTGTATCCAACTACCCCCATAAATAAATTAACAAGCAAAGCATGGGGTGGAATCTTTTTCTTCTGTCTGTCTGTCTCCTTTGATTAATAATTGGGTAAGAGAAGAAGAGTCTTCCCTATCACCTACCTTGTTTCTTAGTTGTTGGAAATACTTTGACCAAAAGCAAGGGAGAAAAAATAATCTAACATAAATAAATAAATTACCAAAAGGTTGAGAACTATGGTGGTCCTTGGATTACCAAAGCTCGTAGTCCATCTCAACACTCATAGTACCCATTATTTCATAGGTGTTTTGCTTGGAACTTTGGTGCCACATCAGCAAAACTTCTTGTGAGGTTGCCAATATAGCATTGAAATCCCCATAGACTACGAGGGATGTCTCCTGATTAATCATTGCATGTGCCATCCTTGTCCCTTCCCTATGAAGTCCAACCCAAAAACCACAAGAAAAGATAGAATTTTGCTTTGGATTTCTTGAGAATGATGCTTTTTCTCTCTTTCTCAATTTCCCTATCTTCCCTCTCTTCTCTATCAATATTGGAAATGGAACCCGTATGACTACTACCACTACTCTACGAGGTTGACAACCAAACATTACTTACTACTATTCTAAGTGGTACATTCCATGCAAATCCAACGCTTGTCTCCTCCATGTTGACTACTTACACCACTACTCTACGCAAGGGCGGAGACACGGGCCATGGCCTCCCATGACTTGCAAAATTCTTTCTATACTGGATGGATGTACATGCATATTTTAGTTAGCTTAATGGCCATGGCCCCCCAATGACCAATGCAGCCGAGTGTAAATTATTCCGGCCCTCCAAGTGTAAATTCCTGGCTCCACCCCTGATTTTACAAGGTAAATACGTGCAACCAAACCGAGCCCGAGGACCACCAAATTTGACAAAAAAAACAATTGCGTAAAAGAAAAGGGAAAAGTATGTGGAGACAACGAGGACAAGAGCAACCAAGAAGTGCCTCATTTGTCAAAGTGG
The DNA here is from genome assembly GCF_043159265.1 of Tasmannia lanceolata. Lineage (NCBI taxonomy): Eukaryota > Viridiplantae > Streptophyta > Magnoliopsida > Canellales > Winteraceae > Tasmannia > Tasmannia lanceolata. Next base: position 61,057,297 of record NW_027518680.1, on the reverse strand, counting down.
AGTAGGAAACACCCGTCCTCAGCCAATCCCTTTCTGCCAAGTGTCATTGTCTTAGAGAATGCTTACCACACAATGTGAGCTAGATCCTTGACACGTGGCCTTTGTGATGAAGGAAACAAGTCTCTTGGCCAATGAGCCAATCGAAGAAGGGCTTGAGGTTGGTGGCTGTGTGGACCCACCATTTTGTCCCTAATCTTCTTGAGAAGTGATATATTCGCCCCACTCGTAGTGTAAAAAATCACAAACGCACTAAAAAGGGGTTGGCCCGGGGAAGAAAGGAGGTGAATCTATCACATACAAAGAACTGACAACTATTCTATTTTGACTAGTGTGTTAGGAACGGGAAATGATATCGGCACTGCAATGTTTTGATATCTCCGCAGAAGCTTCTTGTCTTCTAGTCTTTAAAGGCTGTCAAAAGGTTCTTAGAGTTCCCCAGAAGCTCTCACAAGCCCTTTAGATACTAAAAGACAAGAAGCTTTCGAGGGGAGATATCAAAACATTGGAGTGCCAATATCATTTCCCTTTGGAATTTGTCAATTGTATGTTTTTTAATTGGGTTTGCTTAAGCAATTTCGCATAAAACCATTTTGCAAGGGCATGTGAAATCGAGACCGTTGATCTAGTAGAACATCATTAGGTGACCCACATGGTCTTGTTCCCATCCAGAAGGAACATCTCATGCTTAAGATAAATAAAAGTAAATTAATTAGCTTTTCTTTTAGAACTCTAAACTAGGTCAAGGGCCCTAATCATATAATAATGTGTTTTTTGTGGTTGAAACCGTCCATGATCAACAAAAAAACTGGATTCTAGGATTTGATAATGGGAACTGATATCTGCACTACCATTTTGATAATGGCACCACTTACTTTGTTTAACACATTTTAATTAGCTTTAAACTATTGCTACAATACCCTTCTTTATTTTCAGCATGATGCTAACAACATCCAACAGAAACTGTAAAACAAATTGAGCAGTGCCATTATCAAAATATGGTAGCACCAATATTAGATGCTTTGATAATTAGACTAAGTTTTGACTTGCATGACATCCAAAGCAAAGAGGAATGATAGATGCAAGTGCGCCCTTGCATAAAGGGGTGGAAAAGGTCCCTTTATTGGATCCACGTCATTAAGTGCAACCGAATTTACTTTCACGACCAATTTTATTTACTATGCAAGGCGCCCTTGCATCTATCATTCCTCCCAAAGCAAAGCCTCTCAAGTGGAGAAGAAATCAATCAAAGTTGGGACCCAAACGCGATCTTCACCACATTTCTTTTAGGCTTCCTTAAGTTTTGCTATAATTGCATTTCCCAAAAAGCTATCAGAAGCCAATTTTTTAAAAATAAGACAAGCTGGGTTTATGCAATTAGCCAATTATTAAAACAAGGTTGTGCTGATATCATTCCTCTTCCCAAATAGCCATCAAAGGTAGACTCTAAAGAGTTTAATTAATAAATTTAGGAGTGCCGTTATTAAAACAAAAGGGTGCAAATTCCATCATTTGGTGGAGTTAAATTTAAAGAAGCCTAGTTTGGTAAGGACGTCCACATCATAGTAGTTGGTAAGTGGCTAATGGATTTCCAATTTTTCCACCATATGTTTGTGGGTCCCACAACCACCCTTTCACGATACCAAGGAAGCTCACCAACCCCTGCTTTACTTGGCGACCTGATTATTGTCTCCCTATTTCTCTCTTATATAAATACCCCCCCTTTCTTTCTCTCCAACACCCCCCAGGCCCCCAACAACAAGAAAAGAAAAAAAAACAGAGGAAAAACAGAGGAAAACAGAGGAAATGGCAACCAAGGAAGGAGAACAACAACAAACCCAGGCAGGAAGACATCAAGAGGTTGGCCACAAGAGCCTTTTACAGAGCGATGAGCTTTATCAGGTTTGTTATTTTTCTTCATTTTTCTCACATTCCATCTCTTCATTCCCACCCATTAATATAGTAACAAATCTCTCTGTTTTTCCTTTCTCTAGTACATTCTCGAGACTAGCGTCTACCCTCGAGAACCCGAATCCATGAAAGAACTTCGAGAAATCACTGCCAAACATCCATGGTAATCAATCTAAATTTGAAACTTGTAAATGATTGTTCAAAACCCAGATTTGTTCAACAAAATTTGGATTCATTCATATAGTAATTTGATGGTTTTTTAATGGATTAGGAATATTATGACCACCTCGGCCGATGAAGGGCAGTTCTTGAACATGCTTCTCAAATTAATCAATGCGAAGAACACCATGGAGATCGGCGTTTACACTGGATATTCTCTCCTAGCCACCGCACTTGCTCTGCCCGACGATGGAAAGGTAAAAATGGAGAGAAAAAAACAGAGGAATTTGAGTTATTTTACTAAGAGATTTTATATGGTGTACTGTACAATATGTTTGAAAAATACTGGACTATACAGGCTTACACTGTAGGATGATATAAACCGTCCATTTGACGGGCCACTACGTAATAGATTGTGACCCAAAAATCATTTTCATAGGATGATCCTAACCCTCCGATCTATGGGGAGTCATAGATCGGAGGGTTAGGATCATCCTATGGAAATGATTTTTGGGTCACAATCTATTTACGTTGTATTTCTAAAGGATTCATTAGCCGACTCCAACTAGTCTGCGACAAAGTGGCACATCAAACAGACGGTTTAGATCATCCAATGGTGGAAGCTATACAGTAGTTTTGAAAATATTGGACTAGAAACTCGTTTTATTAGAAGTAAATTGTGGTTTTTTTATTGGATGTGATGAATTTGATTGCAGATCTTGGCCATGGACATCAATCGTGAGAATTTTGATTTGGGCTTGCCGGTGATCCAAAAGGCGGGAGTCGCCCACAAGATCGATTTTCGAGAGGGCCCTGCCATGCCCGTTCTCGATCAATTGGTCGAGGATGTAAGTTCTATTCTCTGTTTAAAACTATTGGAATTAATCTATGACTCGGTCGAGTCGACTAGGTTTTAGTCTATATATGATCATCAGAGTCAATAAAAAACTTGTTGGGCCAATTATTGACTTGGGTGAGCTCTTATCTCAATTTAAGTACTAGGGGTGCAACTTGGATAGATTTTTGGGAATTCGGGTTGAGCTTTTACCATAAAATTCCGTCGGGTTCAGGCTGATTCAAATTCAAATTTATTTATTTTTTAGCAAAATCTCAACCCGACTCGACCCAAATTGCACCCCTAGTTAGTAACTTTGTACCCATGTTTAAGAAATTTTACTCGCCAAAGCCAATAGAGATTAAAGAACTCTTTGTGTCAATCATTGACTCGCCTGAGTCGAATCAGTAAACTTTGGCCGAGTTCTTGTCTTCGGTCGCATTTTTAAATATCATACTTTCATCTCTATCTACCAATTCAATATTGGAGCCATATAAGCTAATATTGTTTCAACATTCTGCAGAAGAAATATCACGGGTCGTTCGATTTTATATTTGTGGACGCCGATAAGGACAATTATATAAATTACCACAAGCGATTGGTCGAGCTTGTGAAGGTTGGGGGAGTGATTGGCTATGATAACACATTGTGGAACGGCTCGGTCGTGGCCCCACCGGACGCCCCACTTCGTAAATACGTTAGATATTATAGGGACTTTGTAATTGAGCTCAATAAGGCATTGGCCGTAGATCCCCGGATCGAGATTTGCCAGCTCCCCGTCGGCGATGGTATCACCTTATGCCGGCGTATCAAATGAGAATGTCACAGGGAGGGAAAATAATGTATTTCTTTCTCAGTTGTGGGAAAAATAATGTATTTCTTTCTCAATTGTTGCTTTGTTTTGTGGATTGTTATTCTCAATTCTCTATTTCCTATTCTATATTCAGACTATTCACCATTCTCTATTATATTAGCAAGTTGAATGATATTTGAATATTATGAGTGGTGCAAAGTGGACCACTTGGGACATTGATAATTCAAATATAAAGGAGTGGTGAATGTGGAATGCTTGACTTTTTTGCTTTGTGTGTGGCCTCTTGATGTTCTTTTTCTTTGTTTTATTCTTCTCTTCTCTCTCACCAACCCACTTACATTATGAATAGGTGCCATGGAGACAAAGTCACCAGCTTTCGTATGGGTCCTTTGAGAAAGAAAGAGAGAGGGAGTGAGTCCTAACCCTCTTATCTCCTGCATGGGTCCTAGAAAAGACAGTCACCAATAATGGTGTCAATTTTGGCTCAGGCTCGGAGGATCGCTCGAGCTCGGCTCGAATCCTTAACGAGCCGAGCCGAGCCGGCTCACCAGGCTCGTTAAGCTTAACGAGCCGAGCCTAATTTAGGCCAGGCTTGGCTCGGCTCGGCTCGTTAAGGCTCGTTAAGAATTTAATATGTTTAAATATATATATTATATATTAATTTATACATTAAAATGGTTGTCCGGGGCGTGAAAGGGGGGGCAAAATATGTCACTTCATTTTTGGAACCCCATTTGTTACTAGGACCACCCCCCATAGTGTAAAAAAAGTAGTCAAATTACACTAGTAGGGCTGTCCAGGGAAGATGAGGGGTGTGAACATAATATAACCCGAGCTCGGTAAGGCTCGCAAGCCGCTTGCGAGCCTGACCGAGCCGAGTCAAGCCCGAGCCTGGTTCGAGCCCGAGCAGAGCCGAGCCAAGCTTTTGAGCTTTATGAGCCGAGTCGAGCCTGGCCAAGCTCGGCTCGGCTCGGCTCGTTTACACCCCTAGTCACCAACCCTAACCTTCTCCATTGATGAGAGAGAGAGTTCCTTAAATGAGACTCAGATAACTCTCCCCTTCTATGATTGAGGAATGTTGTCTGTGCATGCTTAGGGCCATTAAAGATTAGAATTTGTAGAAAGTAGGGTCTTAAAGTCTATACCAAATCCCTTTTGTTTGGTTGCAACCAAAATAGTGTTTTGTTCACTCAGAAAAGTAGTAAAATAATGTCATTTTTCTTTCCAAGTAATGCTTGTTTGTCGTTCATTATTGTTCTTTCTACTTTCCTAAACATTAGCCTCTTGACTTTCCTCCCAAATAAAGAGGAAATATGATTTTTACTTATGAATACAAACACAAAAGATTTGTCTGATATCTGCACTGCCATGTTTTGATAATTGCGCTACTCACTTTGTTTTACACTATTCATAGTAACTGCCGTGAAAAGCTAAGACAGAGTAAGAGTACCGTTATCAAAATATGGTAGTGTGAATATCAGTTTTCAAAAAAAAAAAAACTTGGAGTGAGGAAATGATATCCAGAGTACCTCATTTTAATAAGGCCACCCCTTCGTTTATATACAAAACCGAGTGAGACATGCTTTAGAAATTCAATCTACTAACTCATGACATCACTCAATGCATGACATTATGGAGAAATTTTATGGGAAATGTTGATCCTAACCCTCTGATCTGATTGTTAGAGGGTTGATCCTAACGCTCTATAGATCGGAGGGTTAGGATCAACCTATGGAAATAATTTTTGAGGCACAACCTATGTAGGTGGCCCATCTAATGGACGGTTTGGATCATCTTATGGTGCGGGCTAGACTGTACTTTTAATAAAGTGAGGAGTGCCCTCATCAAAATAAAGTAGTGCTGATAACATTTCCCAATTTTATAAGCCTTAATATCACTTTGTAAACGAGACGCTAATGACACTCTCCAATGAAAAATATATTACAATAGCAATAGATTGATTGGGTAGTAGGGTATATTTATGCACATCATCCCATGTTCAATTTGCCCATTGACCAATCATGTTGGAGGTATCCTGCATTTTTTCTATATGCGAGTGTCAACAACAGTTCCTTGTAAAAAAAACCTGTCCCTTTGCTTAAAAAGCACGAAAATCCATGTTAGAGCACTCGTTTGGAAAAGAAAGTTTACAATTATTTTACAGATGTTTTCGTACCTTTACACATGTTTTGAGATTTTAGGGAAATGTTATCAGCACTACTGTATTTTGATGAGGGCACTCCTCACTTTATTAAAAGTACGGTATGGCCTGCACCATAGGATGATCCAAACCATCCATTAGATGGGCCACAGCCTAAATATGTTATGCCTCAAATATCATTTCCATAGGTTGATCTTAACCCTCCGATCTGAATGTTAGAGGTTTGATCCTATGGAATTAATTTTTGGGGTTAGGATCAACCTATGGAAATAATTTTTGGGGCACAATCTATTTAGGCTGTGGCCCATCTAATGGACGGTTTGGATCATCCTATGGTGGGGGCCATACCGTACTTTTAATAAAGTGAGGAGTGCCCTCATCAAAATACAGTAGTGCTGATAGCACTTCCCTCGTTATCAAAACATATGTATATTTTCTTTCCGAATGCACCTTAACGAGTGCCCTTAGCGAAACCCCTTTATATTAATCAGTAACTAGAGAATTGGGGCTGTCACCCAAATCTTTAACTCCAACAAAATCAAGTTTAGTTTATTACGAGCACAAGTCTCTATGTTATCCAAAATATTATTATATACTTTATACAAAGTAAACACTAAGCTTGTCATGAGCAACACTAGAATTATTAAAATCATATAAATGTGAAATTTCTTTTGACTATTACATATCTTATAAATGTAGATTTATTTATAGCTATTAAATATCTTATATATGCAAATTGCTTGAGGGATAGTAGGTACCTTATAGATATAGGTTTCCGTCTATTTACTATATACAATGAAAAAACATTGGTGGTCACATGTGGTTATTTACAAGAAGAACGGGATATAGCGACAGATAATTTTTGTCGCTATTTAACTATAATTACCATGGTTATAATATCCGTCGTTAACTATTAAAATACAGATATAGGTAGTTTCAAATGTTGCTATGTTTGTCTTTGTAGCGACGGTTAAAGATCAACTTTTTTTAATTTATCGCGACGGGTAGTGTTTCCGTTATATATAATTAACAATTGTTTTCTGTCGGCGCTATTTTTTTTTACTTTCCTGCCAATAGTTGCCGCCATTTGCTTTTTTGGCGAAGGTTGTCATTAACCATCGCCAAAGCGCAACATGTCGACCATATGTGATTCAACACAGGGAAAAACGAATATTTTGGCGATTTTGATAATTATTGCTAATTTTGACTTTGTACCGACGGAAAAATTGTCAACGCTGAAGGTCTTATTATTAAACAAAGCTGAAAGCATATTTTTCTCATGTTTGCTCTCTCTCTCTCTCTCTCTCTCAGCTGCTGGCCTCCACCCTTCCAGTTTGTGAAGAAGAAGGAGACGAAGACGAAGAAGAAGAAGAGGTAGCCCCCCAAGCCCTTGATTTTATTTTTATTTTTACTTTTTATGCTATTTTTTAATATCAATTTTTTCCATGCATATGATTATTTTTTTTCATTATAATGTCAATTTTTTTAATATCCTGTCGTTTTTATAATGAATATCATGTTATATACAGTCTTTTTTTTATTAGCATGTCATTTTTAATGTCATGTCATATAATGGATGTAATTTTTTAGTTAGTATCATGCCATTTGTTAAGTTAATATCATTTCTAATGATTTTGATAGTTAATTAATATACATAGGGATTTGCTAGGGACCATCGCAGAAGGCATTCTGCTGATGGGCTGTTGCATGTGAACACATGCTCAGATTTTGTCTTATTCATTTAATTCATTTGAGGTGGTTGCTCTCGCATGGAACAACCCATCTGCAAAATGTCTTCTGCAATGGTCCCTAATAAATCCCAAGCAAGCATCTAATTCATCCGAAGCAAGCATCTTATTTACACTTTTAGTCTATTCTTGTGCTCTACTTGCTCAACTTGATTTACAATATTTTCATATAAAACTTTTTCTCTGAATGATCACAAAATTATATGTAAAATAAAAGAGCCATAAAAGAAGATCGAGATGGTCAGGCTAAAAAAGGAAAACACAAAAGGGATAGGTAAGTTACAACAAAATCAAACCCCTACAGCCTAAGGGGGAAGGAAGTCAAACGTCTCCAAATTGCGTATGTTCACTCCCACACGAGCCAAAGCACCAGCCTCACTATTTGCTGCCCTTCTAATATGACGATACGAGATATATCGAGACCCAACTATATCCATAATCTCATCCATCAAATGCAAAAACCTCCAAGGATGGGGATGAGTTCCAAGCCACCACCGATTAATGTTGACGTAATCACCCTCTGCCGCCAATGCGACAAGGAAAGACCGCCTTAAGCTCAGCTTCATTAGAATCCACTCTACCAATCAAACCCGAGAACGCCCATATAGTGGATCCCCTCTCATCTCTAAGAAGACCTCCAACACCTGATGGACCTCGATTGCCCAAAACTCAATTCGTCGAAGTTTAGCTTGAACAAACCTGGACGAGGAGAACTCCACCTAGGGCAAGGAAGGTCTCTCTACTCCCCTTTGAAGCAAATCTCGCACCACCGTCGCAATAAATCAGAGCTGGAGATAAACCGGAAGCACAAAAGAGATTTTGCCCAAAAAATCACAGGGAAATAATCTTTGTAGATGCATATAACGAGCTCTTTGCAACATGGTGGAAAACTCTATCATTTCTCTCACCCAAATAGTTGCTAAAAGAACTAAATTCCACAAAATCCTTCATTTTCTTTTCCACGGTGCAAAGGACCAACAATCAAGAAGTGCTGCCATTCAAGAAGGAAAGACCCAGATAATTCCGAATCTATTAAGGATAAGGCTCTAAATGACCCTAGCATACCTCCAATGAATGAAAATCTGGGCCACTGACTCCCCTGCCTCAATGCATAGGGAGCAATGATCAATGATCAACATGTTGTGATTCCTTAGATGATCCACCATGAGGATTTTATCTAAAAAAACCGTCCACCCAATGGGTCACACTTTTGTCCACATTACAAAGAAAGAGGGCATTTGAGAGATGTTAAAATTGAATGATCAAAATGGTATAATTCTCAATATTCATGGAAACTGGTTGTTCTTTTTATATTGGTGTAGTCCCTCCATCGATGTAAAATCAACAATGTATTTTCGCACTTAGATCTCTCTCTTAGTAGTTTAGTAAAAACAAAAGGGGTATTTTGACATTTTCAAAAAGGCTACTATAGTCGCACGACCACGTTTTGATAAAGGGACGAATCACATTGTTTTGTACTTTTTTTAACCAGATAGTCAAAAGTTATGACAATTCCCCAAAAGCTCTTAATAGCCAACTAAAGTAAGCGTAAAACAAGGTGAGTCCCCTTTATCAAAACACTGTCGTGCAAATATTAATAGCCATTCACAATACTTTACTTTATTCACAATACTTTACTTTATAGACATCTATACTACCTCCCCCTCACCTACTCTTTTTGGGGCTAATTAAAATCAATCTCATAAGTTGAGGTGGAGGGGGTGGGCGGACAAACCTTCCCATCCCCCTACTAAATTAAAACAATATATATTTTAATATGAGAAAACTGTTAGTGTGCTGGTGCGCTTAAGTTGTTATAACGCCTCCTAATCGTTTAAATATTTGGGTCCCGCTTAAGCACACCAATGGGAGGCGTTATAACAACTTAAGCGCATCAAAAAAATGGTGTGCTTAAGCTCACCAACCGTTTTCTCTTTTAATATACCTTTTCTCTCTCTATCTCACTCTCAAATATAATTTTGTTTTCGTTGTCCTCTAACAAAATAGTAGCCCACCTCATTATCTCTCTAGTACACAATACATTGCCACATGCTTTGTTTTTTTCTTGGTAAGTCTAAATGTAGGAATAGAAGATGAATACAACATTGGTGTTATCCTTAGAGTAACTCTTTTGAATCATATTGAGGCTATTTTGGATTCAAATAAGAGATCCAGAAGCAAAAGTCATTCTTGGATCTCATTCACTCTAAAAATTGGAAATGAGTCTGTTTCTCTCTAAGAAAAAATGGGCTTAATCAAATTTTAGTCCTAATTTTAAGTGGAAAATGGGCATAAATATGTTTAACACCCATTTTATTCTTACCCATACCAAATACCCATATTTAAAACTCTCATGCTTTCATTGTACAGAAGATGGGTTGGTCACCAAACCAGATTGGCCTTTTTTGTGGTCCCCGCCCTGGACCACCCATAACCTAAGAATTGTTATGTTCCCATACACACTAATTATAAAGGGAAAATTACTAAAACCCCATTCATCAAACTTTACTGTATGGCAACACTTCTCATTCTCGTGTAAAGAATCGGGCGGAAACGGAGTGATGAGAAACTTTAGAAACGGTTATTTATCGCTTCAAAGAATCCTATTTTTTAGTCCAAAAAGTAGCAGATATTTTGGAAACGGACCTTAGCGGGCCACGCACCGAACAAGAATAGTTCGGCTGCGTGAGATTTTTCTAGCTTTTGTCATTCTCCAACCCTAAAAAAGGGGAAATCCCGTAAAAGAATAGTTGCCGAACACGCCAACCAAACTTTAATTTAGAGCGGTTTTTGCAATTTTTCATCAAATAAAAGGAATTTTTGTTTTAACCATATGTATGCAACCAATTAAATGACTAGTCATCATCATCATCATGTAATAGGTACAAAATATAGGGTTCTGAACAGTGGTGGGCCCATCCTTCATTAGCTTTTGATCACCGTATAAGCAAAAAGGGACGGCAAAGATGATGTACAATTTAGTCGTAGTAGAGGGGTGTACGTATCAAACATTTCAAAAAAGGGTAGGCGTTTGAGTTCCCACCATATTTCACATCCCTCATCGAAAATCTCGTGGGTTAAAGAATTTGAGATTAGGGTTAGGGTTTGAAGTTCCTTTTTTTCACGCCAATCTCTTGCCTCCATCTCCCTGCATTGTCAATCTATGATTCTCAAATTAGGGTTAGGGTTTTGATCTTTGATCGCAATGACTGCTAAGGTCCCCTCTTCAGCTCCCGCGAGCAGATCAGAACCCTCTCATGACCATGAGGTCTCTCTCTCTCTCTCTCTCTCTCTCTCTCTCTCTCTCTCTTCCTCCTTCTTGATGTTTTTGTTGATTATCTTTTCTGATCTGTGAATGTGGGAAAACTGAAATGTAAGTTGGAGAGATTCTATTTTATTTTACTTTATAATTGTTAGGATTTTTAATTATTTACTATGAATTATTTTGATGCATTTTTTTTAAACCTGCTGCTGCGTAAGTTGGATAGATTCTATTTTATTTTAGGTTTACAATTTTTAGGATTTAATAAAAGATTATTTACCACTATTAATGATATGTTGATGCATTGTTTTTTCCCCCTGCTGCAATGTAAGTTGGAGAGATTCTATTTTATCTGCTATTATTAGACATATGTTGATGCAATTTTTACAATTTTTAACAATTTAATACGATTAGAGATAAGTTGATGCATTGGTTTTTCCCCTATTTTTTTTTTTTTTTTGAATGGTTGGTTTTTCCCCTGATGCAATGTTAGTTGGAGAGATTCTATTTTATTTTTTTGTAGGTTGTAATTTTTTAGGTTTTTTAATTATTTACTATGATTAGAGTGTTATGAACCCGAATCGGTTCGCAGCGGAATTAATCTTCTTAGAGGGAAGATCGGCCTCTTGATCCACTTCGAGGGAAGGATCAATCCTCCATTGTGCAGAAAGACACAATTTCTAAGATAGTTTCTTCATTGTCTTCCTTTAACAATAACATGTGCTTATATAAAAGCACTCAAAGATAAACATAGAAAGATCTTACTATAAGAATAAAAATAACTAATTAAAGACTATCCTAATCTAAACAAGCTACTAAATATATCATATCTGGTAAGATTTGATCTTATTCTCTAAAATAGCATATTAATTTATTCCACTACAAGTGGGTCCCGTTTAGGCATGTAACATTTCACCCGCCTTGAAATCAACCTTGTCCTCAAGGTTGGAAATTGCGGACCAATTGGTAAAAAATCAAATCTTGCGTATTTTTCGAAAGTCTTTTTCTGTCTCCCTCATTTTCTTCTTCTCTTTGTCTTGCGGTATGTCATCAATGGTTGAGACCTTAGAAGCACGAAGCGGTTGCGGGGGCGGAGGCGGGGGCGGGGAAGCGTGGGGTCTAGAAGATTCTAAGTTTGGGAGCGCGATGGGAGCGTGTAATGTAATATTTTCTTTATATATCTTTCAAAATTCAAGTACATAAAAAATAATAGCTTCTAATCATTTTCATATGTATCTTTCAAAAGTTAAGTACATAAAAAACCAGGAATTTCTAACCATCTTTGAAGTGTAATTTCTAACCATCTAAGTTTGGGAGCGCCTCGTTCCTTGTGCCTTCTGAAGATGCACAAGCCTTTGTGCTTACTCCAATGAAGTAATTTGAAGAGTTGGAGGAGTTTGATGTAAGGAAGTTGGTGATGGTGGGATTTATGGAGTAATAGAAGTAGGCTGGGAGCGTCATGGGAGTAGTTCCTGCTCTTTGGGGTCGCGCTCCCTGGAAGCTCCTTGCTAAGGAGCGCCGAATCGAGGTTCCGAGGTGGGAGCGGCACCTCGAGGGAAGATTCCTGCTTCCAAGGTTGAGACAACTCCATTTTCAAACCGGTATCAATGTGGCGTTGATCAAAGCTCCTTCGTTTTGTTTTCCTGGAATGATTTGGATGTTGACGCATGGATGGTTGTGGGTGAGAATTTTTTCGACGGCGTCAGACAGTTTGAGAGGAACTGTAGACTCTTTGGCGTCGAACTTTCTTTCGTGGTTTTTTCTCCATTTCTTCTAGTTGATCTTTTTCTCTTTTCTTTTCTCCTCTTTTCTGTTTCGTCGTTTCGTTTTCATTTTGCAAGCCTTCTCAACGACGCTCTCACTGAACTCTTCCATTCGTTTCTGCAGACATGGAGGTTCTTCTGTCTTCATGCAAAGGGGCAGCGCCATCTTGTTGAACTCGTCTTTCATAGAAGCTAGATGCCTTAAGATCTCTCTTATATTCTCATCCCACTGATCCATTGCTCCTTCGTTTTGCTTCGACATGATAACGGATCGTGCTGCTTTGATACCACTTGTTACAAACCCGAATCGGTTTGCAACGGAATTGATCTTTTTAGAGGGAAGATTAGCCTCTTGATCCACTTCGAGGGAAGGATAAATCCCCCATTGTGCAGAAAGACACAATTTCTAATATAGTTTCTTCATTGATTTCCATTAACAATAACATGTGCTTATATAAAAGCACTCGAAGATAAACATAGAAAGATCTTGTTATAATAATAGAAATAACTAATTAAAGACTATCCTAATCTAACCAAACTACTAAATATATCAGATCTGGTAAGATCCGATCTTATTCTCTAAAATAGCATATTAATTTATTCCACCACAAGTGGGTCCCGTTTAGGCATGTAACATAGAGATATGTTGATGCATTGCTGTAGTTTCTGATCAGAAACCTTTTGCATTGCTGTTACTATCCTCAATGCTTGTGTTCTCTGCTGTTAATCTGGAAAGTAATTTATAACGATAGTGTGTTGGCCTTCTGTTGATTTGCCACAGATGATTGCCGTGCATGATGCGAGTCAAATTGCTGGGGATGTTTTATCTATTATAGATTCTCTGAAGAAACAAGTTGCTGTTGACCGTTGCATTCGTATAAAGGTGCATTCTTATGTTAGCTGTTGCTATTATGATATGAATTTTTATGCTAACCATTTATACATAGAGGAGTTCTAAACTGAAGGGAACCCTTGCAAAAGAAGGGATGAAGAGATGCCCCCATTGGTTATAAATCACCAAAGTTCATTTAATGTTTTTACAACCAATGGGGACACCCTTTCATCCCTTTTTTACAAGGGAACCCTTCATTTTAGAACTCCTCATTATCCTCTTATATGTATTAACTCTCTTATTTTAGGCAAAAATGGACGAGAACAAGAAGAAACTGCTTGATATCACAAATCATGTTTATAGTTTGTCCAAGGCAAGAAAAACTACTGGCAACGATACTGATCTGTTGACAAGGAGGCAGGAAGATGCACTTTGTATGCTAAATGGTCTTGATGTAACTAGTGGAGAAAAGGATAACAGTAACTCCCACGAAGATAGTTTGTATACCTCATCAACAGTTCTTTTGGGGAATAATTTTGGTGGAAGGAATGTTATTCGCCCTATCAAGCTCCTGGAATTGCCAAAGCTACCTCCTTATACTACATGGATTTTTTTGGATAGGTACATTAACACATATTATATACATGCATTAAATTATTCATGCCATGTTTGTCCATGTCTGTTTGGATGGATCGATTGTGCCCACTGGTGTGTTTGGCCACTTCAATGCCGGCCAATGCGCCCGTTAATGTCTAGACAATCATCATCATTATTTAGCCCATTTGAAGAGAGAAGAAAGAAGAAGACGAAGATAGGAAGAGAAAAAGAGGAAAGAACAAATGGAGGAAACATATTTTTGTTGAGGTTGAATAGCAACCCCGCGGCCATTATCCTTTTTATAGATATCACTTAATGTTAAAGATGAATTAATGATCTATGCCATTAGGGCCATCCATGATATGCACTTAAAAATAAACTTTTTTTTTTTTTTTTTGAAATGGCAACATAATATATATATATATATATATATATATATATATATATATATAGAGAGAGAGAGAGAGAGAGAGAGAGAGAGAGAGAGAGAGAGAGAGAGAGAGAGGAAACTGTTGGTGAGCTTAAGCTCACCAAACTTATGGTGAGCTAGCTTGCCCAATCACATGGGGGCCCACTTTGTTAGGATGATCCAAAGCATTCATTTGAAAGTCCCTTACATAGAAGGGGGGTGTACCAAAAATCAGCTCCATAGGATCATCCTAACCCCTCCATTTGTGGAGGACAAAAATGGACAGACACAAATCTGCCCCATTTTTGTCCTCCACAAATGGAGGGGTTAGGATGATCCTATGGAGCTGATTTTTGGTACACCCCCTATCTATGATAAGGCCTTGCAAATGAATGGTTTGGATCACTCCCCAAAATGTGGGATCCATGTGATTGGGCAAGCTAGCTCACCATAAGTTTGGTGAGCTTAAGCTCACCAACAGTTTCCTCATATATATATATATATATATATATAAAAGAAAGAACTGAGATGGTCCTTAAGGATTACAACCAGAGAAAAGAGAAGCAAACAAAATCAAGGGGGAAGGAAGTCAAACCATTCCAAACCCAACCTAGACACACCCACCCTAGCTAGGGAATCTGCTTCATTATTAGCAGTCCTCCTTACATGCTTAAAAACAATAGAAGAACCAAGCACTAGGTCTGAAATCTCCTCAAAGAAGGAAATAAATCTCCATGGAGGAGCCACAACTCCCGAGAGCCAAATGATAACATTTGAAGAATCGCTTTCCACAACAACCTTGTCATAAAATTCGCTATCCAGATGCTTGATACCACAATAAGCCGCCCTCACCTCCGCCTCATTTGAATCACTTATTCCATTGGGCCCAGAATACGCCCATAAAACCTCTCCCATGGAATCTCTGCACAGGCCTCCAATTCCAGCTGATCCTGGATTGCCTAAACACGAACCATCAAAATTCAATTTCACCAAATCTGCAGGAGGGGCTTCCCAATGTTGATTTATTTGAACTTTGTGCTCCCCTTCATTGCAGATTATTTGCCACCCTTCCCAAAGATCAAATGCCGAAACAAATCTAAAGAGATGAAGACTTCTTGCCCAAAGAATTGAAACAACTATAATCCTGACATACAACCAATAAGGAGATTTAGCCACCCCTTCAAACACACCCTAGAGTTTCTTTCTTTCCATATGACCCACCAAGTGGCCAAAAGACAAATCTTCCATGGCACCTTTCCCTTCTTTTTCCACGGACACAACTCCCAGCTCTAATCAAATCTGGAATAGATCTAGGGAACACCCAGTAAAAACCAAAGCGCGATAGAATAAGACCCCAAACCTCTCTCGAGACCTTACAATGAATAAACAAATGATCAATGGACTTTCCGTCTGATAAGCACAAAGGACAATGATCCACCAACCACATTCCTCTCTTTCTTAGGAATTCAATAGTCTGGATACGCCCACCCAAAGAAACTCACCCTAGGAGGGCAGTGGAATTTCCAAATCTTTGATGGCAGAGACACCGCTCGACAAGGCACTAAACGATAGTAGAAAAAAAACCCTGATGTGCTCCAAACCCACACTCTACTATCAACCCCACTCCTTTTGATATAACACCCTTCAATCAGTTCAAACATCTGTTGAATTGAATCTAATTCTCTGTCAAAGAAACCTCTTTTGAACTTTGGATTCCATACCACTTTCATATTTACCCTTTCAAAACACTCTGCAACAAAGGCCTCCTTGTGGGAAGAAACCAAAAATAATGCAGGAAAGTGCTCCTTAAGAGACACAACCGAGCACCAAGCATCTAGCCAAAAACGAATCCGATCGCCCACATAGACTTTGAAGCTAATGCCTTTGCTAAACTCATGATCCACCCTCATAATATCACGCCATACAGTCAACCCTTTCGGTTTATATTCATCAACAGAGCACCACCTCCCCTCCCTAAAACCATATTTACTCCCAATCACCTTCTCCCACAAAGAAGATTGCTCCACCCCAAACCTCCAAAGCCACTTTCCCAAAAGAGCATGATTGAAACCCTTAACTCTCCTAATATCCAAACCTCCATTCTTTATCGGCAAACAAACGGAATCCCATTTCACCAATGGAATCCCTCCCTTATTGCTTGTACCTCCCCATAGGAATCTACAATGAATTTGCTCTATTCTCAAAACCACACTTGCCGGGCGCTTATACATGGAGAGAAAATAAATTGGAATATTAAATAACACTGCCTTGATTAGAACCAACCTCCCACCTTTAGAAACTAGATTATGCTTCCACGAAACCAATCTCCTCTCTATTCTGTGAACAATTGGGTTCCACAGATGCTTGTTCGGACTTCCCACCCCCAGCGGAAGGCCAAGATAAGACGCAGGCAAAGACTCCAAAGCACAACACAAAATCTTCGCAAAACCAGATGCTACATTCGAAGGTATATTTATTGCATATAACCTTGATTTTGGAAAATTGGATCTTTGACCAGAAACCAGCTCATAACACCTTAAGGCCGCCTTTAGATTCAAAATATGGGAAACCTCGGGAGCACAGAATAGAAGAGTGTCGTCTGCAAATTGTAAGAGCGAAACCTTCACTCTATCCCTCCCTATGGGAAATCATTCAAACAATCCCAAACCATTTCCTTTTTGCATCAATCTGCTAAGGGTCTCAGCAACAATCACGAAGAGAAAAGGAGATAAAGGATCCCCCCGTCTCAACCCCCTAGAAGATTTAAAGAAACCTTTAGGGGAGCCGTTAATAAGGACAAAAAACCAGGTTGATGAAATACAATTCCTAACCCACCCTCTCCAACGGCTACCAAAGCCCATCCTCCCAAGCAAATAATCCAAACAATCCCAATCCACACTATCATAGGCTTTTTCCATATCAAGTTTACACAAAACCCCGCCCTCTCCACTTCTCATATATGAATCTATTGCTTCGTTTGCAATAAGAGAACAATCCAATATTTGCCTTTTACAAACAAAAGCGATATGATTGTTTGAGATAATTGAAGAAAGAACCAATTTGAGCCGATCCGCCAAAACTTTAACCAAAACTTTATAAAGACAACCCACCAAGCTAATCAGACGAAACTTTGACACCTTCGAAGCCCCCTCTACCTTACGAATCAAAGAAATGAAAGTAGCACTAGTACCTCGGTCAAGAATCAGTCCATCATAGAACTCCTTAAAGAATCGCATAATATCATCCTTAACATATGCCCAACAATCCTGAAAGAAAGCAAGACAAAAGCCGTCAGGTCCAAGAGCCTTATCTCTTGCTAAAGAAAACAAGCCTTTCTCAATTTTCTCATCCAAAAAGGGTGATTCCAGCTTAGCATTCTCCTCCAAACTTAAGTTACCAAAAGAAACCTCTTCAGGGATGGGACGAAGAACTCCATCAGATGAGTACAAGGACATGTAGAAGTCGAGAATCTCCTTTGAAATATCCTCCTTGCTAGGCACCCTAATCCCATCCACAAGCAATGATTATATTCTATTCTTCCTACCCGCACTAGCCCTTAAAAATAAACATAAACAATTAAAAAGAATTACACTGAAACTAGGTATATTCTAACTACATTCTATAAACTCTAAACACTCCTCCTCTAAGCTGGAGCGTGGATGTCATCCATGCCTAGCTGGGAACAAATACTTCCAAATTGATTTCCCACAAGTCCTTTGTAAATAACTAAATATATCTGCTAACTGGTCTTTATACCTCACACACCGAGTAGATATGAATTTACTAGCGACTTTTTCACAAATGCAATGACAATCTACTTCGATGTATTTAGCCCTGTCAGGAATGCTAGCAATGTAGAGTAGGTACAACTTGATTGTCACAATAAATCTTCATTGGCTTGCACACTTCAAGTCCCAGCTCTTCTATAAGCATTTTCAACCACATCAATTTACACACCATGTTCAATTGCATGATGCCATACTTTTGCACTAGGTCGTGCAGCCACATTTTACTTCTTACTGTGCCAGGCGACAAGTTTACCTCCAACAAAGATACAATAGCTTGTTGTCCATCATCTATCAGAAGGGTATCTTGCCCAATCCACATATGAAGAACTTTCTACTCTTAAGTGGCTGTCTCTCTTGAAAATAAGTCTATCTGGCGCACCTGTTAAATACGTTGAAATGCGTCGAATTGCCTCCCAATGGTCAATTGTAGGATTGTGCATTAGGCATAACTAAGAGCGCATCCTACTTATTTGTAAAAGTGATAGCGCTTTCGATATCATGCTAAATCTCTTCTTTTGTTCAAATTTTTGTCAGCCTATGATCTTTGGGAAAGGTGGAGAGAAGTTTGTAACAATAGTGAGAGTAAACAGAAAATAGTTCTTCAATGGAAGTCCCCTCCCTCAGGTTCTCTAAAGCTTAACTTTGATGGTTCTAGCTTGGGTAATCCGGGTCTCGCTGGAATAGGGGGCGTTCTAAGAAATGAGTTTGGCGAGTTTCTTTGGGTTATGCGGGGCCTATTAGGACGGCGGATGCTACATAAGCGGAAGTGTGTGCAGTGCATCAAGGATTGGAGCTCATTAAGAAAAATCGCCTCAATAATGTAGTAATCGAAGGCGACTCTTCTAATGTAATTTGGTGGCTCAAAGGACCTCAAAAACCCCCATGGAGATTTGATAGATGATTCGATGGAATGTTTGATTGGGTAAAGTCTATGGAGCTTGTCTTTCTTCACGTGCGTCGTTCCGCTAATCAGGAAGCGGATGGTTTAGCTAGAGTAGGAGTTTACATGGACTCTCTAGCTCTCTTTGACTCTCTTCAGCTGTGATTCACTATTCTTGTACTTTTATATTGTTGTTCTATTTTTTCTCGTTGTACTCTGAACATCTCGGTCTTTTTATTTATACATCTGGCTACCATTTTCCCAAAAAAAAGAAAAAGAAAAGCAATATCTGAACGTGTAATTGATGAGAAAACCCGCCGGGCAAATCCCAATCCGATCGTGCACAAATTAACAGAAAAGTAAAATAATAAAACAAGCCACAAGATGAACACCAAGATTTTGGCCAAGCCTACTTCCACGGGGGTAAAACATGATCTACCACTGTGAGAAAAACAATATACAAGGATTACAATGAATTTAACCCAAAACCCACAACATGCATCCCTTTCCTTGCTTCTCTCGGCTAAGATCATAGACAAAGAGTAACCTGGGAAGAAACCCGAGAGAAACCCCAAATGAAAAACCCGAGAAGAAAACCCTAGAAGAAGAACCCGAGATGAAACTCTTCCCTTCGCTCCCCTCTCTCTCTCTCTTCTTCTTCTTCTTCTTCTTCTCTAGCTCAAGAGGCAGCCGACACACCTCTTGCCGCAAAGAGCACACGAGAACCCCTCTCGTTTCAGCCTCCCTCTCTTGTGTAGGCGTGTAGCCACACTCACAAAAGAAAATTGAGAACCATTTATGCCTTGGGTTTTTAGAAAACATAAAAAAGTTGCTATTTTGGTTCTCACTGACCTTCCACATGTATAGTGGGAAATAAGGCAACTTTCCCAACAATAATTATTAAATTATTACGCATTCCAACAAGACCGATATCTTCTGGGGTGTTCAATTAGCTTTCCCTTGTCTTTTAAAAACTTATATTGGAGTCTATTGTGGTCTGAATAGGCTTTGCTCTCAATATACTCGTCTTTTACAAGAGATCAATAAAAAAATAATACCTGACTTTACCTTGCCATAGTTTTACATTTTCACCTAAATCGATACGAAACGACCGAAATGTTTCTATTTCTATCCCCACCGAAACCAAAACTATAAATGTATTAGTGGTATTGTATGCTAATAGTTCTTACAGTTACACAATTATATTTATGTGAATTGCATGTGAAATTTGTTGTTTGTATATATATATATATATATATATATATATATATATATATATATATATATATGTGCATTTATATGTATTACATGTGAAATGTGGTATGTACCGAATTATCATATGTTCGCAACAACGTATGTCACTAGGCGTTCAATGTTGTGAAGCCATTACAGGTGGTTTTCGCTTATGTGATGATATTTTAGTGTGCATTTTTGCTTATCCTAGCACTTCCTAAAGTTTCATCTTAAATGTCAATTATTTACATCTGTTTCCATACATTTCCATAATTTTACCTGATTTCTACCTAAATTTCCACATGAAACTGCTAAGTTTCCGTTTATCTCACTATTGAAATGCCTACCGAAAGTCTGAAACCGAATGAAAACTGAAAGGAAGTAGCATAACTGCCCCAAATATTTCGTATGTACATATTATTTCAAGTACTTAACTGCGACTATTTTCCTTTGATCGTTCCCTCGACATATACAACCAGAATGATATGTTTATCCCTTCAACATACAACCAGAATCAAAGTCATGGTGATCCACATGACTATGGCGAAATCCATACTTGGTAATATTATATCTAAATATTTTCCAAACCAAGTGCAAGGAAGCTTTTTCAGACCATACCTTACCTTTCTTGACTTACAGACCTTACCTAACTCCTCTTGAGCAACATACCCATAAGGTTGCTCTATATAAACCTCTTAGCTACCATGAAGTCATTGTTGACATATAGCTTTCACAGTGGCATAACCCAACAATGGACAAGAACAAAAAAGAACGAGATTTATGGAGAAAAGAAAGAGATTCATGGAGTTAGAACAAAAAAGGGAAAAAGAAAAAAAAGGAAAAGAATGGATCTTTTTGTGTTTTTTTTTGGTGATTTGGATGGATGGATTTACACATGGTATTTACAATGAAGGGTTGGGGTTTAGGGACTCACAAGGAAGGGTTAGGGTTTAGGGCTTAGGGATTTGGGGTTTTGGATGGAGATTTAGGGTTTGGGGATGCCAAAAGGGATTTAGGAAGAAGGTTCCTTTCTCAAATGGGATGGTGGTGAGAAAGTATGGAGGAAGAAGGGATTTGGATGTGAGATATGTGATTTCGGATGCAAATTAGGAGGAATATGAAGGAATAGGTGGTGGAGGAGAATCCAACGTGGGTTTACGACAAAGTGGGAAGAGGGTATTGTTCACTTAATGCGCAAATGGGCAATGTGCGAGTGGGTCATGACAACCACAAAAAAAAAAAGAAGGTTTGGGTTTTGCGCATTTGGCAACCCCCCCTAGACACACACTCACAAAAAAAAAAAAAACAAGAGAGAGAGAGAGAGAGAGAGAGAGAGAGAGAGAGAGAGAGAGAGAGAGAGAGAGAGAGAGATGGACTCTTCTTCTTTCCTTCTTTTGTTTTCTTGATTTTCAATGGATCAGATCCATTGGCTCTGATATCATCATGTTAGAAATGGAGATAAGGTAAGAGTGGAAGAAGAAGAGGAATGGAGAGGATGGAGAGTCTTCACTTAGAAGTCCTCCCATGAATATGATGTATATATAGGTCCAAAGTAGGGCAACATGGTACAAAGGCTACAATACCCCTCACAATACACGTAATGACTAAACTACCCTTCAACACTCTTCAACAATAATCACAAGGATTAATGCACATTTCTCAGCATTCTCCTCGGAAGGAGTGTGGATGTCAATTATGCAACTTGTGTAGAATTCCGTTAGATCTATTTTCCCTGACATCTATGGTAAGGATCTTAATGAGCATAGAGAGTGATATTCACTTAACCTGTACCCTTTCCTAGGCAAAAAGGCAACACATTTCTAATTGCTTACTTCTGTTATGGAACATAGTGTTTGAAGTGATATGAATTGTAGCTTGATTGCCACAACAAAGCTTTGTAGTCACTTTAACTTCTCGTCCCATTTTTTGCGAGAAGAAACCTAAAGCTAAATCAGCTCTCAAGCATCATGTGCTATGGCATGATATTTTACCTCCGTATTTCATCATGTGACAACTGATTATGCTCACTTCTCAATGTACCCATATTACCTCCTACAATCATGGTTTTAATTTTCAGCCTCGGTTTCAGTCTGTACAGAAACGGAAATGTGTTAGTTTCAGTTGGACACATAGTTGTCAAACTTGTACGAGTCGTACAAGCCAACTCTCGAGTCGAGTTGAGTCGAGTCGCTGGGCTTTTGAGTGAGTCGTCTGAGTGACTCGCCTATGTTGAAGACTCTTACGAGTCGTTTGGTTACTCTTACGAATTGTTGCGAGTCGAGTCGAAAAACTAATACTCTTACGATTAAAGTCGACTCGCTGGGCTTGGGCTTTCTTGTTTTGATGGTTGAAAACTTGGAAGTTGGAACTTAGAACTTAATTATTATTTTTGGAATGGTAGGCAATTGCATTAAATGTGAAAAAAAGATTGAAGAGGTCTATACGAATAAAGAGAAAAAAAAGAAAGAAAGACAAGAACAAGCAACACTGCAAGGGTCAAGGAGGAACGAAGTCAAATAGCTCAACTCTCTCTGTAGAGACACCATCTCTAGCTAAGCTCCCCGCCACACTATTAGCTGACCGCCTAACATGATGGAAAGAAATCGATGCATCCCCCACCCTGTCTTTGATCTCATCGAAGAAAGAGGCAAATCTCAAAGGGAAGGAGTGAGATCCACTAAGCCATCTTATCACATTGAGCGAGTCTCCTTCTACCACTACCTTATTCAAATATTCATTCTCAAGATACTTTATTCCTTGGTAGATAGCATGGACTTCAACTTCATTAGCGTCTGCGCCAATGGGACCCACAAAAGCCCATTTCATAGCTCCAAATTCATCCCTCATGACTCCCCTAATTCCGGCAGGATCAAGGTTCCCCATGCTAGACCCGTCAAAGTTTAGCTTAAAAAAACCATGTGCGTGAGGCTCCCAGTCTAGTACAATCTTGGGTTCTTGGCCTATACCACCACAAATCTCCTTCCAACCGTATCATAAATCATGGGTGGATACAAATCTAAAGCAAGGAAGTGTTTTCCCCCATGATTAAGTTCCAACAGGACTTAATTATTTTTGTGCATGCAAGTTACAAGCATATAGTTATTTATATTTTTGACTTAGTGCTTTATACTTGGACATATCTGTGGAAATCTTATAAAATCACGAAAACGTATAGGAACATATACAGATGATAGAATTTGAAGATGAAGCTTGAGGGAATGCTATACTAAGCACAAACACACACTTAAAATCCATCACACAAGCAAGACAACTATCCATATTAGTTTAGCAATATCCTACACTAGAGACATGCGTGATCACACATGTCTCTTAATTCAGTACATACTACGTTTCACATGTAATTAATATAAATATTTATACACAATAAATACACCACATTTCATATGTACTTCATATAAATATAATAATGTAATACATTTTGATATAGCATACTACTAACTCACTTATGATTTTAGTTTCGGTTTCAGTAGGTATGAAAGAGAAAACATTTCGGTCGTTTCATGCAGGCTTCGGTGGAAACTTAATACGATGCCTACAATAGTACATGCTCATTGGTGGATCATCTATCTTTATGAAAAGTAGCCCAATCAACTTTAATGTATGCTTTAACCCTTGATAACATCCATCATGACTTTTTAATGGAGCTTTGAGTACTTCAGTATCTTCTGATCAGGATCAAGGTGAGTTTTGCGTGGAGTGTCCACACTTTGGTTTACTACACTTATTGGTTAAGCCATTTCAGGTTGTGTAAATAAGATAGGCCAACTTTTCAACCATTTCCTTATAGCAGTTAATATTACTCACTAACTCTGCCTGATCGTGACATGCCCGTGGTTTTGTCCTATAGGGGTTGTTCGACACGAGTATAACTATTCTTAGAGAACGTTAACGACGATTTTGTTCTGTTCACCGTCTCGACATCCTTGCTATTTCCCTCATGAAGGATATGAAACCCTGTGAATTCAAACCACGAAACTGAACCGCAACGGATTTATTGATGATTCTACCAAGGGCCTCCCCAACCAAAGCTGTGTTACCCGGACACTACAATTTTTTGGATGGACCAAGTGATACCTTGTACACTTTTCGATATAACATGTCAGCCCAAGTGTCAAGATGATGAGATCTTAAGTGTTAGATACTTGACAGTCCATTTGAAGGTATCTCATTCTGGGCAGTTAAAAAACAGTCCCAAGTGTCCAGCACCTTTAACGAGGTGTCTAACATGAAATTACAAAATCATATAGTTTCCTAACATGTTTTTTGAATGACATTTTAAGTTAACATGTTTTTTTAAATGGCATTTTAATATGTTTGATACTTAATTTTAAAAAAAAATGTTTTATACCTGACATATAATTTTCTTTTAAGAAGAGGGGTTCCTTTAATTGATTAGGAAAAGGGTCTTAGTGTGACTTAGCTCGTGGTTGTTCAGTGGCTGTTAGCATGCAATTTGCATTTAGGTGTGGCTCGTACAATTCCTTTCATGTTGGCATTTAAACTCTAAATCTCAAGCAATTGGTATTGTATTTACATATTAATCAAAATATAAATGTTCATTGTAGAATATTTTTCAAAAAATAAATAAATGTTCATTGTAGAATGATTCAATAAATGTTTATGTATGTACTAAGTAGGCTGCAATAGCGCAATCTCTTTGCTCGATGGTTATTATATGTTATGAATTATATCGTTATATAATATATTGACTCGTGAATGCTCAATGATTACCACTATTGATTGTTTAGTTATGGCTAGTTTAGTGGTTTAGAATATTTGTTAGTAGTTGCTACTTACTAGTTACTCTCTAGCAAGTTATTTTTCGAATTTCAATTATCATTTGTTTTGAGTACTATTGCTGAATTTGAGTGGTTTCAAAATAAACTTGGTTCAGAAATCAAAGAATGACAGAAGATCAGTCTGTTGTTGGCCGAAGGAGAATATATTATGATCAAACTGGTGGAGAAGCATTAATTTGCAGTGACAGTGAGGAGGACGTTGCAGTGGACGGAGAAGAAAAGAAAGAGTTCTGTGATTCTGAAGATTATATTCTTCGGTTAGTATCACTATCATGGATTTAAATTTCGGTTTCGGTGCCGAAACTGATTTTTTTTTTTCAAATTTAGGCCAAAACAGCCATATTTCGGCTGAAATTCAAACCGAAATCCGTAATTTCGAATTTCAGCCGAAATTTAAAACAATGTTTAGTATAACCATTAGGACTGATGAAGTTATTGGATGCCTTTTTTTGCCTTTATTTTGTCCTCATAAATTTGGAATGTCCTTTTCCAACGCAAGATAGAGCATGATGTTACGCTATTGTAATAACTCAATTGTTACTATCTCATGGCTTGTTGTTAACGGCAAGAAATGTAACTGCTCAAATTGATACTTTAATGTCATTGTTTTTAACCGTAATTATGATCCTACCTTATTTGTGTTTCTATCATTCTTCTTTCTCTGATCAATTGCTAGAAAAAATTCACAAAAATAAAGTGGTACCAGGGGAAATATATACCAAATTCATAATTTGTGGCTTCCAATTTTAAAGCAAAGTGTTAATGTTCCAAATCAAGAGTGTTTAAAATGTACTATGTAATTTGCAGTAATGCAGTGTAGTTCATGGTTAGTGTGTTAATTGTGTCCTATCTCGTCTGATAACATATGTCGATGAACTTCCTGGAATTCTTTTGTACTAGTGCTAAGCATAGTACCACTCTTTACCATCTGGTGTTATACAATCAAGGTTTGGACTTGATACTTGACTGAAATTTGCTCCCATTCCAAGTGGCCTGGGAACTTGGTGAAGTACTCAAATTATACAATTCGGTTTTTCTATTTTTTCTTCTAAAAAAGTGGTAAAAAAATCAAATAGAATATACCATAAAAAAAATCCATTAGAATAAAAACTATAATGCTAATTCAAAACCTATAATTGAACTGAACTTGTTTTTTGTTCAGTTAAATAACATAATGTTCTTTGTAGAATAGGATATATATGAAAGTTTTAGCTCAAAGAGGGTTTTCAATCTTTCCAAAAGTTGTAAAATGAATGAATAAACCTCATATATATACCCCATAATGATTCATGACCGTTTGGGGGTAGAATGGGTAAGAAAAGATAAAAACCGGACGAAAATTCAACTAGCCGTTCAAGCCCCAACGGCTATATATTTCTGCAGACATGGTCGACCACGGGGGCCGGTCGACAACCTTAGGGCTGCGGGATTTGTTATTTTATTTTTGCTCGAGAGAGAGAGAGAGAGAGAGAGAGAGAGAGAGAGAGAGAGAGAGAGAGAGAGAGAGAGAGAGAGAGAGAGAGAGAGCACCAAACCCGGTCGACTAGCCCAACTAAGTTGGATTGGTTACTGTATTTCCAGCAACCTATCCGCGGTCGACCTCCCAACCTGGTCGACCATCCCTGCAATAAAATCCACTTTTAATTTTATACTTTGAGAACTTTTGGGCCTTGGTCCATGGTTTTTGGTCTATCATTTCAAAACATGTTTTGTGACCTGTAAAGATGATTTCCAATGAAATACTAATTGGTCCAAAGGTGGTTTTGAAAATGGTTTGAAAAACACTTTGAAAATGCAAAGCCACTTGAAAAAGATCTCCAATACAATCTAGAAAATATAAAATACTTGGAAACCTGATTGCGTTAGTTCAGAGATCTTCATGGGCTCTTGTGCTTGATTGAGCACTTGAGATAGCTCTGGTCCATGTGATTTCTCTTCTTGAATGAAATCTTCACTTTGAATGCTTGAGAAGGTCACCAATGACAAGTTCAACTCCAAGCTCCTCTTGGCATTGTGTAAGGCATGCTTGTGCGACCCTTAACTTGAGCTCTTGACTTGGACATCTTTCGAGGATGATGTCTCCATTGTTTGTACAAGCTCATTTGGTTATTTTGTGCATGTTGATCCTGAAGCCAATGTGTTGTGTTGTATTGTGCTAATGTGCTAGTCTTTGGGTTTTTTTTTTTTAAAGATAACAATATATTTTATTCCCGGAAGGAAATTACAAGCTAGTCTTTGGATTGACATGCGAAATTCCTGTCTAAGGCACAATACTACAAGGCAACACATTAGTCCATAAAGACTAATCAATTTAGGTTTTCTAGCATAAAAACATCAAGGAAAACGTGATTAGTTGAATCCATTGGAAACCTTGGGCTAATAAATTTGGTGGTTAAAAGGATTGGCTTCACCTCATTGGCGATTGGCCCATTGGCTGGACGAAGTTCATGATCGCATAGAAGGATATACTATTTCATTTTAGCTCGTGAAAAGATCGGCGAATAGCGAGGTTGATAGGTTTGCGAAAGCCGGAGTCGCAAGGGCTTCATTGGAGGAGATCTTTGACTATGTCCCCCCTTGAGGGATATTATTGTTTTTGCTGTTGTCTTTTACCATGTATCGACCATCTCCGTCGCCGGTTTCTCTTTCTTAACTTATAATAAATTCTACCATTACCGTACAAAAAATAAAGTTCTGGATCTAATATTAAAAAAAAAAAAAAAACTTAAGCACACTAGCTCTTTAATGTGTAATGGTTTGAAAGATGTTCTGATGTAGTTACTGGTAAATTTTAAAAAATGATGATTTGCAATAAGAAATTACATTCCATAATGATTTTGTTAATGTATATCCAGTTGAGGGAAAATAAT
Source organism: Tasmannia lanceolata (assembly GCF_043159265.1). Taxonomy (NCBI): domain Eukaryota; kingdom Viridiplantae; phylum Streptophyta; class Magnoliopsida; order Canellales; family Winteraceae; genus Tasmannia; species Tasmannia lanceolata. The sequence goes on along the minus strand of NW_027518680.1, from coordinate 61,029,218 downwards.
GGTGTAGACTTAGAACTACTCAAGATGACATTTTGTGCTTGGATGCATGGTGCTGTGTATTATTTACCTTTAAGGTCGTTCAATTTAGATGCAATTTTCTGAATTGCAGTTGGCATTTGAATATCGACTTGATACGAATGGGATGTTTGATTCCTTTCAGTAATTGTCCAAAATCTATAGGATTGGCTTTGTGATGTCTTTATTTCATTATGTAATTGTTTGCGATATTGTTGTTTATCTGGTTGCTTCTTGTTTCTTTTATCTGGAACAATGTCTACTTTTCTTTTCAAGGTTTCGATGCCATCCTGTCATATAAGTGCTCTCAATTACATTGGAAGAATTCATTGAGCATACATTAGTTTTATAATGTGCAAAACTTTTATTTTTTTCTCTCTCAAATGACAATGGTATTTACACTATACTTTTTATTGTGTAATGTCAGAATGACCATCCAAAACGTTGGTTTGTCTGATGCTGCTCTGGATGCATTGGCACAGTATTTTGAGAGAAGGCCTTGTGAGATCAAGGTGTGTTCTTCATTACAGGCAACTTAATCATGCACACGGTTTTAAATGTTGGTTTCGGTGGAAATTTCGGCCCAAATTCCAAAAATTTTGGTATTTTTAAAATTTTCACCAAAATGTGTAAAATTTCGGCCATTTCAGTGGAAATTTCGCTAATTTCTGTGGAAATCTTTAAATTTTGGTGGAAATCTTCAACATTTCGGTACCTTTCAAAAAAAAAAAAAAAAACTTTTACATTCGGTAGAAATTTTGTAAACAAGGGTGAAAACCAATCATTCAAAAAAAAAAGGGGTGGAAACCAAAATTTCGGATTTCAGATATCATGTAAAAATCCGATTCAATGTAATTTCCGTTTCAGTCCAAACCGAAACTGAAATATTTTGGCCGGAATTTCGGATTTTGGGAGAAATTTAAAACTATGATCATGTAAAATTCTTTTTCTGCAAACAATTTTTACTGGTTGTTTATCTACCCTGCTTACTTTTCTCCAATATTATTGGTAGGGAAGCTTGGGTTTAGCTCTTTCCCATTCATTTTGTGCTGGCTTTACAGAGGTATGAAACAACGTCAAACATCTTATACAGGCAAGATACGAAAGTCTTCTAAAGAGAGAAAAAATAGTAAGGGGTACTGAGAAGGCGGATTTCGAAGCAGATGTGAAAGTTGAAGACGTGTTTGTTGATAAAGATCTGGATGCGGCTCTGGATTCTTTTGATAACCTATTTTGTCGAAGATGTCTGGTAAGCACTAGGTTCTGTTCAGTACGTAGGTTATCTCTATATACTCCATTTCTTATTTCCCATAATAACATTCTTAAGAGCTGCCTGTTTAATTCTGGCAGGTCTTTGATTGCAGATTACATGGGTGTTCTCAGGATCTTGTTTTTCCTGTAAGTTGTTGATAATAAGAGTAGCATCATTTAAATGTATCTGAGACTTAAAATATTTGTTGGTTGCGGTTTTTATCAGGCAGAGAAACACCTTCCATGGAGTTATTCAGATGAGGAAAAAGGCATACCATGTGGCATTCATTGCTATCGACTGGTATTTATGAAATGCATGATTGCTGTATATTAAAGTATAAAAGATTAATAACGCCATCTCCAACGGCATAAGCTTTTGGAGTAATTGGTTGTTTCACATTGTATTAGAGCAATTGCCCTGAGTTAAAAACTCCTTGATATTAAAAATATTAAAAATCCACATGTAATGGCCAACCCAACGGCTTAAGCTTTTGGAGTAATTGGTTGTGTCACACTATAATTTATTTTCTATCATTCTTTTTTTCTAATAAGTTGCTAAACTGGTTAATGTTTATATGAAACACTCATGGGTTGTCTAAATTTATTCATGTATTTTGAAATTGATTCATTTCAGGGCTTAAAGTTAGAAAGTATTGCTACGGTCAGCTCTTCGTTGCCTGATGATTTTGAACATAAAAAAATTACTTCGACTAGTAGTGCTGGTGGTCAGACATTCTCCAAAAAGAAGTCTACTGCTTGTTTTGTTGGGAGGAGACCAAAGTCTAATCAGAGTGAAAGTGCTTCATCGAATGCAAAAATTGTATCAGATAGCAGTGAGTCGGAAATTAGGCCTCAGCAAGACAGTGCATCCATTCGCCAATCTCCATCTCCCTCAAAAGCTAAGCTTGTTGGAAAATGTGGAATTCGTAAAAGAAGCAAAAAAAGAGTTGCTGAGCGAGTTCTTGTTTGCATGAGGGAAAGACAAAAGAAAATGGTTGTTTCTGACTCTGATTCTGTTGTAGGTGGATGTCTTTGGCCAAGAGATATGATGCTTAGATCTAATTCACGTAAAGCAAAAAAAGGTGTTAGTTCTACTTCACAGAGGAAAGTCTTAAAATCTGTAACTGCTAGAAAATCTAGAAGGAATAAATCTTTAGTCCTGGATACTCAGAATTCTGTGTCTGTTGATGTCCATAAGGAACTATTAAATGAGATGAATAAGGAACCATCTACTACAGTTTATAGTGATATCCCGGGGAAGGAGTTTGTTGATGAGAATGTTTGTAAACATGAACTAACTGATGATAGATCATGGAAAGTTATTGAGAAGGGCCTATTTGCAAAAGGTGTAGAGATCTTCGGAAACAATAGGTCAGTTTACTTCATTCCTAAACTGATTTTATGTGTCATGATCTCTTTTGGTAAGTCTATTTTGCATGTCAGTTGTATAGATCTTTTGACAAGAATGCCTATTAACAAAAACTATATTGTGGCACTTGCTTTTATATACACGTCTTCTGTTACTCATTTTCTTATAATGTACTAGTCCCCAAATTCGGCCAGAAATCTATGATTGAACAGTAGAATACTAGGAATGCTTGCCCTTCTATTTACATTCTATCCTTGTCATAAATTTCTATAGTGGGAATTCATTTTTGCTTAATTCATATCTTCTCTTCTATTTGCTTGGAAACTTGGACTTCAAAGTCTTCCTTAATAATAGTGTTGGGCTGATCACTGTGAATTCAAGGAGATTGGCTACTTGTCGACATTGGCAATCGGAAAATACTGTTCACTATTGGGAATTCAACCTTGTCCACCTTGTCATTGAATTATTTTGTAAAATGGCATGGTCAAATCTTCTATTTCTTTAGTTTGTATTAAGTTCCTGATGGAAAACTCTCGTGTAGATGAATCACAACAAGTTCGTCTGCCTTGAATATCTTCTAACTATAATGCTTGCCCCTTGCTTCTTAATATGCACATTCCTTTGTTCAATCTTCATCCACAGGTGAGGTTGGGAATCTTGGATACTGTGAAAGCATCACTGATTTTACTTTGTTTACGCTACTTACATTAATATTGTAACGAAGTTCAACCCTTGTTAAGCAGTTTATCCATGAATGATCTTCAATGGTGGCTTTCACAATTCATCATTTCTTTTTAGGAAATCTAGCCTGGGATGAATTGAATCCCACTTAAAACTTTGGCAACCATGACATAAGCAAGGACATGAATGACAGCTCACGTAAAGAGAAACCATGAGATTGATTGAAGTATTCATCTCGCGTAAATTTGTCTGCATTGAAAAATAGGTCAGGACTAGTATTACCTGATATGGTATGCACTTCTTCATATTGCTAGGCTTCACGATCTGGTTCACTATAAACTGTTCGGCACTAGTTTCCTCTGCGAATCTCCGTGCTTTCTGGCGTTTCACCTTTCCTTAAATTTATGGGTTTGAGGTGATTTGATCAATTTTTAGGAAGACAAGAACACCCCTGCCCCCACAAGAAAAATAAATATTGGAAGAAGAAATTGCTACACACATTCATACTGGATGTTAATAGTTCACCAGTCTCTCCCCTCAATCTAACGGCTGGAATCATTATTTCTTTTATTATTTTTCTAAAATTTCTGCCATGACTTTCCATTTTTCTTTACACCTAAAAATCCGTGCCAAATAAAAGTTGGTTGATAGTGGAATTGAATATACACTCTCTGAGTTGAAACTAGTAGAAGCAAAAAATGCAGAACTGGTGAAACCTGTTCAAATGAAAGTTGCAAACAGCGAACTGCGGACCTGTGCTCGAGCTGTGCAAATCGGTGAACTAGGTAGCATAGGTCAAGGCTGAACCAAAACTCATGTACACTCTGTGTATTTACATTATGTTTTGACCTTTTATTGCTCTCTCTCTCTCTCTCTCTCTCTCTCGCGCGCGCGCGCATGCGCACGCACCCATGTGCACAGCCTCAAAAGGAAAAAGGAGACAATGTGATTAAATTTCTTGGGAGAAAATATAGTTTTCACTTCCATTGAACAAGAAAGCTCACAATTGTGCATTCTCCTTATGAAAACTCAGCCCGATAGAATTAATTTCAAAGCATTACTATTTCCATTTATAAAATTAAGATCTTAAAAGTAAGATATTGAGAAGTGCTATTGGCAACTATCTAGGTTCTATGGAAAGGGAAGAAACTATGGAGAGTATTGCTGTAGGCCACTATCTGGGTTCTATGGAAGGAGAGGAACCCATACTTTTATAACTCTGCCAAAGGTTCATACATTATTTACTTAAAGGTTATATCGCTTACTATCTCATGGGTGAAGATCCTACCTTGCTTTAAGATTATCTCGAGCTCTGATATTAGATGGTGCTGGAGGGATATTTACTCTAGCAAGGAGACAGACTCCCCAGATGGACTCTTCCTGGACTGTGTTTAGTAAATCTAAACTTCGACGGACTGAGCATGGGTAACCCGGCTCCCGCTGAAGTAGGGTGAGTTCTCAGAGACAAGACATGGCTCACTAGGTGTGCCTTACTTAGCCCCATTGGGCTTACGGACTTCAATGAAACGGAATTGGGGCGGTGTTGTAGGGCATTAAGATCACTGAGTACAGACTTGGATAGGCTGATTGTGGAAGGAGACTCCTTAACGTCATCAGGTGGATGGATGGGAGCCGCCCTCATTGACGGAGGTTCGCGAATATGATCGAAGAGATTCAGGACTGAGTTGAGGGGCGTCTGGTCCGTTTCGAGCACATAAGGAGCTCAGCCAATAGTGATGTGGATTGGTTGGACTGAGCGGGAGTTAATAGGGCTCGTTTGGAGTTTTTTTTTTTTTTTTTTTCTCTCCTCGAGCTTCCTTTATTGTATGACGTAGTGTTTTTGAATGGCAAAGCTTTATATTAAGAAAAGCGAGAAAGACATCCAATGACCGAGATGGTCAAAGGACAGAAAAGAGGAAAATACAACAAAAGGGGCGGAGAGAGAGAGAGAGAGAGAGAGAGAGAGAGAGAGAGAGAGAGAGAGAGAGAGAGAGAGACGAAAAATCTCAATGAGGAAGAAAATCGAACAACTCCAAAGAAACTTTGGCAATCATAGTTTTAAAACTCCCACGCATCATCGTGGACTCCACCGATTTGACTCTTTTCCCTTGGCCGCATTTCGCGTTTTGCCACTGTGTTCCGCATTTTGCCCTATAGAGTCAATTAAAGCTCCTTTGACTCTTCCAAATTATGACCGCGCCAATCGAGTACTCATTCTCGTCAACCGTGCATTTAACTTGAGTCCACGCCTAGTCGACAAGAATTTTTCTTGGCCGCCATTTGACCCGCATCTGCATTTTTAAACACTGCTGGCAACACCCGCCCTGACTAATCTGTCGGCCTTGCCGTTGGCTGACCTTCTCACATGTCTAAAGGATATAGGAATCCCTTCAGCTCGGTCATGAATCTCATCAAACAAATGCGCAAACCTCCATGGGGAGGGGAGCTCCTGTCCCAAGGAGTCGCCCTTTACAACGAGGCTATCCATGGTTGGCCTCTCTAATAGTCACATGATCTGTAATACTGCCCTTTCATCCGTTTCATTCTAACAAATGAACCGACCTCACATCAGAACTGAAGCATACCTATCTCCACGCCTACCAGAAGTCATAAGCGGATACAAACCTAAAGCTCGAGTGGAAAGAAGATTGAACACATGGAAGCGCTATACGGTATCCTTGGGTTTTTTTTTTTTAAATTTATTTATTATTATTATTATTTTTGGGTTGTGGGGGGCGGGGGTTAACTTTGATCAAGGCCGTCCTAGTCAACATTCCTATCTATCACTTGTCCATGTTCCAATGTCCAATGAGCATTATCAACAGGATAGGGCAGATTTAGAGAAGATTTTATGTGGTGGTTCCAATGATAAGAAAAAATTTCACTTGCTAAGATTAGAGGAGGTCTGCATGCCTATTAAGGCGGGGTGTGAAGATTTTGACCCAAGTGTTGGTTAATGCTATTACTTTTGTATAAATGAAGTGGGGTGACTTAATTATGCCCTTGAAGACCCAAGCATTCCCCTCTTTCCAAAGGACCCATAAAGTGGGTCACTTTCCAAAGCATCTTCCCTTTAGAGCGCCAGGGCACACAAGACCACTCCTCCAAAAGATTAAAAAGCTTGCCGGGAAGACCCACGTTTAGCCAAACCTTCTCAGGATCTTTCCCCAAACTTCTCTAGCTGTTCGACAATGGAGAAATATATGATCTATTGATTCACCAGCTTTCACACAAGGCATAATGGTCCACTATCAACTTATGCTGAAAAGCAGTCCATCCAAATGCGTAAACCCTGCGTGGTGCTGGAGTACTCCACACCCTCGCCAAAAGCGAGGAGCCAGGGCTCACAGTCACAACCAGATGGAGGAGTACCAAATCCAAACCCTGTTATCCTCGCCAGACCTCTTAATGTAATTTGCCTCCAAGGTTTGCCCTAGAGTAGCAACTTGATCCACTTCCCGATCAAAGAAATTCCTTTGAAAATTTAGCTTCCAAGATATCCTTCTCCCAATCAAAGCACTCCTTAACAAAAATTTCCCTATCCCCAACCACTGAGAATAGGTTCGGGAAGACTTCTTTTAGTGGGGATGTCACGCCCCCGACCCGACCCTCGGGGCACGTGACAGGCGCCGCACGCTCGCTAGGCGGACCTGGCAAGCGTGTAAGGCCTCTGAATCAATTAACTATCCAGAAAAGCATGGTAACAAACATAATATCCATAATGAACTAGAAGTACATAAAAAAAACTTTTTCATTCTCATATATCCACCTGAGCCTAGAACGTCTGACATAATAAAACAAAAGTATATACAACCCATACTCACCCTACAGTATAGTCTCTCTATAGCTCTCAAAAGAAACAACACCATGAATCAACTCCTCTCTCTGATCAGCTACTCAATATCTGAAAAGAATGCAACAACATTGCATAAGCATAAAGATTGTAAGCAACAAAGTATTCTAACACTGTAACACTACCTGCTACTAGTTTCATTAATATGTACTATATTATATGTATCATATTCTTGCTTATTTCCCTATAATTAAAAGCGTATATATCATAGCAGAACTGGGCCAATAATACGGCACTACCAGAATTAGAACCAGAATCATAATTAGAATCGGAATCAGAACTAGATGCAAATGCAAATGCTAATGTATGTATGCTCAGAATAATCTTCTCTTTCAGAATCAGAATCAGAATTTAGTGAGAATTTTTCTCAGAATCAGAATCTTTTTAGAATCAGAATCTTCTCACAACCCAAGAGTGCCAGGGGCGTACCCTTGTTTACAGAGCCCGCAGGCATTTACAGAATTGGCGCCCATAGGCTTTCAGAATCCTTATCTTTTCAGTATCTTTACAAAACTTAGCTGGTGTGGCTAAGAATGTGAGAATGCACAGAACGCATAGCACTCTTGAGAGAGGAATCAGAAACCCCACCGGTCAGGGTTATGCATGTGAATGTTGAATGGTACGATGCAACTGTAAGATAAATAAATATACCAACATATACTAAATGATATTAATACATAAGGTAACTATGCTGTCCCATACTAGCATAGTAAGCTCATATATTAATACAGAACAACACGTATTTCAGGGGATGCTTAGGGGATGCTTTACCCCATTTGCCGAACTAGAAACTAATTCGATCACCCGAGTACACTCTATGCCTGATCTCTTCAGAAAACTTGAACCTTTGCTTTAGTTACCCCTCCATGCTGTGACTCCACTCATCCTGGATCTGTCCCCAGCCAATGGCCCAGCTCACTTCCATACTTGGAATGTATCACCTTCACCCACAAGGGATGTCTTTCCTCTCCGAATCTTCAAAGCCATCTCCCCAGGAGGGTTTTAAGGCTACTTACCTTTTTTTTTATAGCAGTTTAAGGCTACTTGCCTATTCAAAGAAATAATTAGAAATAAGAAAAAAAAAAAAATAGAACAACAATTTTTCTTACTCTTATCCCAATGTATAGTAGTTTCAATCAGATGAAAAGCTGCCAAAAGGGCCAAGGGCCCTGAAAACCGAGAACAATCATCCCCTTGCACGCTGCCTGGTAAAGTAACTTCAAGGAATGCATCTCTGAACAATGGATCCTACCCTGCGATAAGGGCATAGGCTTGGATTCCCTTTCAGCTCTACTATAAGTTTTAGCTTATTGTGAGAATGCTAATTGTAAATTGCTGGAACTATTTTTGAGGGTCTGCTCTTTTTTCTTTTTCTTTTTCTTTTTTCTTTTTTACTATTCTTGGATTGTACATTGAGCTGTTTGATGCTTATAGTATCTGTTATGTGAAAATATTTACATATCGCTCAAGTATAAAATGTTATGCTACATTAGCCCTTTTTCCGTTTTAGTTGATAGTGCACATATCTTGTTGGCTATTTTTTATTTTTTTTAATTTTTTTTTATCTTAACATGCTGCATTTGTCTTCTAATGTGGGTTCTCGTGTTTGTCTGGACAGCTGTCTAATTGCTAGAAACCTTTTGAATGGTATGAAGACGTGTGCAGAAGTCTCTCACTACATGAGTTGCACTGAAACTAAGTTATCCTATAGAGCAGGGGATGGTTCAAATTCACTAATCGAAGGCAATGGAAAGGTTGACTATAATGATGTTATGGTTGGTATTTTATCTCCCCCTTTATGTTTCTTAGTTTGAATCCTTTGTTTGAAAGCAAAAAGAGTGTTTTTTATGGAAATGAATTTCAGGGTAGTCAACTACGAACAAGATCAAGGTTTTGGCGACGGAGGGGTCGAGTTCGTCGGTCAAAATACACTTGGAAGTCTGCTGGTAATCATTTAATTAGGAAGCATATCACCGAGAAGAAGGATCAACCATGCCGCCAGTATACCCCTTGTAGCTGTCAATCTCCGTGTGGGAAGGAGTGCACTTGCCATCTAAGTGGGACTTGCTGCGAAAAATATTGCGGGTACGCATTTATGAGATCTTTTGGGTGATAATCTGAAAAAGAACTGAATTATCGATGTTCTTGTTGGCTCTTTCCCTCGACTTCTTTTTGTATTTTTTACTTAAAATGGTAGTGAAACAAATGTTAATGTAGCAAAATTTTAGTTTTGTTCGTAATTGCCATTTTTCTTTGTTATTCTGAACTCTAATTTCTCCTCTATTTGGTAGCCTCTCCTGTTGAACTTTATTGTAATTCTAATTAGCATATGAACCATTATAGCTTTCCTCCATTTGATGGTTGAAAAGCTAAACTTCCACACTAACGACTGTAAAACCTACAGCTGCTTTTCTAGTTTGATGAATTTTGGTAGTTAACTCACATGGTTTGTTTATTTACTTTTTATTTTATTTTATTTTTGTGAATATTCTAGATGAGTTGAGATGTTCTAGGTTTTGTCTTAAAGGAAGTCCAAGTCGTTCCACATTAGAAACTGTGAAATGAAATAAGATTTTGTTCACCAAATCATGGTCAGTACGGACCTTTATTTTGTAAACTTTTATGGCAATATTGGGGGAAAGTGAAGATGTTAAACGTGAGGGAAAATGTTATTGAAGAAGGAAAAACAACAATCAGAACTTAAAAATTCACCTTTCAAGAAGACTAATATATTTGTTGGAGATGCTACTGACTACGTACACCTGCATTCAACTTGGTACCCTGATGGGGACCAAGAATTGGGGAGGAATTAAAATGGATTACGGTGTCCATCATACGTGTTAAAGTATCTTTTTTATTTTGGTGATAGCGTTGGGTCCATCATATGTATCTTTTTTATTTTGGTTATAGGTTTTAATTGAGTCATTTATGTCACTATGAGTCCTATGGGTATTTCAATCTTTTCCTTCTTAATTCTCTTAAGTGATTTTTGAAACAAGATCGGGTCCATATATTTCGCTCGACATGTTTAAGTTGGGAGGGAGTTAAGTCGTGGAGTTAGAGGGGATATTTTATATTCATGGGTTTTGGGGGGATTTTTTCAGAGTTTAGAGTTTTGTCTTGAGGGCCCACATGTCGTAAGTCAAGTTGGGGGAAGTGTCTAGAATTTGCAAGGAAGGAAGTCTATATATGCGTATATCAGGGCTCTCGATTATGATGGTATGGCGAGTAAAACTTTGAAGCTTGCTTACACAACTATGGATGTGATGTCCACTTCGATCTTGATGTGATGCCTCTATCAACCCTAGAAGTGTAATGGCCTAGGTTTTTATCTTCTCTTCTTCTATATAAAGGATTCTTCATATTTTCGGTTTCGATTTCGGTCGCCAAGAAAATGGAAATGTTTTGGTTTTTGTTGGAAAGTTTGGTGGGAGTCCTTTAAAATCACGAAAAGGTATGGAAACCTAATGCAAATAATAGAATTTATAGATAAACTTCAGGAAATGCTAGAATAAGCACAAAGGCACACTTAGAAACCATCACATGAGCAAAATAAGCATCTATAATTGTTTAAAAACATCGAACGCTTAGTAACACCTACTTATATGGTATATGTTTGAAAACATTGTTTAAATATTTATGCGTAATACATGCCCCACATTTTGCATACAATTCAAATAAATATAATAATGTAACACCTAATTATGTAACACTTTAGATTTTGATTTATGCATTTCAGTCGTTTTGGTTTTGGTGGGGTGAGGAACGAGAACATTTAGGTCATTTTGTGTTGGTTTCAATGGAAGTTTAAAACCACGCTTCTTGTGGGAGACTTGACATCCTGTTTTTTAATTTTAAGTTTCAAAAGTTCATGTGAAATATCGTTTTTTACTCAATCATGCTAAAGATTCGAGTGGTCAAATATGATCTTAAAGCCACAGTCGGATATGATCAGCCTCAGTCTCGAATGGAGGATTTATTGATCGACTTGATCTTAAACCTGACATACGGGTTCTTAGTTGTATGTTTCGTTCTGTTTTGGTCAATGGAATGGAACGTTTCGGCGTTTCATCCATTTCTGCGTTTCATTTCGGAAAAGACACTACAACGAGAGAAATTTTTTTAATAGTTAAAATTTTTAAAAAATCCATAAAAATAAAAAATGTAACAACATGGTCATCCTCTTCAACCCGATCCATCATAACGTCAAGGTTGTAAAGATCCAACATATACTTGAAGAAAAATGATTGTCGACTGAAATGCCCATTGACCAGTGCCTGGCTAATGCAGATTGTAGGCCCAATAAGAGGCATATTTGCCCTTTAGGATTTTTTAGGGATTTATTTCCATGTTATTTAGTTTCTAGGATTTTTATTTCCATGGTATTTAAATTTAGGGCTTTTATTTTAAATGTTATTTAGAGTTAGAGAATTTATTTATTTTCTATGGAATTTTGTTTCAACTGCCTATAAATAGGCCACATATATTAAATATTTTTAGTTTGGATGAATAAAGATTGAATACAGATTTCTCCCCTCTAAAGATCTCTTCTTCCTCCTTATTCTCTTCTATTATCCTCCTCCTCTTTTGTTCTCTTCCCTTCTCCTTTCTCCTCTTTCTTCTATTTCTCTGCCCTAGCCTACATCAATTTTTTATCATAGCTTTTCCTTTGTGATCCTATATCACTGACTAGATGGAAAATTTCTAGAGACCAAATTATGAGATTTTTACGGGGACCTTTTTGGATTTAATAATGTTTGGACACGATAGAATTTATGATTTTTTAAAATTGGAAAAATACCCTATCGTTTGGAAGTTTAGATTTTGATCCAGCCCGAAATGACCGAAAAAGGTTGAATTTTTTTCTAGAAATAGAAATTTGACCTTTTCTCTTTTTAGATTTGGGTCTTGAACCTATTTTTAATAAGTCCAAATGGGTTATTCCCCTATTCGATGTTTTGAAAATCGGAAACGAATCGTAAATTGTAACAGGGGACGAATTGTATCAGATTGTAATATATATATATAGATATGAGGAAAAATGATTGTGAGCTTGAAGCTTATATAGCTTATATGAGCTTCAGGGCCCAAACACATGTGGGCCCACATTGTTAGGATGATCCAAAGAATTCATTTGAAAGGCCCTTTCATAGATAGGGTGTGTACAAAAAATCAGCTCCATAGGATCATCCTAACCCATCCAAAAGTGGAAGGAAAAATGGACAGCACCCTTTGCCACAAATCTGCCCATTTTTGCCCTCTGCTTTTGGAAGGGTTAGGATGATCCAATGGAGCTGATTTTTGGTACACACCCTATCTATGATGGGGCCTTGCAAATGAATGGTTTGGATCACCACAAAAATTGTGGGACCCATGTGTTTGGGCCCTCAAGCTCATATAAGCTATATGAGCTTCAAGCTCACAATCATTTTCCTCTCTCTCTCTCTCTCTCTCTCTCTCTCTATATATATATATATATATATATATATATATATATATATATATATATATATATAGAAAAGAGAAGGTACTCCCTGGAGTAGATAACTTATCTACTCCTTACCTCAAAATAACAGTTGGAGCCACATTGTTTGGATGATCCAAAGCATTCATTTGATGCGCCCTCACATAGATAGGGTGTGCCCAAAAAATCAGCTCGATAGGATCATCCTAACCCTATGAACTGTGGAGGCAAAAATGGACGTGTATAAACCTGCACAAATCTGTCCATTTTTTGCCCCCACAGTTCATAGGGTTAGGATGATCCTATCGAGCTGATTTTTTGGGCACACCCTATCTATGTGAGGGCACATCAATTGAATGCTTTGGATCATCCAAACAATGTGGCTCCAACTGTTAGTTTGAGGTAGGGAGTAGATAAGTTATCTACTCCAGGGAGTACCTTCTCTTCTCTCATATATATATATATATATAGGGAAAACTGTTTGTGGGATTTGCTAGCGTCCATTGCAAAAGGCATTTCGCATATGGTTTGTTGCATGTCAGACCAGCCACCTCGTGAATTAGGACAAAAGCTGCTCAAAAGTGAGCCTATGTGGCTTGTCTGACATGCAACAAACCATCTGCGAAATGGCTTGTTTGCAGCCGCGGCTTTCTACTTGCCCAGACTTTGCTCTTTTTTTGTTTGTCTTAGCCTTGCTTGATTTCCTGATTTAGTGACAATTTTGAATTCAAATGAAGTTTGGATATTGGTTTGAAGTGCTTTCTGTGGCACCAGCATTGGCATCTTCTCTTTAGAATGCACATATTTCTTTGATTAAGCTTTATTAAGTTAGCTGCTCGCTTTTAACCTAAATACATTTTAGTGATTCAGTTTATCAGTTTCATGTCAAGGGCTTCTGTTCAGGTCATCTAGTTTGTATGGTATTTTTACATGAACATTTGGTCCTTGTGTGTAATAAATGTGATTTAGTCATGCATGAATATATTTCACTTGGCTAATTTATGTGTCTGATCATTTTTATGGGGGCATTTTATAATATTCCTTGGCATTCATTTATTGTTTCCATCATTTCATTCCAACTTAAATATTTTTTTTTTTGAATGGTTAACTTAAATATTTATTGATATTGATCACACTGCCTTTATTTAATTCCACTTTCTAAATAGGTGTCCCAAGAGTTGCAAGAATCGGTTTAGAGGTTGTCATTGTGCTAAGAGTCAATGTCGAAGTCGTCAATGCCCATGCTTTGCTGCTGGCAGGGAATGCGATCCAGATGTCTGTAGAAATTGCTGGATTGGGTAAGTTCTCATTCCTGATTCCTTTCTTACATTCTACTAATGATGTGTTTCAAAACTTTTGTGTCTTAAATACACTGTTTTCAAATACCTTGTCAGTTTTATTTTTATCATTGTGGTATAATTGGATTATTTCCTGTTAATATTGAATATTTTTACAAATTGTCTCGTGGTTAAACCTTTTCTGAATCAATGTTTCAAAGGCAAGGTTGTTAAAATCTTCCGGATGGCTGAACTATACTACTAGAAGAAGTGGCATGAGGTTTAAACCTCCAAATGGTGCCGTGATAACTTAATGACTAGACCGACATAATTTGAAAAGGAAGATAAATATTTGAGCTTATTTTGTATACCAAAGTGATCTGCAGAACCATATTATTTCATATCACGTCGTTGTATACTTCCCTGTATTGTAATTCTAAATTTGTATATATTGCCTTGCCCTATTAATAGAACAATCTTAATAGAACTAGATTGTTCTAATCAATTCAACAAATTGAAAGTAAATTATCATTATTTAGCAATAAATTACCCATCCAAACTGAAAATATTCTAGAAGCCATCGAAATAGGGCAAACATTCAGAAGACTACACTTTATATGTAAAATGTGAAGACATTATGTCATTGGAAAAAATTTATACATGCATGTTATACTTATACCTAGATGAGATGTGCATGAGATGATGCTTGGATGATAATTGGGTCTACCTTAATACATTGTGCATTCGTGTGGCACAAATAGAAGGGCGGCCCAGTGCACGAGGCTCCCGCCATTGCAGGGTCTGGGGAGGGCTAGATGTACGCAGCCTTACCTCTGCTTTGCAGAGAGGCTGTTTCCGTGACTCGAACCCATGACCACCAGGTTGCCTCTGCTTTGCTGAGAGGCTGTTTCCGTGACTCGAACCTGTGACCACCAGGTCACAATGGAGCAACCTTACCGTTCTGCCAAGGCTCGCCCTCTTTTTGGCACAAATACTAGGGTGGATTTGTATGCCCTTGGATTCCTCCTTTTTGGTTATGTTCTTTACATTTAGTCGCAAATAAACATTTTTGTAGATCTTGGCTTTTCAGTTGTGGCATAATATGAGATAAGAGTCCATGATCTATGCCATTTGAAGAGAAGACTTGGTCATGCTTTTGAATATTTTTTATTCGCAGATAAAACACGCAAACTGGAGCTATTTCGAGGTTTTATGAAATCAAGAACTGTTCCGTGCTGCTGACGTTCACAAATATCTCCAAAACAAAATATAGATTAGACAAAATCATATATTTGGCCACAAAATTATGCCCTCTGGAATGTTAGGTTCTCCCTGCTTGTTTGACCTCACATTTAGGCTGTATCTTTTTTGAAAGATGCATCATGTATGCCATTGACATGGGTTCACACACAAACACATCACATTTATCTATGTCTTCTTTCACAAAATAGCCGACATCTTATAAATTTTGATAACTTGCTTGATTCATGAGACTTATTTGTATTTGCTAAATATGTTTTTTAATGGCATGTTTACTAAATATGTTAGATGTATATCATGGCTTATGGACTCATCCAATGTTAGTTGCATCATTGTGATATGTCGTACATTTTGATTGGGCAATAGATACCACTAGCTCATGCATTCACATGGTACATACATTCTTTTGCTTTGTATCATACTCTCGCTTCTTTGCACTTTTGGTAACTATGGTTTGATTTATATTTTTTGGACTTTTCGTGAAGGAAGGCCATTGAGTCCTACTCGTTAGTCTCATTGGATAGTTTGTTATTTTCTCTTTTCTTCTCTCATCCTTTGAAAATTTGCTGGCATTGTATTTTTTTGATATTGTTGTCTTTACAGCCACTTTCATAGCTATGATTTACTTGCCTTACTTTGTTGTTGCCTTCTTTTGATTGGAGTTGTTTGATTTACCCTTCCAGTTGCGGTGATGATACTCTTGGAGGTCCTCCCCAAACAGGTGATAATTATGAATGTCAGAATATGAAACTTCTCCTTAAACAACAACAAAGGGTAATTATTATTTTTCTTTTAAGGCTATAGAGTTGATGCTGAATTTATTGTGCAATATTCTGGCAATATTATGCTTTATTCACTTGCATGTACAGGTCTTACTTGGAAGATCTGATGTTTCCGGCTGGGGGGCTTTCCTAAAGGTAGTTTCACTCTCAGAAAAATAATTGATTCCTTTGTTTTCTTTGGTAATAAATGTTCATTTTGTTCTTCAGAATAGCGTGAGCAAACATGAATACCTAGGGGAATACACTGGAGAATTGATCTCACATAGAGAGGCTGACAAGCGCGGAAAAATCTACGACCGTGAAAATTCATCATTTCTCTTCAATTTGAACGATCAGGTATGCTGTTATCTTTTATAAATGTTGAGTTATGTGCAAATCATGGTATTATTCTAATATTTTGTCATTCACAGTTTGTTCTGGACGCTTATCGGAAGGGTGACAAGCTGAAATTTGCCAATCATTCACCAGATCCCAATTGCTATGCCAAGGTTCTCTCTCTCTCTCTCTCTCTCTCTCTTATATCAGATTTTTCATGGATAGTTCTATTAGTCAAACTATCATGTTTCAAACATATGTCACTCCGAATTAAATATCATGCTATTTATTTATATATTTGAAATCATATTTTAGGTGCTTCTGTACTATGTCACAAATATCTTTCTCACGAATTTCTCAGCAAGGGACATTCCTGGGATATATATGTCAACTTACCAACTTCTCCAAAAGCTTCAGCTATTGGAGAAAGGCGTTATTTATCTTTTATACTTAACACTCCCCTGCATTTGTGGCCCACTTGGCAAACACGTGGCACATTTGGTCCCAATTTGGGCCGTCCATTGCATGTGGATTTTTGTTATCCGGGAGGTTTGAACTCGAGACCTTTGGCTCTGATACCATGTTAACTTACCAACTTCTCCAAAAGCTTAAGCTGTTGGAGAAAGGCGTTATTTAT
Source organism: Tasmannia lanceolata (assembly GCF_043159265.1). Taxonomy (NCBI): domain Eukaryota; kingdom Viridiplantae; phylum Streptophyta; class Magnoliopsida; order Canellales; family Winteraceae; genus Tasmannia; species Tasmannia lanceolata. Next base: position 61,012,314 of record NW_027518680.1, on the reverse strand, counting down.
CTTTTATACTTTCCTCATATATATATATATATATAGGGAAAGGTGTGCGTACTCGGTCGAGTAGATAAGCTTATCTATTCGGTCAGGTTAAAAACAGTGGGGGCCCACATTTTTGGGGTGATCCAAACCATTCATTTGAAAGGCCTTTACCTAGATAGGGTGTCCACAAAAAATCAGCCCCATAGGATCATCCTAACCCATCCAACAGTGGAGGGAAAATGGGCAGATTTGTGGACAAGCTGTGTTTGTCCATTTTTCCCCATTTTTCCCTCCACTGTTGCATGGGTTAGGATGATCCTATGGGGCTGATTTTTTGTGGACACCCTATCTAGGTAAGGGCCTTTCAAATGAATGGTTTGGATCACCCCAAAAATGTGGGCCCCACTGTTTTTAACCCGACCGAGTAGATAAGCTTATCTACTCGACCGAGTACGCACACCTTTCCCATATATATATATATATAGACTAGTAAAAAACCCCGTGCAATGCACGGGCCGACAAAGAACTGTACGGACCGCATCATAGGTTGATCCAAACCGTCCATGTGATGGAACACAACACAATAGGTTGTGCCCCAAAAATCATTTCCATAGGCTGACCCTAGCCCTCCAATCTATAGAGGTTTCCATAATATGTTGTTCCTCTTAAATCGGATGGTAAAAAAATCATAAAGGAGGGGGGTAAGATTGAAATTATGTGGCTTTCATGGGTGCCTTTGTTAAAAAGCATAAAGGAGGGGGTAGGATTGAAATTATGTGGCTTTAATGAGTGCCTTTGTTAAAAAGCATAAAAGAGGGGGTAGGATTGAAAATATGTGGGTTGAATGGGTGCCTTTGTTAAAAAAAGTCAAAAAAAGTGATGTGTAATTCTCATAGAATTTTGAAATAATTCAAAAAATTCTCTCCTTTTCTCTTCTGCTATATATATATATATATATAATATATATATATATATATATATATATATTTATATTGGTTTATACCAGGAAAAAATAGTAAAATAGAATTATTTAAAAATATATAAATTCAGAAAAAAATATTAAATATTGTAAAAATATTGTGATATTGTTGTGACATTATCGTGATAAATGAAAATATCTCTATTTTTTTTAAATTCTCAAGAATTTATTGAGATTTTGTCGTTTTATCAAAATGTCATGATAAAATTGCTATATTTTGAAAATATCGGAAATATTTGTGGACATAGCTTCGGTAGACCTTGCGCATGCAACTATCATTCCTCATTTTATTTTTATTTTTATTTCTCATGGTATGGTATCTTTCTCTCTCGCTCTCTCTCACACAACAATGATGGTGATAGGTCATCATGGTTGCGGGTGATCACAGAGTTGGAATATTTGCCAAGGAACGGATAAGCGCCGGAGAGGAGCTCTTTTATGATTACCGTTATGAGCCAGACAGAGCACCTGCTTGGGCGAGGAAGCCCGATGCTCCGTGTTCGAAAAAGGATGAAACACTTCCTTCTAGTGGTCGTGCAAAGAAGCTTGCTTGAATCAAATCAAGCTTTTTAATGTCATGATTTTTTGCATTAGACATTTATATTTTGGCAATTCATTCACAGGGGAACATTTAATCCTCTTTTTGATGTTGATACAGAATTTACAACTCTACAATGAGGTGGACAGCCTTCATCTTCAAATTGCATTGTAATTCTCGACATTAAATGTACTTTCTGAGTAATCCTAACCAACTTTTTATTCCTTTTTTTAATTGCAATTGCTTCCATGTTTACAATGATTTGGGCCAGGCTCAACCCGAGCCTGACGGGTTCAACATGATGTCAATTTGGGTTGGGTTGGGTTAGGGTAAGGAAAAGTCAACATATATGAGAGAAAGATAAGAATGGCCTATATGAGAGAACCCATTTCATTTTCAATATAAGCTGCTTTCTCATTCACCCTTTTGCTTCCTTGTTTTGTTCAAATCTCCTAGAGATATTTAGCTTTGTCATTCACCCTTCTGCTTCCTTGTTTTGTTCAATTCTCCTTGAGATATTTAGCTCTGTCATTCACCCTTCTGCTTCCTTGTTTTGTTCAAATCTCCTTTAGATATTTAGCCCTCTCATTCACCCTTGTTTTGTTCATATGTCCTATATATTTTAGGTCTAGATACAGCTTGGAGTATTCTAGTATCTAACGTAACCAATATTGTTTCTGTGCTCCAAAACTTTCTCCTTTCTCTTACTCCAGAAACTTATCAAATTTTACAAATTATAAATGACTGTCAACATGATCTGTTGTATGAGCTTTTCATCTTATCTTCCAATACAAAAAAGAAAGATATAATCACTTTTACATGTATTTCTTCCATATTTGTAAACCTCTCACTAAATCTGCAAGAGATTGAAAGCCTTAAGATGAAGAAGCTGAAAAATCAAGAATTTCATCCCTCTTTGATCTTGGTAGAAGCAGCAATCTTCATTTCCAGCAATGCATCTTGGAAACACTTGGCGAGGACTCGAGGGTCGGGGATGATCTCTTTGGCCACTAGAATTTGCATCTCTGCCTTGTCCATATAACTCATCATGTGCATTGTTATTGCCTGTACCCAGAACAAGTAGAAACATATTAGATAAGAATCTGTGGTTCTCTCTAATGCAAAAACAGGAGAGTAGAACAGTGAAAATTTTGAGAGAGGTTTCGAGATCTCACATGAGGTATGCTGGTTGAGGTGGTGCGAATATATGTTATAGGGTTCCCAGCAAACATCATCTCATCTTTTGGACCCACCACATTTGAGATTGTGAAGGTTGTGTTTGCAATAATGTTATAATTGATTGAGGTTGCAATCTGCAAGAGAAGAATCAGACTCATATAACCAAACCAGAGAGAGGGAGGGATGGTTCCAATTTCAGAATTGGGTTATTCTGGTAAGAATTTTTTTCACCTTTGGCCCAAAGAGAGACATAACAAAAGACCCCAACTTGTAAGAACAACGTGCCTCCAATGAAAGCTTCTTTTTATCAAGCATGGTTTTAGCACGCTTCACATATTCAAGAGGGCTGTCAACCTTTTCTTGCAGATACAAAGGGAGAAGAATGTACCCCATTTGATTTCCCCATCTTGATTTCGACTTCTTTCTCATCAAACTTTGGAGATCCTGCAGGAAAAAAAATTCAACTTGATCATCTATCCCAATGGAACAACATGAATTAGGCTATTGTTTTGAAAATCAATTCGAAATCTTATCAATGGAACAACATGAATTGGGCTAAATCAATTCGAAATCTTATCAATGGAAAAGTTGAACAAGACAACCCACTTGAATGGATTAGGCTATTGTTTTGAAAATCAAAGATGGGGAAGATGAAGCACTCCAAAGAAGAAATCTGGGAGAGTATGGGTATAAGATTTCCAATCAAATCTCTCTTGTTCACTCAGGTAGCCATTGATTTTCAAATATCTCAAAATAGATTTGATTTTTCTCTTCTCTGAAAATTCATCCTTCGGTAGATTATTGCTTGTCCACATCGTATTAGAGGGATCTCTTAAGCCCTGTTTGTTTTGGGTTTTGAGAATCAATTGAGTCCAAAACTGATTATTGGACTCCAAATTTAGCTAAATTGGAGTCCAATAATCAGTTTTGGACTGACAATTGTTTCTCAAAATCCAAAACATTGTCTCCACCAATTATACATAGCAATTTAAAACAATCAACCTCTCACTAGATGTGGGGGTGGCAAAATTGGCCGAACCGGAACGGAACTGAACCGAAACCGAACCGGAAACTTGGTTTCAGTTTGGTTAAACCAAACCGATTCAAATTTCGGTTTGGTTCGGTTTGGGGCCGAAACCGAATATTTCCAATGATTATGAGGAAGGGGTGGGAAAATTGGCCGAACCGAAAATTTGGTTTTGGTTTGGCAAATTTCGGTTTGGTTTTGGTTTGGGGGTTGAACCGAACAGAAACCGAACCATTGCCACCCCTAACTAGATGGGATATTTGTCTAACCACATGATGGGTCACACATCCATCTGACTCATCATGGTATGACTCATCCTCTCCCAAAATCCTCAATCCAAATGCCTTGTTTTTTATAAACACATCTCTATTGAAATTGATTTTATATAAAATATTAAATTTAAATTTAATTTAAAAATCAAAATCAAATTCAAGTGGGTTTGCCATATCATATGTGTCGGTGTTCTTTCACGTGATGATGATAGTCAGAAGCCATGATCTAATCATCATAGATCTACGATCGACGGCCACAATCTAACATGTTTAAATAAAAGAAGGAGAAATAATATAAATGAGACAAAAAATAAAAATAAAAGGTTGAAGTAAAACCTGCAATCCAGGACTATGTCTTGTATTAACCAATGCCAACCCAGTGATTCGAAGCCTTTTTTGTGATGATTCTAGTAGAGAAAATTGGAAGATGATGAGTTAGGCTAATCAAGTGTTGGAAATCTTGATAAGATGAAACCATAAAAGGAATGTTAGTAGTGTAAAAGCATTTTACTTGTTCCTCGAAGCTCCAAATATGTAGCTAATCCAAATGAAATGATCCCGAAGAGAACATCGTTAATGGTCTGTAAACATCATACATCCACACATTATTACAACGATTTTAAACATGTAATTAACTTTAAAAAGGAAAGTGTGGAGGAAAAATGATAAAAGAATTGGAAGAAAATTCAGGTACCCTTGACTCCCTTGAGCATGGTTTAAAATTTCGGTTTCAGTAACCGTTTCGGACCCCAACGAAAACCGAAATTTCTTTCTGAAATTTGGTAATTTGGTTCGAAATTCCGGACCGAAATTCCAAAATTAAGCTCAACTGACAGAATTTTTTTTTTTTTTTACTTAAAATACTATAAGAAGAAAAGAAAGGAGCATTGACACGCATAAATTCACACAACTCCAACCATGTTACTTCTCATTGTTTAATTTGGTTTTTCCATTTCTATGTATACATCATCAAGTGTAGTGTTACAAAATAATGAGATTTAATATGATAATGTGGTGTTAGAGTTGGTGTTATTTTATCATTTATATTTCAACGCTCCCCCTCACATGTGAATACAAATGTTTTAAAATGACAACACAGAAACCTTCACAAATCGAAAGATTCGGAATTTTTTTTTTTTTTTTTTTGATGATTAAGCTGCGGTTAGGCAAGACCCCCACCAGATATATTAAAAGAAACGGAGAAATACAGAGAACGGGCCACCAAGGACCTAACTTAGCATGCTGCTACAACCTACCAAGGGCTAATGAAAAACAACAATGTACAAACTACATGATCATCCTAATGAGGAATAGACCAACAAAAAATTAGGAGCTCAACTTGGTTAGACTTAGGAATTCGGGTTGAGCTTTTACCATAAAATCAGGTTGGGTTGATTTTGATTCCAACCCAAGCTTCAGCTTCACCCCTGCTAAATGATGAATACAAGTTTGAATTAAAGCCAATAGAACAAACATTTCCTTACCCCATTGACGGCCTTCTTCACCACTTTCATGTCATCAAGGCTAAATCTTGCTGTTGCCAAACTCCTCGGCCAAAGCTCGACCCCGGCCCCACCACTAATCACAGTCTGAGCATCCCTAACACACAAACTATGAAGACCAAAATCCAACACATATATCAACGTGAACCACACCGATTTAATCAATTTCCATCCCCTACCAAACATGGAATATGAATTTCTCCTATTCGGGTTTGGCCCGGGTATTGTAGGTGGGAGCTCAGGATTGTCCACTCTCTTACAACAAGCAAGGAATAGAGATATCAATGATATGCCATCACCAAGAGCATGGTGGACCCGCAAAACAAGACACTTGTGAGATTGCAACACGTGGATTTCCCATAGTGGCTTTGTTTCATCCAACGGTGGAGATATTGCCAGATCGGATAAGTAACGGTTCACCAAATCTTCCTCAGTTTCTGAGTCTTCGTATTCGGGCTTGGTTGTCCGGATGAACACGTGTCGGTCAATTTCTACCTTGGTTTTTTTCCAATGTTCCACCCCATTCTTGTCTCTAACCTTCAAATAAACATATATGTGAGATTTTAGAGATGAAAAGGAAATTTGGAGATTTTATATGATGTATGGCCCTAAAAATTTGTATTTTTAAAAAAAATATGATATGGCCCACAGCATAGGATGATCCAAACTGTCCAATTGATGGGCCACAATCCTATTGCGGCCCGGAAATCATTTCCAAAAAATGATCCTAACGCACCAATCTATAAAAGGAAACTTCTATAGATCGGAGGGTTAGGGTCATCCTATGGAAATGATTTTAGGTAGGAGTGGCAATGGTTCGGTTTCGGTTCGGTTTGACCCCCGAACCGAACCAAAATTTGAATCGGTTTGGTAAAAACCAAACCGGAACTAAATTTTCGGTTCGATTTCGGTTCGGTTCCGCCAATTTTGCCAATCCTTACTCATAATCGTTGGGAAATATTCGGTTTGATCCCTAAACCGAACCAAACCGGAATTTGAATCGGTTTGGTTTAACTAAACCGAAACTGAATTTTTGGTTCGGTTTCAGCTCGGTTCCGGTTCGGTTTGGCCAATTTTGCCACCCTTAATTTTAGGGTTACATTTTGGCCCGAACCGTTAGGATCATCCTATAGTGTGGGTCGTACCATACTTTGAGAAAATACGGGTTTGTACGGCCATACATCATAGTTCCTAATTTTGATACGGTGTAAGCCGATGTGGTCTAGTATTTTTCAAAAAGTACTATATGGCTTACACCGTAAGATGATCCAAACCGTCCATTTGATGGTCCACATTGTAAATAGGTTGTACCCAAAAAATCATTTCCACTGAATGATCCTAACCCTATGATATGAAGGGGCTACATGGAAACCTCTATAGATCGGATGGTTCGGATAATCCAATGGATATGACGTTTTGGGAACAACCTATTTACGATGTCGCCGATCAAATGGACGGTTTGGATCATCCTATGGTGTGGGCCGTACAGTACTTTTTGAAAAATATCGGACCGTAAGGGCTCTCCGCCATAAAAAATCTCAGGGTATATTTTTGGTTTCAGAACTTCTATGATTGGTTGTTGATGAATGAAAGATTAGCCCATGAAAACAGAGGGGTGCCAGTATAAAAAAAAGAAGAAGAGAGGGTATGTATAATACCAGGAGGCTGCAAAATCTGGGGTGTTTCAAGAGGGTCTTCTCTAATTCAGCTTTGGTATTCTCGATATCGATTGGTAAGTGCACACCCACTACACAGTGAATCACGTTCTGCATTTTTGGCTGTAGAAAAAACCTTCCTGCAGGTGTTACAGGCAACTCTTCTTCTTCCTCCATATCTCTCTCTCTCTCTCTCTCTCTCTCTGAGAAGAGAAAGCAAAGGGCTTTGTGTTTTATGTGTTTTTTTAGTCTTCTTGTATTTTATTCAATACATAGGAAATTAAATGGACACCTGGGCAGATGAAATTTTTAATTGGAGCACCATGTGGGGTCAACTTTGATGATGACTATGTAAGTTGTAGTTAGGGGTGTAAACCAGCCGAGCTCGGCTTAGGCTCGGCTCGGGCTCGGACTCGGCTCAGGCTCGAACCAGGCTCGGCTCGGCTCGGCCAGGCTCGCGAGCCTTGCCGAGCTCGGGTTATATTAAGTTCACACCCCTCATCTTCCCTGGACAGCCATATCTAGCGTAATTTGACTACTTTTTTTACACTATGGGGGGTGGTCCAAGTAACAAATGGGGTTCCAAAAATGAAGTGACATATTTTGCCTCCCCCTTTCACTCCTTGGACAACCCTTTTAGTGTATATATTAATATATAATATATATTTAAATATATTACCGAGCCCGATCTAGGCCAGGCTCGGCTCGGCTCGGCTCGTTAAGGATTCGAGCCGAGCTCGAGCGAGCTTCCGAGCTCGAGCCAAAATTGACACCCTTAGCTGTAGTAACTATGTCTAGAAAGTTCAGCTTTATATGGGTCTTGTGTCAAATTGGACTAATTAGGATACGGTCAGAAATGGCTGCACATTACCCTTACGGCACTAGAACATTGACAAACTGAAAACTACACTTGTTTGACCCTCCATTCCAATCTTGGGTTGGGGGAATCTGTCTCTATCAGCTTTATATTTAGGGGTGCAACTTGGGTTGGGTGTGTGGGGGGGGGGGGGGGGGGGGGGAATCTGTCTCTATTAACCTTATATTAAGGGGTGCAACTTGGGTCGGGCTCAGCCCGAACCAGATTTCTGGTTGGTCTGGGTTGGCATTTCGTCGGGTCGGATTGGGTTTGGAAAAGTCCTGTCTGGTAACCATGAGGCCATATTTGGATACCTCATATTTTTGTATTTGGATTTGGATTTGGATTTGAGTTTTGGATACAAAAATACAATAATCATCCCCTAAATATAAGGCTAATCTGGTTCATTTTGTTTGGGTGTGATATGTCCAGTAAGGGCAAGTTTTTTCAGCTCGTGAGTTTTATTTGATATTGCTGCATTATTGTTTATTAGTTACACCAACTGAAATCTACTAATACATGCTAAAGAAAAAATCTCCCTATAGATCTATTCACCTCCTTTTAAAATCAGTAAAGCACTTCAGAATCTTAAAAAATCTCCCTATAGATCATCTATTCACCTCCTTTTAAAACCAGTTAAGCACCTCAGAATCTTCAAAAGTAATCTCTCTCTCTCTCTCTCTCTCTCTCTCTCTCTCAATATCCTCATGAAAGATCTAGCCTCCATGGAGCCCTAAGAATTGGTTTTTAGTGAAGTTCCTCTATCATGATTATGACATTGGTCATGTAAAAAATGACATTACTGCTCATTCACGAGTCTTAAAGTCCCAAACTTGGATGAGCTTGGCTTAAGAAGCTCCACCTGAGAGCTGTGGATTAAACCATTGTGAATTGCTCGAGTCATATAACTCCCTTTTTCTTTTCCCTTTTTCAAATACTCACTTGCTTTGTTCACATTCCATTATTCCCTGCACATGACAAACTTAGCAGTACATCTCACCCTATGTGGTTTTTGAGGCACCCCTTGTCTCAAAAGGGCTACCGTCCTGACTTCTTGGTCCAAATAAGTGAATCCTGTATGACGAGGGGAGAGGTTGGCACTTCTTTCTTCGTAGGGGATAGAGGAGAGGAGGAGAGATGTGCCTAGCAAACATAACTATACCAATCAATAGATTGACTCTGCTATCTGATAGCGAGATTCTCCATGTGTTGAGGGAAATGCATCTTCGCGAATGAGTGGTCAGGGATGGGGAATGGGGATTTGGATAAAGCCCACAAATTGAAATGTTGGCCCTTCACTTGCCTCAACTTGTACTGCGAATGCATTGAATGAAACAAAAGAATCCCAATCACCGAAATTGACAAATGCAATACAGCTAGTACAACCATGGTTTAAAATTTCGGTTTCGGTATCAGTTTCGAACCCCTTGAAATTTCCAAATTCCGGTCGAAATTTGGTAATAATTTAAAAAGCTTATTTAATTCATTTCAAAATTTCGGACCGAAATTCCAACATTTCGGCCGAAATTTTGTAACATTTCTTTCTTTTTTTTAAAAAAAAAATTTGTATTTTCTCGAAAAGGCCGAAATTCGAAATTTCGCCAAATTTCGGTTTCAGTCCCCACCGAAATAAAAAAATTCTCACCGAGAAAGTTCGTATTTCGATCGAAATTTAAAACCATGAGTACAACCACTGATTTGTTTCACTCCAATGGAGTCAAATGCAATCGCTTCGGATTTTGTTGGGTCATGAGCATAAAATTTGCTTGCTGTGTAATTAAGGTGTTTGGAATTTCACATATAATCCTGTGTAAATCAATGCAGTTTACTAAATATAAATATATTCATAACCAATTATCAATTTCAAAACTGAGCTACCATAGTTATCTGTGTGGAAGCCCCAGTTTGGGAACCAAGAATTTTTTTTTCCAAAATTGTCCTTTAGAAAAAGACAAAAAAGAGGAAAGAATGCAGCTATTCTTAGGAAAAGACAACTAAAAAGGGGTGAGAATATCCTATTCCTTTTTATGAATTATGAATTGTTGTAGTGTAAATGTGGAGGAAAATTTCTCAAATAAAATAAGATGGCAAAATAGTCCACTAAAAAGATTGAAGTCATAATAAAAGAGTAGTCATGGTTGAAAAGGGGTGTATTTATCATTTCCGTTACCCAAAAACAATACATACTGTCCACCAGCTCATTATCCCCGTACTGAGAGGGGCAAAGAAAAGTAGTCTCCAAGTCAACAAAGAACAGGTCTTAGGAAGAATGCAACAACTCCTTGGCTACAACTAATAACATTCAACAAAATTTAGGAGCACTCCTATCTCAGAAAACGCATCATTAAGTAAAAATCTGACTATGGTTTTCTTTTTTGGCTATGGCACAACAATAATCTAAACTAAACATGCAAGGCAACAAATTCATTTGGCGACTCAACCTTTATTGCTGTTACTCTTGTCCTATCCATGTTGCTACAGTCTAAATACCAAAAACACATACCACCAAACCTCATATTTTTCACTATATCGAGTTCCAACATCAAGAGGAACCATCACAGAAACCAGGCCTTAGGGATTTTGCTTGGCATTTGAGTGTCACGTCAACTCCTTAAAGACTCCCACGGATGTCTCACGGGTAATTATTGCATGTCTGTAGATGTGACATTCCTGTCCCCTCATAACATTGAAAGCCAAAATCCACAAAAGGTAGAGTTTTGCTTGAAATTTCTTGGGAATGGTGCTCTCTATCTATCTCTCTATCTCTCTATATTGTAATGACACTCCCTACTTATTCCCCTACTCTCCAAGTCTACGCCAGGCAAGTGACGCAACAAACACTGCTTACCACTATTCTCCAAGGTAATTCCAGGCAAATCCAATGCTTGTCTCCTCCATGTTGACTACTTATTCTACTACTCACCGAGTCTATGACGCGAACCAGACCCTGACACCCTGACAGTTACACACACCTTAGTCAATGAGAACATATGGTCCGTGGGCAATCTTCAGTGGAAGTCCTGCAGAACACAGTTTCCAGCATAAAAGAAGACGGCGTTGCAGACCCTCCTAGCAGTCCCGAGAGAGAACCTAGTAGGGCTGCTTGGAAAGGTGCCTCTCCACTCCCCCATATGCACAATCATCTTGCTACTGATTCCCATCTGCGCCCCTCCAAGGCCCCAGATGCAGGGGAGTATCTGGTCTTCAGGCATACAAATATAGCATTAAAGAATGGAGATACTGTCCTGTCGGCAGGATGAAGCCAATTAGGACTTCCATTGAACAGATTTGAAGTGGAGCAAAATATCTTGTAACACCAACGGTGATGAGAACCAGGTTTTACAAAGGAAAAGGTTTCTTCCTCATCGGATGTGATTCAATGAAGCTCATGAGAACCAGGTTTTACACAATGGTCCTTGATTCATAAGGATGATGGATTAATAGAAGTACCGAAATATGAATTAACTTGCAAAGAAGATGATGGAGAAGCTCAAGGAATTAAAAGAATGATGTCCAGCCTAAAGAATTGGATGAGAACTAGTTTCATCACAATATATATTCTGAACATGTAATATAATGGGAGGAAAGATTTGCGACATGAGTCACATGACTATTGATTAAGGGAGTTGTAAATGAGTAGTTTGTCAAGTCATGGTACATGAGCCCAAGGGCAAGAAAGGAAATCATCCAGAGCCCTATAAGATTGCATAGCTCAAGCATGCCAAGAAGAGAAGGTAGCTCAACATCGTTTAATTTCCTTTTTCCATTAGGAAAAATATAGACGAGGGACACAGTGATGTAGTTGATACGGATGCTTTTCATATCATATTGGAGAGACCCTTAGCAATATGATAGGGATTCTGTTTATTAAGGGAAAAGTAACACATCATCAAAGCCAACGTGAAGGTGACCCTTGTCCATATGAAAGAAGGGATCTAGCCAAATCTTATAAAGAGGAAGTCATTCTCTTCTCACCATGACTCGATCTCAGGAATCAAAGGACAGTACTGGTTTACATGTTTCATGTCAAGGAGGAAGTCCCCCGTCCTCATGTTGTGCAAATCAGCTACAATCCATAGTGAAGGAATATGTGGACATCATAATGATGAACTTTCAAATGGATTGCTTCTGATAGGAGATATCCAACAACCATAAGAAGATCAACACACCTGAGCACTCGAGTCATGACAGCACATCTCATAGTGAATATGTGACATATTCTCTTTGCCTCGCTAATGCAGGACAGATCTATTGAAGGAAATATCCCTCAAAGATTAGGCTGTAGGGATATGAATTTACTATCAATAGTGTGTTACATAGTAGTGAATATGAGTGAAAAATGATAGGTGAAAATTAAGGTTTTGAATCCTAAAATATGTGATTAGATTGAAAACATATTTTTATTAGGTTAAGGGTAGGTTTGGAGCAGTGCAAATGTATGCCGGAAAAGTGAATACGTATGCTGGGAAGGTGCAGGGTATGCCAATAAGGTGCGCGCAAAGGTTTTGGCAAGATAAAGGCATGTCAGATTTAGGGTGAGATGAGATGGGTAAAACAAGAAGAATAATTGAGGGTTTGAGAATTTAAAAAAGGAGAATGAATATTTTCAATTCGGGAACATATTGTTTGTGGAGAAGAAGCATGAAAAGAAGAGAGAAAATAAGAAAAATATAAATTGTAGGTAATGAAGAAATAAGATACTTATCTCAAGGCATTTATTCGCATCTCACCATAGAAGAAGGTTATGCTAGAATCACAGTAGCAATCCTGACGCACGCACGCACACATATAAGAAAAGAAAGAGAACTGGAAAGTTCTAACACCCTAAATAAAACCTTGAAGCTTTTTTTATGAGAAATTAACAAATTATTAAAAAGGCCACACAATGGAGGTGGTCAAAACTATAAGAAAAATAACACCAAAGCAAGAAAACAAGAAAAAAAAAAAGGTCGAGGAAGAAAATAAGAAATCTCAAATCTCGCCTGAGAAACCCTATGTGAAGGAGGAACAAAAAACAATAAAAACCTAATACTATTGGACTAAAATCCCCTCTAATGACTTGACTACATTCCCCACTTAAAATACATGTGTGAAGACTATTTAAAACACTCATAACTCAAAAGAGCTTAAGTGATTCCAATGAGAAAAGACTACTAACCCCTATGACTTAATTAAACTTAAATTAACACTCTAAAAACTAAATAAAACTCTTTAAACATTAATGATGAGCCTCATCCGTTTAACTCCGTGATTCTTTATGGCATCTTTAGATGGTTCCTCCATCACTCACCTTTCCCCGCTCTCTCTTTCTCGATGCCCCACTTCCTATCTTACTATCTTCCCATTTCCACCAAATACAACAATCATAATCATAACCATTCCTACTTATAAATCCTCAAACAGAATGAACTGTAAACAAAACCAATGTATCAAAAGAGATCATTCACAACAGCAACGCAGAGACTTAAGATGTTCACATGAAATGCAACATTGCACTTGTGTGCATTATCATTAAAACATCAAATGCTGTAACCAAAACCCTACAAAATCCGAGACTTAAGATGTTCACATGAAATACATAACCCTACGATCACACTGTGTGCAATAGTATTAAAACATCAGAGGCTTAAGATGTTCACATGAAATACAACATTTCATTGTGTGCAATAACATTAAAACATGACATCCTGGAGGAACCATATGAAATCCCAAAATCTAAGCAGTTACTTTATCAACGCAAAACTCTAATCTTAACGGATGAACATAACTACAGATTCATCCCAAACAAAAACAAAAAGTTGGCTAAAGATGAATAAAATTCCAACAAATATCATAATCATAACCATTCCTACTAATGATTCTCAAACAGAATGCACTATAAACAAAACCAAAGTTTCAAAACAGATAATTCAAGATCTCACCACAGAGACCTAATATGTTCTTATGAAATGCAACAGTGCATTGTAAGCAATAGTATTAGAACATCAAATCCTGTAGAAACCATACGAAATCCCAAAATCTAAGCAGTTACTCTATCAATTCAAAACCCTAACATTAACAGATTAACATAACCGCACAATCACAAACCAAAACGAAAAGTTCCATAAAAACTCCCCAAACAAGAGGAAAAAGCCGAAATTTCAAGTTCTAGATTACGAATATCAAAATCAAACGATCTAACGGTAGGATTTCTGGAATCTCGAGCGAGCACCACGTCCACCGAACTTTTTCGGCTCGCAACGTCTCGGATCTGCAACGAGAAGAGTTCGATCATACCTTACGAGAATATCTTTGATCTCCTTCTTAGATTGTTCGTCCACATACTTCTGATAATAAGAAACTAGGGCTTTTGCAATGCTCTGACGAATCGCGTAGATCTGAGAAGTGTGACCACCGCCTTTGACTCTGATCCTCATATCAACGCCGGAAAATCGGTTCCGGCCGAGAAGAAGGATCGGTTCGTAGGCTTTGTAACGGAGAATTTCAGGTTCGATGAGTTCGATTGGACATCCATTGATCTTGATCAGACCTCGGCCTCGTTTGCAGTGTGTTACTGCAACTGCGGTTTTTTTCCGGCCGAAACATTGAACGGATTCTACTGTTGTCATTGCTGAAACCCTAACCCTAACCCTAGAGGAGATACGGGGAGAGAAGAAATGGGTGAGGTTAGAGGAGGAAGAGAGGCTTTGTATTGTTAGGGTTAGGGTTAGGGTTTTAGGGGACGGGAAAATGATATTCACACTCTCGCTTGGTTTGATAATGACACCCCGGACTTTATCTTAAACGCCTTCCAGCCTTTCCGTCCTAAAAGAAAGAGAGAAAACTGATAAAAATGAGCTGTTACGCTCCTTCCTAAAAGACACTGGGACCCACTAAAACATTGTTTAGGTAATCTGGTCCATTGATCCTGCTACTATATGTCTGGCCGATGCCTTTAAAAGCAGCTCAATTAGATGATAAGGGCAGTTTCGTCATTTTAATGAGATACAATTGTTTTAGTCTCATTTTTTCTATTTTTTGAGATTTAAGGCATATTTGTCGGTCTTTGTGAGATTAGACACTGGGCATAGTTTTTAAATTGCGACTGAAATTTCAAGTTTCAATAGAGACCGACACAGAAATGGGTAGTACCCGAAATGGTGGTTTATTTCGGCCGGGTCGAAATTTTGTTTATCCCCCCAAATTTCGTCCGAAATTTAAGGGATTTCACCCAAAAAACTCAATTTTAGATAATTATTTAATATTTTCTGAAATTTCAGTAATTTTAGACAAAATTCTATACGAGATACAATAGGCGTTAATTTGATTTCATCTGATTTCGGCCGAAATTTTGAAATTTCGGTGAGGACCGAAACGCATTCCGAAACTGAGATTTGAAACCATGATACAGGGTAGGGTGTGAATGGACCTAAACGGTCTGAAGGACCATCCATCCAAATTCAAACTTAATCCGGCAACATATTACTAGAATACATGGACACATTTCGGGACCTGTCGTAGGATCCGAAATTATTACCGATCCGACTAAATAACTGACAAAAGCTCATGAGACTTTCCTGAATCAAATTTTATTATACTATTTTACAAAAAGACCTTCTAAGTTCTCACAACTTTAATTTATTTTAGGGGAATTTTAATAAAAATATGTCATGAATTTTCGATCGATTCCTATTTTTAGTATTTCTTTCATTCATCTCTCTCAGGTCCCTAGCCGACTGCTTCACCGCCGCTCAGCTCCCCCTCACAACTATCGCTCATGCTCATGCTCATGCTCATGCTCATCTTCTTTTGATAATTTAACTGTGCAAAATGTAAGTAGGTACTAGACCACTTCGTTGGACGGTCCAATTTGAAATGGATCACGACCAGGACACTAGAAGTAGGATCTGGAGAACACTGTAAATCCAATCCGACCGATAAGAAGTTTTCATAGATCTTGGCTAAGACATGGGTGGATCCGATCTGAAGTGGATCCTGTTACACTCCTAAATTTACGTAATCGGCTACCATAAACCCGGCTTGTGAACTGCTCCTATCGAGCCATAGCACATGGTTTCATAAAATCCGTACAATTTTTCCGATCTAAATCCCAATTAATGCACCTCAATTGGATGATAGGGGTAATTTCGTCATTGTATGAGATAAAAATATCTGTCATTTTCGTAATATACAATGGTACTTTTGTTAGTCTGTAAAATAAACAAGGGGGTGGAAATATCAGCTGGGGTAGAGTTGATATTTACACCCTTTAATTTTGGATATTCCTAGAGAAGGAAAGGTTGATACTAAAGGAAGAGGAGTGGTGGTTACTGAGAGGAGAGAAGAGAATATGAGGGTGGGAGTGGGAACTGTGAACGGAGGCCCGAACCCGACAACACTGCCCACGTTTCTTCATGGACCCTTATTCGGACCCAGATGCTATTCTTCAGCTTCTCCTGCCTCTTCTTCTGGTAAAGAAATGGATAAAGAATATGTGTTTTTGTGTTGCTATGGACATTCTTCTTTGCTGCTTTTCCCTCATGCTTACAATGTTTGTGTAGCAAATGGATTAAACTCTTTTTATCAGTTTGGATTTTCAGCCCACTTACATTTTGGGATTTTCACTTTGCACACAAATTGAATACAACTGACCATTAAACAATGAATTTAAGTAATACCCTGAACCAGAATTTATGTTTTGAACACCCAAACTAACCATCTAACGAATTTAGATAATACCATGAAACAGAATTTATGTTTGGAACATCACCTTTTGAACATCCAAACTGACCATTAAACGAATTTGGATAATACCCTGAGCTAGAATTTATGTTTGGAACACCCCCTTTTGAAGCCAGTACTGCTCAATTCAGAAACAGGAACCAAAATGTTTCGCTGTTCGACAAGTACACAGCAATACCTAGGGACATGTTCAAAATGCTTACAAGATTTGCTTCTCTATTGATTCACACTAGTATCGACCAAGGAATTATGGGGGGCCTACTCCCAACCCACTTCGTTTCCAAATTTTGTTGAGTATTTGAAAAAAATATACCTATGTTCGACCTGTGAATCCCCGGAAAACCATGGGATCTAGAATGACCTATCAGACAAAATTTGTGGGTTTTCTCTCACCAGTGATGTCCGTGAATCCTCGGGATGGCCAATTATTATTAAAGCGTTCTCTACAATAAAATTCGGCCTTCGGGATTAACCCCAATTGTGTTAGTAAGGATGAATGCAAAATGCTTTTTGTTTATCTTGTGTTTTTTAGTCCATCCTCCGTACCACACACTGTGTCTAAATTGTTGCTAAATCAGTATCTAACCATTGTTCTAGTATAATTGATCTCTTCTGTTTGATTAGTTTGGTTTATGTATTCTTTCATATTTGTGCGGTTGGGTTTTGGGTTTGCATTCGTTGTTTCTTAACACTGAGAATATGTTCATTGAGTTCATACAACAAAGCTCATGTTATGGATGCCCAAAATTCGAGAATCAGCCCATGTCCAGTCAGAGAGTTTTAGGTATATTTGGTTCCGATTGTTTGGCTGTGTGAAAAATAGTGGGGCACACATGTAATTCAGCCGGAAATTCTGCCCTTATTTGCATATAGCATGAGCAAGTTGGAACTTTCTCATCTGTCCTCAAAATTTAGGCATCCTGGACAGACCCTAAAATGGTAGGTATTAACAGGTCTTCACTTAGCATATCTTCGTACGTGAATGGAAGTGGGGAGCCAATAGTTGTCATAACGATCGGCACTGAATCTTTCACCCATTTGCTCAAAGATTTCTGTAGCTATTTCTGCAGTATTTTCATGGGTTCGATCTACGCTTGTAATCAACCTATATTAGATACTATTTTTAATCTAATTTTCATTCTTTTGGTTATCGATTGAAGGTTAGTTGTTGAAATTTTCTGCATTAATTTATCTTCTTATTTAATTCAAGTTTTAAAATATCTTTTTGATATATCTAACCAAGAGACTCTTGGTTCATATTTCTGTAAAAATTTGCAACATAATTTGTTATCAGAGCAACAATAGTCAATACTAGATATATCAATTTTACCAAGAATTAGATTTCTTTCCTTACAGTTAATTGTAATTTGGTATCTGAACAACAAGAATCTATACTGGATATCAGTTCTAACCAAGAGTTAAATTTCCTTGCCTATCGGTCCTACAGTATATGGTCCATCATATTTCGTATTGGGGTAGGTTAATTCTTGCATTGTTTGTAATTGATAAATTTAGGTTAATTCTTGCATTGTTTGTAATTGATAAATTCAGTGTTTAAAAACTCCTTGACTCGACAAGGAACTCCCCCGAGTCGACTCCTTTCCGCGTTGCACCACATCCGCATTCCGCGTTTTGTCCTACAGAGTCAATAAACTCTTTCGACTCTCCCGAGTTATGATCACGTCAACCGCATTCTTGGCCACGTCCGCGCCGAGTCAACAAGGATTTTCCTTGGCTGCGTTCCGCATCACATCCGCGTTTTTAAACACTGGATAAATCTAAGTTTTGCTCAATGGTTCTATAAGAAATGCTCAGTTAGAGTGGCTTAATATCAGAGGATGACATTATTTGAGTGCTTATGAGTTTGTGGTGTGGTAGATGCAATGATCCACTGAGCTTAGCATCTCATTATCGTAAATGTCCGTGATATTTCAATCTTTTATCTTTCCTTCCATAATAATTAAACCTGAAACAATTTGATATGATGGTGTGGGCCCGTGGATGTTCTTTTTCTTCGGTGATCATCCAAATCAAGATAGATAAATTTATACTGGTAGTCTGTCCTGGAACTGTGACCTAAAATTTGTTCCGAACACAGCATCTGCCCACTAATGGGGATGCATTTGTTGTCTCTGCTGTTGCTTCCATGGTACCCTCTCTTTCAGGCTGATAACACTTGTTCTTTCATGTTGCTTTAAACATTGTAGGTTATCTAGTGGAATATTTCTTCAATCATTGTCTACAAATATCTGTCACACTTCGCTGTAGTCATTGCCACACTTTGATCTTTGGGGAGAAGCATTACTTCTTTTTCTCCTCATGTGTATATGTCTGTCATAAATGAAGTGTTTATTGGAGTTTAATGTGAAACCAAATCCATTATTGAATATGTCTGACCTTGGGAATCAGGTCAGATTGTGGATTCAAAATATGCTCTAACAGTTTGTGAAATGAAATGCAGACCATGTGTCATTCATCAAAGATGTAGCTGCAACTCGGCCTCCTGAACATCTAAATTATTTGTTGAAAATGCTTCGAGCAAGAGGTGGGAATTGCTACACCTCCTTAGTAGCTTGTATCGTTTATAGTTATGTTATAGTATCTGAAACAATCATCAATTACTCAGTTAAATGGCTACTAGCTTGTCCTTTTATCTTGGTAAACTGCTATTTGTTTCTATGAAGAGCTACATGGTGACATCTATCAACTATGATTTTCATTGGCAACATAATGGTCATGAATGAATACCTAGCCTGATTACCTTAAAGTGGTGTGCCTATTAGAGCTTGATGGCTTCAATGGCACCCTCTGATCTTGAGTGATTCTCTGGGCAATGATCTACATGCACACAGAAAATGAATATATGTCTACAGAAGTTCCCAATATTGAGTAATATCATAATATCTGGTTCATGACATTGATACAAAACTGAAAGGCACAAATCTATATTTCATTCACGAGTCCTGTTAAAGTTACCACAATTCCTCATTGCTTATTTGATTTGTACCAGGTGAAACGGTCATGTCTCCTGGAGCCAGGCAAGGGTTGATACCACTCGCTATTCCTCTATCGGAGAACCATTCAGGTTAGATAAAATACATTTTAGTTAGATAATCAGCTAGTAATCTTAAGTGAATGCAAAGCTTTGTGCTCGTTCCTTGTTGAAAATGTTTCCATTGTCATATTTAAATATCCTTTGTGACAGGTGCTCTAACTGCATTACTGAGATGGCCAACATCTCCACCTGGGTAGGAGGTCCAAATCTGTGACCGCTCTTTTCTTTTCTTTCCTTTTATCATTTGTGGTCTAACATTATCATCTGTGAAATTTCTTTCCATAATTTACCATCATATGCTCCATTTATATTCATATAGGATGGAGATGCCAGTTGTGGGAGTTCGTAAACATGGGGTGTGGCTTTTAGCAAAGAATGTAAGACGTCGATTGATAAAATGATTCTTAGTGTGGGAAATGGATATTTAAATTCATTGTGGAAAATCCTAACTTATATTTCCTATGAAAATCCCAACTTTACGGTTTTAATTTGAAAAAACAAGTAGTAATAGTCTAAATATTGTAGGTTGATCAATATATCCATAGAATCCTGGTCGAAGAAGATGCTAACAATTCCCAGGGAAATTATGAAGAGCTATTTTGTGCTTCATCGGAGGCTGGCAGAAAACTCTACAAAAGGGGTGATTTTGCGGAATCTAAAATATCAAATCTTGATGTCTATCTCCTGAAGAAGGTACAAAACAATATCTAAACTGCATTACACAAAGAACCAAGTAGATGAATACTTTTTTTTTTTTGCTTATTGTTTTCTCTCAGGTTGGTTTGTTTCCAGATGTTTTAGAGCGTAAAGTAATCCAACATTTGGAGAAAGGAGACCATGTACAACTCGAGAGCTTTCATGGTTTGGGTTATTAAATATTCTGGAAATATTTACTAAATGATTTTACTCAAATTTTTTTATTTTTCTTGTCTGTTGAAGGTTTCTGCACTCGTGACTGGAGAGTTCTATGCAAAGAATCAGTTTCCAGGATTCGGACGGCCTTTTGTGTTCAATGCTGAGGTTTTGCTGAAGTTCGTAGAACTATTATTTGAATATGTGAAGAAACTAGTCTAACATTGTGCTGACAGGTATGCCATTTCTTCTTAAATAACATTTTAATTCATTATTCTAGGATTGGGCGTAAGTCAGAATCGAAGGATGCTGCAAGGGTGGCATTGAAATCACCATGGTGGACATTGGGGTGTAGATATCAGGTATGGCACATTTGAACAATATAATGTCACTGGTTTTGTTTTGTTTTTGTGTGTGATGCAATGCATGAGTCGTCTGGTTTAGGATGTTGCGGCAATTGCAGAGTGGGAGGATGAGCAAATTGAGTACCTAAGGGAGAGGGTAACGGAAGAGGGTAGGCGTGAAGATCTCAAGAAGGGGAAGGCACCTGCTCAGGTATATGATACTTGAATATCCTTTTCAATTCTGTTAAAGTATAAAAGATTAAATAACACCATCTCCAACGGCTTCAGCTTTTGGAGTAATTGGTTGTTTCACATGGTATCAGAGCAAAGGTCCGAAGTTCAAAACTCTTTGATATTAAAAATCCACATCTAGTGGCCGACCCAAAAGAGGGGCCACATGTGCCACGCGTAGGCCAACCCTATAAAGAGGGGCCACATGTGAGGGGGAGTGTTAAAGTATAAAAGATTAAATAACGACATCTCCAATGGCTTAAACTTTTGGAGTAATTGATAGTTGAATTTCCTTTTCAATTCTTCAGTAATTTATAGACCAGAACAGAGGAGAAAATTGTATGAGATCAAGAATCCATTTTGATTAATGTTCACTGATTTTTTATTTTGGTTGGATCATGTAGGTGGCCCTGGACCAAGCTGCATTTTTGTTGGATTTAGCATCCATTGACGCAAATTGGGCTGATATCTTGGAGCAAATTGCGGAATACTATAAGGAGGCTGGACTCCATGACATGGCCAGGTTTATTATATATAGAGATTAGATTAGATAGAACAATCTAGTCCTCGGCAGAAATTCGTAAAATGATTCTCTAACCCTTCCTATTGGAGCATTACAGTGGGACCAATGGCAAAACAAACGGGTGGCCCAATATCTTGTCAGACAGGTCCATTGATTGCCCAATATGGAGTGGAGGATGTCCTCATTTTTTATTTATTTATGTTATTTTTTATTTATAATTTTATGGGTTTGAACCCCCGATATGACCGTCCTTGTTGGGCTCATCCTCATATGTTTTTGAGTTTTCTTCTTCTATAGCTGATGTAGGGATAAAAAACATAACTTCAGAGGTTGCATCATAGAGCATTGTCTGATTGAGCTAATGGGCTAAGTTAATGAATATGAAAGTCTAATCCCTTTCACAATTGCAGGGTGTTTTTGCAAGTGAAAATGTCCTAACTTGATTTAAAAAGTTTAGTTGTGTTGTAGGCTGTTTGATTGCATGATAGATTTCTCTTTGATAAGATCTGTCCCTAGAGTGCACTCAACATAAAAAGAATGAGTGTTAGTGTAATACCATCCAAAAGGTGGAACTGCATTTATTCTTGTTTTCTGAAGATTGTGTTTTCAGAGATAGGAATCATGACAAAACTTGTTGACAGTTTATAGTGTTTAAGTTAGAATCATACCAAGTTTTAGTGTCATTCTTTTAAGTTTATATTTTATGTTCATTAGATAGGGCCCATCATGGATGCTGATGTAGGACACTATTTGTATTTCTCTTTAGATTTATTATTAATAGTATTGTTTGTTTGTTTTATTTGTATTAGGATTACTTAAAATTTAGAGTTTTGTTATATTAGGAGTCCTAGTCTTAGTTGGATTACAGATAGAGTTTATCCTAATCCTAGTCGGATTAGATATAGAGTTTGAGTGACAAGTATTTGAAATCTATAAATATGTGGTCATGGGCATGGTTTTAAATTTCGACCGAAATCCGAAATATAGGACCGAAATCCGGTGGAACCACACAAAACGGAAATGATCATTTATTTCGGCCGAAATTTCAGTTTTTCCTAAATTTGACACAAAAAATCTGTTTTTTCAAATATTAATTTAATATTTCACCGAAATTTAATAATGAATAAAATATTGTTTTTTTTTTTTGGTGCCAGATTTTGACCGAAATTTCGAAATTTTAAAGTCCGAAACCGGTACCGAAACCGAAATTTTAAACCTTGGTCATGGGGTGTACCAAGAGATATCATTTCTTTCCATTGAATAAAAATTGAGTTTCATATCTACATCAAAAAAGTTTGATCAGTGCACTGTCCAAATTCATAAAACCATCACCCTTACTTTTCCAATGTTGATATTTGTCTTTCATAATCTCCAGTTGCATCTCATGCTTTCTCATCATTTCATATTTTTCAAAACCTGTTTTTCCCTCAATTTCTTTTTTTTTTTTCAAACCTTTTGTCGTCTATTTTAGTTCAGTTGTTTTACTTGAGGTGTGTGTGTCTTAAATAAAAAGCTTTTTTCATATAGGTAATTCTACTCTTAATGAGGATTGTTACTCAAACTCAACCCATTATGGCTAACCCATGGAGGCTCGTTCTTGTCCAATAAATTGGCCCGTAACGGCCATTTTTTCTAAGGATTGGGGTTCCTAAGCTCACTTCGCGGCTTATCTTTCAAGCGACACATTCTTTAGCAATAGAAAACAATTATCATTTTCATCATCATCAACAACACACGTCAGTCAATATCATTACCAAACATTTGGCATCAACATTCCACAATGTGCATCAGCAAATTCTAATTATATTTTTTATTGAAAATATCTATTATAATCAAAGCGTACGCAGATCTTCAATTCACGTATATTTGAGGGTTATATTTGTGTAAATGAGATCTCACCGTTGGATTAAGTTAAGATCTCAATATTAGATCAGATCAAGCTGAATGGGGTAGTTGGTGAGATTAGGCAACTAAGTTAGATATAGTAGGTATGTTATATTAGCCCGTTTAGATACCTCATGCATTTGTATTTTGATTTGGATTTGAGTTTTGGATACAAAACACATCAATCGTCTTCATGATCGTGTTTTGAGAGAGAGAGAGAGAGAGAGTGAGGGAGGGAGGGATGTCTCGCTGCTGCCGGAGCAACGTCGAGGAGCAGCGATGGTGACGGAAGTTGCCACAAATATTGATTTCCAAATAATGTCTCGCAGAAAAGATTTGAAAATTGGAATTTTTTGCACTATTGTAACTGATTTGGAAATTCTAAGGATCTTATCTAGTTCAAAATATCAACTAAATCCAAATCTAAATCTTGCTGGTATCTAAACGCGGCCTTAGAGTATTTCAATCTTTATACATTAATCCTTAGGTTGATATTTGCTAGGGAATTTGAGGGAAAGGCATTTCGTGACTGACTTTTACATGGGAGAGAGAAGTGAGAACAACCACCGCAGAACCACCTCAGACCAATCAAATTAATAAGACAAAATTTGCTGAAAAGTGAGCTTGTGTGGCTGTTCTCTCCTGCAAAAGTTGGCCGCCAAATGCCTTTCAGCGGCAATTCTCTTACAAATGTTCTATATAAATACTTACTGGGACTTGCTAAGGATTTTTGCAAAAAGGCATTTTGCGGACGGCTGTTGCATGAGAGACCAGCCACCTTTGTTGAAATAAATGAATAAGACAAAACCTGCTGAAAAGTGAGCCCCTGTGGCTGGTGTCTAATGCAACAGCCATCCGAGAAATGCCTTTCTGCAAAAGTGCTTAGCAAATCCCATACTTACTAGGTTCATTGTAAATCATTTAATATCAGGGGCTATTGCAAGAAAGAGTAACCACATAGTTTGCTATTTTGCGAAAGAGTAATGACATTTGACCCGTTTTTTTGCAAATGAGGTAAGGTTGATGGTCACTACTCACTAGGCAGAATTCAAACGGAAGATGAATTTAAATTTGAAAATGACAAAATTAACCTTTATTTAGAGAATGTTAGGGTAGGCATTTTGATCTTCCCATACCCACCTTGGTTTTCAGAGTTTTTATATGGTGTAAGCTCTCATAGTCCAGTATTTTTCAAAAAGTACTTTACAGCCCACACAATAGGATGATCCAAACCAACCATTTGATGGGCAACAACGTAAATAGGTTGCGCCCAAAAAATCATTTCCATAGGATGATCCTAGCCCTCGGATCGCATGTTATGGAAACCTCTATAGATCTGGAAGGCTAGGATCATCCTATGGAAATGATGTTTTGGGCACAGCCTATTTACATTGTGGCCCATCAAATGGACGGTTTGGATCATTCTATGTTGTGGATGGTACAATACTTTATGAAAATAATGGACTATACAGGCGTACACCATATAAAAACTCTAGTTTTTAAATAAGCTAAGGGCCCATTTGGATGCTGAGAAGATTTTGATTTGGATTTCTCACATTTGCAGCCCTTTTTGCATTCTAATTTGGATCGGATGAAATTCTTGGATTTCTAATTCAGTAGCTGACAGTGAAAAAAAAATCAGATTTCTAAATTTGCTGTGGAAATAAGAAATTGGAAATCCACAGACGTGGCAGTTTCCTTCACCCTCTTGGCTCCTCAACCTCTCTCCTCCACTAGGAAGTACCCCCTACCCTCTCTGTCTCCCTCTACATGAGCTGCCAGATCTATTCAATTTGTATTCAGAACTCAATTCCAAATCCAAATACAAAATGGGAGGTATCCAAACGGGCCCTGACTGTTTAAGAATTCATATTAAGCTTCGCTACTATTAGATTTTGTCGTATTCAAATATCAAATCTTGGCTCAACTACCGACATTTCACTTTCATTACTAATAGATTACTTGAGCTGTGTGAATCTCATTTTTCATGACTCATTATAATGCAATTCAACTTACGGCATGGTGAGTCTCGTCATAAGCCATGCTTTGGATCTCATGTGCCCCAAAACATCAGACCAATAATCCAATCGTAGCACCTAATCATGGTTTTAAATTTCGACCTCAATCCGAAATTTCGGATTTCGGTGGGGACCGAAACCGAAATTCACCGAAATCCGAAATTTCCCGAAATTTGAAATTTTGCAAAATTCCAAATTTAGGCCGAAATTTCGATTAAATGCCATTTTTTATTTTAAAAAATGTTAGAAAATTTCGGTCCGAAATTTAGAGACAAAATACCAAATTTCGGCCCGAAATTTTGGATTTCAAGTTAAAGCTCAACTTGAATTCCTACAAAATTCAACACGAGTTGCACCTCTAAAATCAATACACAAGAAACATTCTTTTGGACTGGGTGTTACAATGCAATGACTAGCAAAGGTGTGGGAAGATCATAATATCTCATAGGTTAAGAAGGAACGTGGCCAAGTGCAAAAAGAAAATTGTCTCCAGAAACAAAAGTAAACGAAGAAATGGATTCATAAGCAAATTAGCTTATTTAAAAAGTAGAGTTCTTATATGGTGTAAGCCTGTATAGTTCATTATTTTCGAAAGGAATTGTATGGCCCACACCATAGGATGATCCAGACCGTCCATTTGATGGGCCACAACGTAAATAGGTTGTGCCCAAAAAATCATTTTCATAAGATGATCCTAGCCTTCCCAATCTCTAGAGGTTTCCATACAGGATCATCCTATATATGGAAATGATTTTTGGGGGCAAAACCTATTTGGATCATCCTATGATGTGGGGTGGTACAGTACTTTTTGAAAAATATTAAACTATGGGAGCTTACACCTTATAAAAACTCTAAAAACTAAGGAGGGTGTGAGAGGATGAAAATGCAACCCCTAACATTCATTAAATTTAAAATCATCTACCGTTTGAATTATAGACACATTCAACTTCACTCCATGACTCCATTTGCAATAAAGAGCCAAATGCCTTTTTGCAAATATGGCATAGTGGGGTTACTCTTTTCTGCAAAAACCCCTTAAGATTATAAGCATTTTTAGTTTACAGACAGATAAACTACAAGGAGTAGCCTGCATTGCCCGTCGACAATCCAAGGAGACTGAAACCTCCCTTGTCGCCGGACTATTTTGGGAATTGCGTCGGAACTATAAGTTCGACAGCCACGTGGCGGCTCACACAGGTAGCATGTCATCTTCCTCCTCTTGTGGTTCTGGATCATCAAGCTATGGTTCAGTTTCCTTCTGATTGTTTTCATGTAATTTTTCTTGAAACAACCAATTACTCCAAAAGCTTAAGCTGATGGAGATGGCATTATTAATCGTTTATACTTAAACTCTCCCCCTCACGTGTGGTCCCTCTTTCTAGGGTTGGCCTACACGTGGCACATGTGGCCCCTGTTTTGGGTTTGGCCATTGGATGTGGATTTTTGTTATCAAGGAGGTTTGAACTCACGACCTTTGCTCTGATACCATGTTAAACAACCAGTTACTCAAAAAGCTTAAGCTGATGGAGAGGGCGTTATTTAATCTTTTTTTACTAGAACCACACTTTTCTTCATCTGGCACACAGACAGTGCCGTGCGAGAAGGATTGGAGGGTTCGATTAAAGCTCCCTACGTTATGCATTTACGAAATTTTGATCCTTACAGCGTGTTGATGACGAACTCGCCGAGGTTTGATATGTACGGGAATGATTTTGGGTGGGGAAGGCCAGTGGCGGTTTGCAGTGGCCGGGCAAACACATTCGATGGGCTGATGTCGGCGTATCCTGGAGTTGAAGAAGGGAGTGTGGATTTGGAGCTGTGTCTTGTACCCGAGTCAATGAGTGAGTTGGAATCGGATGAAGAATTCATGGCTGTTGTCTCGGAATTATAGATTGTGATTTTGGGTGCATATGAAATATGCCTTAAACTTGTAGTGTTTAAGACAAATATCGCCCCCACATAGATGATCTTTATGACATGCATGAGCTCTCACAACTACCTCGAAGGTCCAACGGGAAGTTGTCAATTCCGTTTTGTTCGTCGTTTTGTTCTGGTTATGTTTTGGTTAATGGAACGGAACGTTTCTATTTTTCTGCTGTTTGGGCATTTCGTTTTGGAAACTACGCTACAACTTCAGAAATTTGTTAACAGTTAAAAAAAGAAAATGCTGAAGAGAAAATCTATTACTATAAAACTCTGCCTGCAGAGATATTAAATTATAAATAATGTGCTCATCACACTCGCCCCACTAAACCCTTAATGCCCAACTAAATAGAGCATTAAAAATGTTCTAAACATTGTATCCCCAAACCTTCCTCTCTTTTCTTGATCTCAACTCTCATAAATACAACAACTCCATGCGTTCTTTGGGAAGCTTTAGCTCCCAACCAATATGGGATTAAAACCTTTCAAGCCAAAGTTGGTAAGAAGAAGAAAAATAAATAAAAATGGAACATGTTTCTCCTCTCTCATGACTAATCTTTTTACACTACAAGTGGGTGGCCCAGGGAAGAAAAGGGTCTGAATATATCATTTCCCCAAAAATAAAAATAAAAACAGGACTTCAGCCTCTTTCCTATTATTAAGTTTATATAATGGTATCTTTTAATTTTTTTCTAAACTTTAATATTAAAACATTATCAAACATAATTTTAATATCAACAGTAGTATCCTCAATATTATTGAAAGTATAGTAATTAACAATCAATATTATCGAGCAAAAACCCGGGAGGGTGTGGCTCTTTGGCGTAAAGTCATGGGTTTGCTCCCTAGTGACGAGTGTTCGAATCCCCCTTGCTTACCCGATGCGCATGGTTTCCAGGTGATTGCGCGCATCCATAGGGAAATAGTCCTACCCTCGAAGGGGGTGGGGACACCCTTCGTTACCAAAAAAAAAAAATATATATATATATATATATATATATATATATATATATATATATATATATATATATATATATATATTATCGAGCAATCACACTAAGAATTGAGTCTAAATGCATGTTTGGCTACACTGAAAACTTTTTTCCAAAAAAAAAAAAAAAATTGCTTAAAAATTGAATCCAACATTTGTTAACCCAGGTTTTAAGGTAAAACTTTTCATAAAAAGAATTGAAAAAACAACCCATGCTAAGATTACTGACAGGAAAAAAGTCAATTGGAGTGTAATAAGATTATATCATTTACTAAAATAGTAGGTATACAGTCATTTACAATTTAGTGTATAACTAGGGAGATCAGATCTGCACTCCCATGTTTTGATAATGCCACTCTACATTTTCTAATTGGGTGTTACACTTCCCAGCAAGCTATCAACAACCAACCAAATAAATTTAAATTAAAAAAAAGGGGTTTCAATATCAAAACCATTCCCCCTTGAAAACAAGAAAACCATTTTTTCTGTTTTGCTGATCAAGTAACTAATGGCAATTTGTGACAATCACAATGAGACTGATTCCTCTTTTTTACAACATGTGGGAAGATAACATTCATCTGCATGCTGAATGATGGCTGACAGTCAATCCTCCTGCATTTCATACTACAATTTATGTTGTTCACTATAGTGATTAGTGACTGGCAGATAAAAAAAAAACTAAGGCCGTGTTTGGCAATCTTGAAATTTTTTTATGGAATATTAGCTTACCAAGTGTGGAGAGAAGGGTAGCGAGAGTGGGAGAGGGAGAGAACTGAGAGTGCATGAGCGAAGAGATGGTGCGAATTGGCTGAGAAATAAGGAAAACATATACTATATTTTGAGTAGAGTTTATCTTTTCCCTATTATTCTATCACTTACTCACCCTTTCCTCACACATTCCCTCTCAATTCTCTACCTCTCCCACCGCTTGATAAACTAATATGCCAATGAAAAAATTTCATGGCTACCAAACATGGCCCAAGAGTTTTATAAAGCAAGTATACTGACCTGTAAACATTAAGGAATTGACGGCAACGATGGAAACTCTGAGAGCTGGAAGTGCTGTTGAGATTGAATAAAATGGGCATTATCAGTGTAGCAAACACAATGCCTTCTCTTTGAAAATAAATCGCTTTAAAGTCACTACAAAAATTGATTTGATGTTGATCAATTGCAATGCAGATGGT
This sequence comes from Tasmannia lanceolata, assembly GCF_043159265.1. Lineage (NCBI taxonomy): Eukaryota > Viridiplantae > Streptophyta > Magnoliopsida > Canellales > Winteraceae > Tasmannia > Tasmannia lanceolata. Next base: position 60,982,598 of record NW_027518680.1, on the reverse strand, counting down.
GCAATCTAGTTGGAATTAAGGATACCTCAAAACTTCACAGATCAAATACAAAGTGCACCCATGTCTGGTGTGTCTGCTTTAGATACATGGGAAGGCGCACTCTTCGTGGGTTCACCTTTTCTACCCTGCTTTCTTCCTTTTTTATTCTTACTAGCACCAACTTCTGGGGTACTGGATATTCAAATACACAAAACAGTAAGTTCTACTTACCAAAATCAAACTAGAAAGAGAAATCATCCGCGAATAAACAGCACACCAGATATATCTGTACTATTACTCCTAATAGAGAGCCTTGTAAAGACAACCTTGTTACTCAGTGCTAAGAGTTTTTATAATTGGTAAACAACTAAACAAAGTTCCTAAATCACTAATTTGTCAAGATTATGTCATTGATCAAAGGAAATTTCTAATTTGCCAAGATTATGTCATTCATCAAAGGAAATTTCTTATTCCTAATCATTACTAGAATTGAAAAATAAAGATAAATATCATCTTGGGTGCACTGACTTCAATTGAGTAAGTCATAAACTGAGTATCAAGCCCTCAGTAAGAGGATTTTCTTACATTAGGGAACATGGTAAATAGCCTACATATCAATATCTTAGACAGGATGACTACATTTTGCTTTTTTTTGGCATCAATGGAACTTAGGGCTCTTGGGATATGAAATTGTTGAACATTTACTTCAATACACAACTAGAAAACAGAGAAAGAGCAGGGAAATATCACTAACAAGTCTCTTAATCCTTACGAATGATTTCCCATTATGCCCACCCAAGTACAATTGGTTGAATGCCCAAGCCAGAGTTTTTCGTTCTTAGTTCACCTTAACTTTTAACGAAAAATCAAGTACCACACTGAGATACTACACTATCTTACATGTAAGCTTTATTGTGTTAAATTGCGAATGAGGCAAACATGTGAGATCAAACCATTTATGTCACACAACATAAGGTGGAGCAACTCATCCAAATAGAGAGGTCTGTATAAAACTTTGGGAAAATTACAGATAGACCCCTTGTGGTTTCGCCATTTTCCACTTTAAACCTTGTGGTTTGGAAGTTACCAAAGACACCCCCTCAACTTTCTGACATTCTTAAGTAGACCCCCTCCGTTGACGATCTGTTAGTTTAACCTGATGAAATGACTAAAACTAACCGTGGTTAATATTTTGAGGACAGAAATACCCTTTATCATTGGTTTTAAGCCATTTGCAAAGGGATTACGGTTACACCATTTCCCACCGCCGCCGCCACGTCCAGCCACCGCTGCTGTCGCCATCTCTGGCCACCGCTGTCACCTTCACCACAGACAATGAAACCCCACCCTATGGCTACATCAAACCCACATTTCAATGAAAAAAAGCATTGATAAAAAAAAAAATCCCTAAAATAGTGGGGTTTATGTGCAAATCATGATAATGATGTGAATGAAGACAAATAAAACTCCTAAATCGAGGGTTTATGTTGATAAATAAACAAGGGTTTGAATCAAACCCTAATTTTCAGTTTTAAAGTATGAAAACCCTAATTTCAGTTGGGGAAGACGAGGGCATAACAGTCATTTCCCCCTTTCCGTCCACTCCGTCACGTTAAAAAAACTCACGGAAAGTTGAGGGGGTGTCGTTGGTAACTTCCAAACCACAGGGTTTAAAGCAAAAAATGGCCAAACCACAGGGGGTGTATATGTAATTTTCCCTAAAACTTAGTCACTGCATAACTTGCTTTTATGTCATTTTATCAATTTCCTTTTAATCGTTCACTCTAATTCCTTTTTTAGTCACATATGGGTGTGTTTCACCATAAGAAGCTGCAGTTAATGGAAATACAAAAGTAATTGCAAGGGTAAACGATAAAGATGGGCTAAGGAATTAAATACAACAGCAAAATGTAGGATTCACTCAAATAGATAAAAACAACTTAAAAGAATTCAAGTATACATTACAAAATCTTGGGAGAGTTCCCCTCTTCCTGACCCACAACAAGCCTTGTACTTCTTTTTCGAACCACAAGGGCAAACCTTGTTTCTTGGGATCTTCTGTAGGAAGAAGAGAAGAAAAAAATAACATGCATTTGTAAATCAAATCAATATATATATATATATATATATATATATATATATATATAGAGAGAGAGAGAGAGAGAGAGAGGAAAATGATTGTGAGCTCGAAGCTCATATAACTTATATGAGCTTGAGGGCCCAAACACATGTGGGCCCACATTGTTAGGATGATCCAAAGCATTCATTTGAAAGACCCTTACATAGATAGGGTGTGTACAAAAAATCAGATCCATAGGATCATCCTAACCCATCAAAAGTGGAGGGCAAAATGGACAGACACCGTTTGCCACAAATCTGCACATTTTTGCCCTCCGCTTTTGGAGGGGTTAGGATGATCCAATGGAGCTGATTTTTGGTACACACCCTATCTATGATGGGGCCTTGCAAATGAATGGTTTGGATCACCACAAAAAATGTGGGACCCATCTGTTTGAGCCCTCAAGCTCATATAAGCTATATGAGCTTCAAGCTCACAATCCTTTCCTCATATATATATATATATATATATATATATATATATATATATATATATATATGGCTGTTCTGACTTACATCTCGAATTGGAATGTCAGTACTAGCCTTATTGTGTTCACATGTCTTGGACTGAGGAGGTGCCTCCTTGGGCTGTTCACAATTACCATTTTCATCATCACCTGCAAATTCACAAATATTGTTCTCAGGAATTTCTTGGCAAGGGAAAATCTCAGGATATATTAAATTTGTTTTATTTTTTCGGGTTTAGATCGGGGAAAAAACTATAAAAATTATTTAAAAGTCTATAAAAGATTTTTTTGAAAAATATAAAAATATAGAAATTAAGAAAAATTATAAATTATAAATACCATAAAAATATCGTGATATTATCGTGTCAAATGAAAATATTTCTATATTTTTTAATTTCTCCGGTCAAATTGATGAAGCAAAAAAGAGGTAGGGGCAGACCGAAAACAACTTGGGTAGAAACAGTGAGGAAAAGACTTGATAGCTAGGAACATAACAAAGAACATGACCTTGGATAGGATATAATAGAAGAAAATGATCCGTGTAGAAGAACCCAACTAGAGCCAGGATTAGAGCCGGATAGATTCCTTTCACATTTTTCATGAAATTTTTCTAAAGGATTCATTTAGCCGACCGCAACTAGTTTGGGACAAAGGCTTTGTTGAGTTGGAGTTGAGTATCGGAGATATTTGTGACAGAACAAATACTCAGAGTTCTTAGTATTGACACGATATCAGACAAGAGGCAAGACCATAATTGCTCTAAGACCACAAATGTTAATTTATTTATTGAGCACAAGAAAGAAAAATTGCAGAAATAGGATCATAGTCGTAACGTTTCAGAATATGTATCATCCATGGAAGCACCAAACCCTAAAATTGTTGACCATAAATCTGAGGAATGAGCCTCCCAGAAACGGTCACTTAGTTATCCTTCTTGTTGTTTACAAGCACTTCCCTAGGATGCATTACCACTCAAGAACAAGTACTAGCTCAATTTTAAGCACTCTATGCACGAATGAAACGATAACTTCTTCAACCAGAAATAGTATGAATAATCTTTTTGGTAACGATATTGGCCTACAAGTATCTTGTAGTCTAAAGTAGAAAACCATAACTAAAATTTACCCTTGAATTTCATCATTTCTCTGGCACTTGCTTTTATCTTCAGATGGGAAAAAGGATATTCCTTAATCGCAAAACAAATAGTAGCCTCTAAGATGTCCTGTTTGTGACTTTCAAGAAAGTGCTCCAGATCAGAGCTACAAGGAAGATATCCTTGATAAGCATGCAACCACCTATTTATATCAACTATCAACTACTAACTACAATATATTACTAACAAATCCCAAAATCAGAAAAGAAGTATACAGTAAGCAACCCTCACAGTCAGAGAAATGAATTTTCTTTCTCAATAATTATGAACAAAGTACTACAGATTCGCCATTACCATAAGGCCATGTTTGGATGGCAAGAATTTTGTGAAAAAGTTTGGAAAGAAAAAATATTTCTAAAAGTTCCAACTTTTCTTACACACGAAAAAGATAATTGGAACCAACCCTATTCGAATTTTATTTAGAGGGGCTTACAATTTATGAAAATATCCATCCAAATTAACCATAATCATATCATTTCCCTTTAAATTGTGGAAAGAAAAAAATTTCTCAGGAAATTTTTTTTCATCAGAAATGTTTTTCTTGCAATCCAAGAAGAGCCTAAAGGATACCTTTTCTATAGGGAAGCTCATCATGCTCAACCAGCTTTACATCTGTTTCTTGTGCTGCTGTCAGAAATTCTATTGCTGCATCAATGTCTCCATCTACATCTAGTAAAACCTGCATGTAGGGTCCATACAAACAATCAACGTCAGAAGCTTTATAATACCAAGATAAGGAAAAAACAGCAATTTAGGAAACCTTGAAACTTAGGCTACATAATTTTATTTTGCATGTAGACTTCATGAAGATTCCAAAGCGGAGGTTAAAGTAAGGTCTAACAGCTCCGTTGAAACACCATTCAAAAAAAAAAAAAAAAACCAACTTCGTCGAAACCAAGTCATATAACCTAAAATGACTAAGTTCCGGCCTCGGATGGCATGAAACATGTACTCAACAGGGGGATGTTAATGCACACATGTTTGGTTTAGTTCAGAATGTTTTTTTTTAATGGTTGCAGATTTCATTAATCAACAAAGGGGCCGATCGACTAAGGCAGTCAACCCAAAACAGAAAATGAGAACAAGTTCAGAATGTTCTATACAAACAATCAATGTCAGAAGCCTCATAATACCAAGATAAGGGAAAAAACCAATTTAGGAGAGTATAAAACATAGGCTACATAATTTGATTTTGCATGTAGAGTTCATGAAGATTCCAAAGTGGAGGTTAACATCAAAACCAAAGTCATATAGCCCAAAATGACTTGGTTCCAGCCTAGGCTGGCATGAAACACGGGGATGTTAATGCACACATGTTTGGTCTAGTTCAAAATGTTTATGTCAGTGTTGGTAAAATGCTAGAGTCTTACCCGAAAGGATTCGAGCTAAAAAATGTATTGACCAACACAATCACGTTAACACATGATTTTACCTAAAGTGAAAAAAAAAAAAAAAAACACTAAGCAAAGGAAAAGTATTATCACTCATTCCAACCACCTCGCCCCCCTGCGCGCACACTCACACACAGACACACACACACAACAACAAAAAATGGCTCCCAAAAGAAACAATCAAGAAAAAACAATGATTATAGCGTGATGCCGACAAAAAAAAGAAAAAAAAACGTTAGCACCCCATTTGTAAGGATTTTGCTTTTGGGGAAGTTTCCAAGTTCAATAGCTACGTTTTTAGTTTAGCCAGATCTGTGGTAATATGATAGATCTATGCATTTGGTGCTCTCCCACGTCAGTATCATATCATACCCTTTGATTTTCGGAGGCCTTTCTGATGAAAGTAGATCTCTGCTTTTCTAATATATAACCATATATTTCAAGGCCACAGATTAGAGGCTTATGCTTGGGCCATGGCCCATCCATAGCAACACCAGGCGAATAAATGATTTGGATCATTGGAGAAGTGGCCCCAGTTGTAGTTCTGCGGCATACTTTTTCCAAGGAAAATATGTGCATGCATCGAATAATAACTATATAAATGTACGAATATACATACATATATGTATGTGCGCGCGCGCATATGATATACTTAAAGTTTTTACATTAGAATTTAATGTAAAAATACAATCACATTACATATGGATGTAGTTCTATTTGACTTTTAGATCATTTATGTATGAACTTTTAGTACATGATACTCACAAGAATACGGCCCAATTGCATGGGAATTTGCATTATGAGATGGCCATGTGGCCTAAAAAAGTACAAGGTGGGTATTGTTTCAAGTGCAAAATTAAGCCTCTGCCACTGGGCTGTGATGCAACTAGCCTATGCAATCCCTCATGTGGACCATATTATGCTGCAACTTGCTAGTATTGGACATGTTAAGTCATCAATCTATACTATCCATTTGGAGTACCCACCACAATGCAAAATTAAATCATTTGGATGATCCAAACCATCAAACGGCAGCCTGAAAATGAAGTTCGAAACAAAAGAGAATAAGGCTTTTCTTTGCTTTAAGTATCTATTACAAAAACATTGATAGGATGGTTAGGATTGTTCTTTCAGAGCAATTTTTGGTCATTTGCAATTAATGTGTAGCGCCAAAATATGGTGAAAATGGGTTGCACTAGATCATTCCATACACATATGCACCCACATACATGGGAATAAATGCAAACAGGCAACAAAACAAAGGTGGTTCCACAGACTGAAAACTGACACCTCATAGGGACCAAACACCTCACCGATATTTTAGGCAATTTGGTGTGTGTCACAGAAACTTTTCTGGTCCTGATTCCTAGGTGATTGACTAAGCAGCCAAGAGGGCCCTACACTTACGTCTAAGCCTATGTCACAAATATCGTTATCAGAATTTCTCGGCAAGGGAAAATCTCGGGATATATTTATTTTTTTATTTTTTTTGGGTTTATTATCGGGAAAAAACCATAACATAAAATTATTTGAAAATATATAAAAATAAATAAAGGGGAATGATAGAATGAAGGGCACCCTTGAAAAACCAGCGTCAAGGGCGCCCTCATTGGTCAATCCGTCAATTTCAATAAAATGCATTTAAAAGGTGGCACCGAAAATTACAGAAACTGCTTTGGGAAAATCTCGGGATATATTAATTTTTTTATCTTTTTGGGTTTATTATCGGGAAAAAACCATAAAATAAAATTATTTGAAAATATATAAAAATAAGTAAAGGGGATTGATAGAATGAAGGGCGCCTTTGAAAAACCAGCATCAAGGGCGCCCTCATTAGTCAATTTCAATAAAGTGCATTAAAGGTGGCGCCGAAAATTACAGAAACTGCTTTCACTTTGAAGGAGTCGTAAATGACCTTGCTGAAATAGACCAATGAGAGCGCCCTTGAAGCTGGTTTTAGCAAGGGCACCCTTCATTCTATAATTCTTCATAAATAAATTAAGAAAAAAATACAAAATACAAAAATATCGGGATATTATCACGATAAATGAAAATATCACTCTATTTTTTAAATTCTCAGGTATATATCGGGATTTTGTCTTTTTCTCTAAATATCGCGATAAAATCGCTATATTTTGAAACTGTCGGAGATATTTGTGACATAGATCTAGGCATATTAACAACTGTGGTTCCAACTTCCAACTGTTTACAAATGATTCATAAAGCAAAATAGGATAGAGGGCATTATCTCACCTGCTTCACCTTCTCGGCATTCTCGCACCCAGTTCCAGACATGACTATTTTAACAGATTGTGTATCAACAACATTCTTACTAGAAATGCCTTTGGATTTGGTGGTTTGAGCCTTTGCTTGATGGGATGATGTAGCGAGATCAGCATCCGCCTTCCATGAGAGTAATAATCTTAGTCATACACAGCTTTAATCAAATTTTTAACTTTTAAACTTGGAAAGTAGTATGGATGACATATTTTTATTGATAATTCTTAAAAACTAATGCAGATCTTTGAAGAAGGAAACCTTAATCACAATTGGTCTAGCTGGTCCACTGCAAATATCTTCCTTTATTCGGACACTATTGTAGTGTTCCCCGTCATGATATGACCTACGGAAACAACTCTGGTAGAATTACCAAATATAATAAACATAACTGATAAAAATTTGTGGAAAAAAAAGGACATTCCACGAGCTCTGTAAATCAATTGGGGCATTATAATGGAGACTTTATATCCATCATTAGATGGACAAGTTTGAGGAAGAATTTCAGCAAATTGTGGATGGGTGATTTACTTAGGAATTGGAGGGAGGTGTAAGAGTCGTGCTCTGCTGGTGAGCACAGAACTGAGACAGAGCCATCTTCCTCTAGACATCATTAAAACTCAACTTTGATGCTAACTCTCATAGGAACTCGGGACCAACCAGTGTGGGTGGGGTTTCAAAAATTTTGATGTTATCTCTCATGGGAACTCGGGACCATCCAGTGTGGGTGGGGTTTCGAAAAATATACCATGGAAATCATTAAGGTTCTTTGCAGCCCGATTGGAAACATAGTTCAAATGAAGAAGACGTGAGAGCACTTCTTACCTGGTTAGGCATTCTCAATGAGGATTTTCCAGTGCTTTATTGGTACAAGACTCAGGGAATATGATGGCGTGGGCTATGTGATTTTGGGTGTGTTCGTGGAGATGAGCAAGATTTATTTTGGAAGTGCTTGATCTTTGCCGGGAGACTTCCAAACTCTCAAACCTAATCAAGATCTCCCAATGACAGAGCAGATGGGCTAACGAGATGACACTAGGATTGGTCTTTTCATTACAAAAAGGATTCTTCTATGATCAAGAACTGACTAAGTTGTAATCTTTTTTTATCACTAAGAGGCATTTTGTCCCACTTTATGATTGTACTGATCATGTCATGTTTTTTTATTAACGGAGTATATATTTATTTTTTTCGCTCAGCAATCCTTTGATCTGGGTTGTGCTTCTTTAAAAATGATTTTATTTGAAACTTTTGAACTTTTAAAAGCTTAAAACTTAAATCACTTAGAATTCAGCACTCAGCAGCATTGTGAAAATTACATAATATGACATAATAACTCAGAATTACAAAAATAAAACACCTAACAAAAATTTCTTTTACAAATTTTTTGTCGCCCATTAGTATAACATCTGAATGACTAGGGTTATTCTTGAGACTTCTGTAATGTGTGGCACACCAAAAGTTTTGTAAAGATGAGTCTACCAACCTTAAAATGGGATATGTAAAGAAACATAATCTCCTTCATAGGAAGTATCGTTGTGGAACCATTGCGCACTTTAGTTTTGTTAGTCGCACCTCCATTTGGAACTTAGAAAAAAGTTGCATCAATCAATTCATTTATTATAAACCTCTCTAAGCCATGAAATACTTACAAGTGAATCATGCGAGCACCTTGATTAACAAAATTCCGTATGTACCAGCGAGGTGACATAGTCTGCATCAAGAAAATAGTGAGCATACCCCAACTTCCCTATTAGAAGAAAATGTGAAGGGTTAATTAATCAGGCACTCAATCACAGACACATGCATATTTGTATGTTTGTTTATGTCGATAGGATGGGGGTTGTTCCCTCCCTCTTCTTTTTTTGTTTTTGTTTCCTGTGATTGAAATCCTAAAATTACTATGATCAGACAGAGTCATTCAATTGTTGTGAAGTTTGGGCTATAGCCCATCCAAAAAATGGGGCTCATTAAATAAACAGTGTAGATCATGTAAATGTGTGCCATGTTATTGCATTAAGAGGCACTGATAACAAAAGAGAAAAAGGTGACTAACACGGATAGTTTCTTTTGCCATTCAAAACATTCAAAACAAAAACACAGATACTGTATATATATATATAGACATACGCATGAAATGGATGTACGAATATACGTGTATGCTTCTATACATATTTGCTTGCATGCATGTATTTAAATATGACATGAAAAACTGCAAGTTTAATATTTAGATAGCAAATTGAGAAAAAACATAAAAGAATATATATCTCTCTGCAGGGTGAGCATGACAGATTTGTTACTTGATGTTACAATCTTGAGCTCCAAACTCGCTAGACCAGAATCACAGTCTAGGGTCCCCTCAAAAGACTTACCCCAATTCAAAAGGAGAGTGGACTCTGTTTTCAGAAAGTCTCATGATAAAGCCAGACAAAATGACAAGATGAACAAATGAAACATGGTGCACATACAGGAAGATCTGAATAACATAGCAATGCAATTGCAATAAGTACAAAAGCACGGGGAATGGAAAACCACAATACATCATTTTCGAAACAAGTAGTCAATGAGAAAACGCTAGAATTTCAAACACAAGTGATCTATTAGTGCCCCTCTTGATGTGAGTCAGTTATCTTAGTAGCGGCTAGATTTTTTTTTTTTTCCTATTGGACTATTGGGCATCTGTTATTTTCTTTTATTAGCATTTAATTTGGATTATTAGTATTAAATTTAGCCTAGATGTCGGGATGTCGGGATGTCCACATCACCTATGGCCGACCATACCCTTTTTCCCCATGCCCCACCTTCCTCACATTTTTTCCAAGCCCTACGATCACTTAATCATAAGCCCACATGTCACCCATTAAAAATATGCCTACTCTTTTTAGTAAGTACGAACCTTGGCAAAAGACTCATTGGCCTCATATAAAAGACCTAAAGGAGGAAGCCCCTAGAAGTCTTGGAAATGGTGGAAAACTCCCCCCTTGGCTGCAAGGTATCTCCTCTCCTCTCTTTCTTCTCCCTCCCTCATCTTTCCCCTTCTCATCTCCCTTCTTCTACTATTCCATCTCCTTTTTTTGCCTAATTACATCCTACATCCATTCCCTTTTCTCACATCTTACATCATATATTCATTCCCTTTCTCTCTTCTTTCATCTTACTCCTATTTCCCCACATTTTCTCCTCCTTTTCACCCTTCCCGATTGGATTTATAAATCATTCCCACTTTTTCCCCATTTTCACGATTCCCGGTTAGGTTTCTAAATCATTCCCTCATTTCCCCCATTTTTACCCTTCTCGGTTGGATTTATAAATCGTTTCCCCCTTTTCTTCTTGTCTTTTCTTCCTCTTGGTTCCCCTTTTCTTGATCTTGATCTTCTTTTCTCTCGTTGATCTTGATCTGTTTTGGATCTTGATCTTTTCTAGATCTTGATCTTTCATTCTTTATTGATCTCTCTTATCTTGATCTTCCTTGATCTTGACTCTCTTTCCTTCATCTCTCTTTATCTTGGCTGAGATCGACTCTTCTTTCCCTCACTCTAGCGTTCTCTCTTTCTCCTCTCAGCCATTATCTGCAGTTGGCGATCAAGATATGAAGCCTGACATGTCACTCCCCAAGTACAGATCTCATTTCCTTCATTTCAGTAGCCTACTCATATTCTTTACCTCTTGAACCTTTCACATCCTGTTTTACATTCCCTTAGCTAACCTTTTCCAGATCCTATTAGTTTTTGCAATCACTTTGCCTTGACTCCATTACCGAATACCACACCCTAACTAGCCACCTGTAGGTATTGCTTGAGCCAAGACTATTTCAAAGATATGATTTTTATCATACATTATCTGAGATTTGTTATATCTTTCTTATCTAGGGTGCTTAATCTTATTTTTGGAATGCATATTGCTGTTTTTTTTATTGAATTAGAACTCATATTAGATCTAACCTTTATTACCCACTGCCCTATATACACTTCTATTTACAACCCCATTTCTTTGGCTGTCCATTTTCCACCCAGGCCTTAGATTTTTCGGCCCTAGCTTCGTTTATTTCCCATCTTTGCACACTGTGGACAATTAGTACATCATTGTTTCGTCTTAGTTACATATCTGATTTCTTTGGCATGACTTTGTGTTTGCAAACTATGTTTAGGCTGAATTTAAACTGGTGAATTAACTCCAAAGCTTTATAACTTTGCAAACCCTAAGTTGCCACTTGATTAATTTTGGGTGTTTAAATGTGTTCGTGGAATGAATGTGTAGGGGTGTAAACGAGCCAAGCCAAGCCGAGCGGAGCCTGGCCTAGCTCGGGCTCGGCTCGTTAAGATTAACGAGTCGGGCTAGCCGGCTCGGCTCGGCTCGTTAAGGATTCGAGCCGAGCTAGAGCGAGCTTCCGAGCCCGAGCCCAAACTAACACCCCTAGTGGTTTTTAAATTGAGGTTTAGGTCCTTTTATGCTCCTGAAGTTCTCGTAATGAACTAGCAAACCATACGTTTGTACCAATTTGGTATCAGACCTAGATTTGCATCAAAGTTGGGATTAGAGAGAGGTTTACATTAATTTGGTATTAGAGTCAAAATCACATCAAAGTTAGTATCAGAGCTAGTATCACATCACATCTATTGGTCCTTTGATCACTGTGTTAAAGTATAAAAGATAAATAACGCCTTTCTCCAACAGCTTAAGCTTTTGGAGAAGTTGGTAAGTTAAACAAGAGGATGCAAAAGTAACGGAGAAAAGTAATTACTCGATGAATGCAGGTATTGCTACGGGTAACAAGACAAGCGGCTTGCAGTTCCATATGGCCAGCCCATGAGCCATCCTTCTCCATGGATTTGCAGTACTCATCAAATGGAACATCATCCTCAATAAATGGCTCAAACTCTGCCTGGTTCTTCTGTTGAAAAAAGTTCCAATATCTGATGTAATAATTTGCACGTTGTCATAAAATTTAACAATTTAGCATTCAAGTATATCCTAGATGCACCTCTATACTCGACAAAATACAATTTACAAAAATAGAGTTGCATATACCAAGTTATGCAATTAAATGTAAACAGCATGTAATGAGATGAATTAAGTGTAGAAAATATCATTGTCAGGTCTTAAATTGCTGTCCGCAACAAAAGAATGCATCATTAACCTAGAGCTGCTCTTCATGACCAGACTTTCCCATATTGCAGTCATCATTGTCATGGAAAAACATCCAAACAAGCCTAAGACAAGTAAAAAGCATGATTCGAAATATCCAGTAATATGGATACGCACCATCCGATATGTATCTGTATCTATCGGTGAGATCAAATAAATTGCGGACCCCCCATATTGGTTCACGAAAACTCGTGTGTATAGGCCAATATGCTATGTATATCAACCAATATGACCAATACAAGGGCGAAATGGGGTCTGTATCATGTCATGTTCACGTGAATGCCATGAACCTCATTTTTTCAATTTTTTCTGTTTTTGCCATTTTGAAAGGGTTTTTCTTGATTTAAGCCTATGATCTATGAGATTAAACCACGAAAAATAAGATTTTTTTTTTTGAATGACAAACAATCACGAAAAAAATAAGATTTTAACAAAAAATTGATGGAAATAAGTCAGATTCACGAACTTTTGGGGTTTATTGGTTGGAAGTAAAATTCAGATTTCTTCTCCTCTTTTTATTGATTAGTTGGAATGCACCAAAAATATACATGGCTCATTGGATATGCATGTTCAAGACAAGATTTGAGGAGATTTTGGTGTTATCTATGTAGATTTTATTTTCTTTTTATTTTTGGGTTGTTTGAATTTGAAAAGTGTTTAGGATCAGGAATCCTTAATTAGGAGGTTTCTAGAGTCGTAATAGAGCAATATATTGTCTCCATAAGGGGGCTTTGGACTGGTTTTGTAAGAATCACAAAATTAAAATTTATTTAAGGCACCACTCAAATAAAATAAAATTTAAGCAAGGAGTTTTTATATCCCGCTCTCCTTGTCTTGTATTGAGGTATGTGCTTGGTTTTGTTTTAGGATAGAGTTGAAGTTAAAAAGCGTGATTTTCATTCTACTTTTGTTGCACCGGCAATGCTACAAATCGATTTATGAGTAGAGTAGATCATATCATCATACTATGTTAGTGAGATGGGGTTAAGTAACTACAAGTCTTATAGTGTATGTTCAGGATATTGTTGTTATATGTGATTCTCTTAAAAAAATTCAGAGGCCAAGTATTATTTGGGCGAGGTGTTTGATATTGAAGATTTAGGACACTTAAAATATTTTATAGGGCCAGGTATATTTGTCTCTTAGCATAAGTATGTTCTAGACCTCTTGAAGAAAACAGAGAAATTGGGAGTGAAACCATCAGATACTCTGACAGAACAAAATCACCATCTTCATGAGAAGAGTGAAGATCTATAACAGGATGTTCAGATGCATAAAAAAATTGTAGGGAAATTGATATATCTCGCCATCACTTGGCTAAACAAAGCCTATGTTGTCAGTTTGGCCAATGAATTTATGCACAAGCCAGAACAACACATCTTTAAGCAATGATAGGATTTTGATGTGGTTGAAACCTGCTCTTGTAAAGGGAATTTTGTATTGGGAAAAAAAATGAACTCTATGAAGTAGAAGCTTATTGTGATAAAGATTGATAGTTTTTTTTTTACGGGATTGGGCCTGTAGCTCAATGATTGAAGCTTTGTTTCTCAACCTTGAGGTCGCAGGTTCGATCCCCCCCCCCCCAAAAAAAAAAAAAAAAAGATTGGTAGTTTTCAAGTTGTATAGGAGGTATACTACAAATCACATGGATAAACACAAAGTCAAAAACCAATATGCTGAGACAAAATGAAGTGCATAGGAATGGAGTAGGTCGGTTTACTTTCATAACATAAAGTCAATTGAATACGAAAAGATCTAAACTCCAATAATACTTAAAACTCCATTTTGTTTGGACTCAAATTTGAACTGAGACTTGGTGCCTCTAGGGTTACAAGGCTATGAAGCCGGTATGCATCACATCATCAAAAAAATGGTGATGTTGTTGCTGTTGCAGACCTTATTTGAAGATTAGGATTTGATGAAAAAGAACCATTCCCTATTTCCAATTCTAATGCCATCCTTAGCTCGAACTAATCTAGTTATACAGACGATGAAGAATAATAGAGAGGATGAAGACCTAGGCTTCTGTATTTTTCTGGGAATAATGTGGCCTCGATCATATAGCAGAACAAAAGCAAAAAATAGTAGCCCTTATTGAGATGCAGCATCTCCTTGTCAACCCTTGCCATTAACTTCGGCTGGATGGGAATGCTCTCGAACCAGTTCACTGCCTTGTGGGTCTCAGTCTAGGTACTGGTCTGAGTCAGTCTGATTCAGACAACTTTACCTTCTCAAAAGCATAGTCACAGATATGTCCTATTTTTTTCAAAATATTGCGATTTTATTGTGAATATTTGATAAAACGACCTAATCCCAAAATAATCCCGAGATTTAAAAAATATAATGATATTTTCTTTTGGGAAATGATATCACCACTACTGTATTTTGATGATCGCACTCCTCATTTTATTAAAAAGTAAGGTATGGCCCGCACCATAGGATGATCCAAACCGTCCACTAGATAGGACACAGCCAAAATAGGTTGTGCCCCAAAAACCATTTCCATAGGTTGATCCTAACCCTTCGATCTATAGAGGGTTAGGATCAACCCTCTATAGATCGGAGGGTTAGGATCAACCTATTGAAATGATTTTTGGGGCACAACCTATTTTGGCTGTGGCCCATCTAATGGACGGTTTGGAATTTTGGATCATCCTATGGTTCGGGCCATACCTTACTTTTTAATAACGTGAGGAGTGCGATCATCAAAATACGGTAGTGGTGATATCATTTATCATTTACCATGAAAAATATCGAGATTATATCCCGATATTTTTTATTTTCTCTTAAATTATATATTTTTAAATAATTTAATTTTTGGGATTTGCTAGCGTCCATCGCAGAAGACATTTTGCGGATGGGATGTTGCATGTGCGATGGACGTTAGCAAATCCCTTAATTCTTATCATTTTTTACCTATATAAACCCGAAATATATATATATATATATATATATATATATATATATATATATATATATATATAGAGAGAGAGAGAGAGAGAGAGAGAAAACGGTTAGTGCGCTTAAGCTCACCATTTTTTTGGTGCGCTTAAGTTGTTATAATGCCTCCCATTCGTTTAAATGTTTGGGTCCCGCTTAAGCACACCAATGGGAGGCGTTATAACAACTTAAGCGCACCAAAATAGAAAAACCCATGCGATGCACGGGCTGACAAAGAACTGTACGGACCACATCATAGGTTGATCCAAACCGTCCATGTGATGGAACACAACAGAAATAGATTGTGCCCGTAAAATCATTTCCATAGGCTGATCCTAGCCCTCCAATCTATAGAGGTTTCCATAATATGTTGTTCATCTTAAGGTGCCCGGAATTCGTCAATATTTTGAAAGGCGTCCTGAATCCGTAGTATTATGCAATATGTTCACAAAAATCCGTAGTACTATGTAACATATGTACCAAATCCGTAATTTTGCAAAGAAAAAACCTCACTATGTTGACTTTGTCCACATTTTTTTTACAAAAGCATAAAGGAGGGGGGTAGGATTGAAATTATGTAGCTTTAATGGGTGCCTTTGTTAAAAAGCATAAAGGAGGGGGTAGGATTGAAAATATGTGGGTTGAATGGGTGCCTTTGTTAAAAAAAATGATGTGTATTTCTATTAGAATTTTGGGAGAAATTAAAATAATTCTCTCCTTTTCTCTTCTGCTATATAGTATATAGATATCCAGAGATTTTCCCTTTCTGAGATATTATCTCGATAACGATATTTGTGAACTAGCTCCAAAGTAAATGAAACAGTGAGAAGTCTGGCCAAACCAGAAAATTTTATGGAGGATGAAGAGAAAATATGGAAATGTTATTCATACGACTCAAAACGTCAAATAGAGGAACCTTGCTTATCAAAACTAGGTAGTGAATACTAGTTCTTAAGACCAATGACATCCTAAAAAGAAGAACAAGAACAAACAAATACAAATTGTTGAATCGTTTTTTGTTGGGGTAAACAGTTGCGTACCATAATATATTCTACCACCATACGGCGATATTTTCCATGTTCTTCTTCATTGCCTTCCAACTGATCAGCTAAAGCCCTGCAAACTATCTAACATAATCAATTTGAATTATAAGAATTTCAAACTGGGTATAAAATGAAATGTATCGCCTGAAAAAATAAAGCAGATCTATTTATTGAACCATGAAGCAAGGTAAAAAAACACACTAATTAAGCTCAGTACTTTGTCGAGGATTGAGCACCAGTTTCAAGAGCCTCAGTGAGTTTTGGGTGAATTTCTCAGTGGAGAGAGTGAGAGAGGGAGAGAGATTATTATGGTTTATTTTTTCTTCTGCTTATCTGGCAGGTATATGATGTAAACTACGATTTGATTAACACAGTAAAACCAGTCCACAAACCCTAGATGAAACAAGAAAAGTGCAACTTTCATCCGAGATGATAAAACTCACAGAAAAAAAATGAACCGTAGTTGCAACAACAAAGGGTTGGTTAAAGCTGAAGTTTGATGGTAATAGCAAAACTGTCATGGGCATACACGACTGAAAGAATTGCCAGATGCAAGGAGACCATTTTAGACCCAGACAGAATATGTATTTTTGGCTTAAGAAGAGATTGAGCGCCCCATAAGGCATTTTTTATTTTTCAGTGAGATGGAATCACTGAGCCTGAGTTTTGGGCCGTGCTCTTTCTCTCACCTTCATAGAGAAAGAAACAATAAAGCGGATAGACTAGCTAACTAAGAGATCTGGTGCAATGGTGCATTGCCTGCAACTAAATGTCAAAACTGTAATCATGGTATTATTTTGTTTTTGTTTTGCATTGTTTTTTTTTTATTTGATCCTTTTCTCACTCCTTTTATGTATTTTTTGTCTGTTCTCAAGAAATGACCTCGGGTTTTTTCCTTTTAATGAATTACTTGTTCAAGAAAAAAGCGTTACCCACCAACCTAAAGAAGCAATTCCCATCTGCTGTCACTTGAATTACTTTCAGACCCAAAGCATCAAGCTGAGAACGGAACTGTGCAATGTCACCCTGTTTGCCATGCTTCTTCACCTGTCAAGCATATAATACTTTATGTTAGACTAACCACTCAAAAAAAATATACTTGATGTTAGATTAGAAAGTCTTGGCCAGCAAGGGAGTCAAACAAGATTCAATACACTACTACAGTGAGCATAGCAAACTAAAGCAGGATAAATAGAAAAAAGACGGCCTTGAGTAAAGCAAATTGAAAAGTAAAGCATGGCTTCAAATAAGAAATGATGGGACCGTGATTCCTCATATGTTTGCCTTAAATCACAAGAAAGCTAGAAGACAAAACCTTACTCTCAAGAAGATGTTCATCTGAAGAGATGTTGGAGAGAGATTTGCACTGGCTGAGAGGAGTATATGCCCCTTTTCCACATTGGCCCCCTCCCCCTCTCAGGTTATTAAAGCTGAATTTTGATGGATCTAGTATGGTCATCCGAGCCCAACTGGAGTGGGAGGTCTTCCTAGATATGATTCTGGCTTTCTCTGGTCCTATTGGTGTAGAAGACTCTAGTGAAGTGGAAATTCTAGCTATCCTCTATGGGCTCTGGCAGATAAGCAGTCAAAACATGGCAATCCAATAGTGGAAGTGACTCCCTCAATGTGGGCAGGTGGGTGAATCAGATTTGATCTTTTCGTTGGAGATTTGTCGATGCTTTTAACAAGATTTTGAACTGTGTTGAGGTCCACCAAGTGACATTCCAGCATGTTTGGCGGTCAGCTAATAGTGAAGATGAACATTTAGCCTGTTCAAGGGTGGAGAGGTTACGTTTAGAGTTGTTTGATTACCTCCCCTTGAGACAGCTTTGGACTCCTCCAATGAGTTTCTTAGCTTGTTCGCTAAGATCTCTAGCCCCTACTTTCCTAAAATCGATTATCCTAAGGAGAATGTTTGGTCCTTGAGCGCTACAGGGTTTTCTTTTTCAAATCCTTTTATTACCTAGTTACCCCCTTCTGAACAAATTTTCCCAATATTTGAACGTCCCTTGCCTCTCCTAAAGCCATGGCGTCTCTATGGTGTTTTTCTCGTGGAAAAATTCTCACTGGGTACTAGCACATTACAAGGCAAATTTGTGATTCTTGCAGTTGTGTTCTTTGTGGCTTTCCATTCGAAACCCATATGAGCTTTTTCACTCAGTGCCCTCAGTCTCATGTAGTTTTAGATTCCCACCGAAACTGACACAAAATGGCCAAACTGTTTCTATTTCCGCCCCTACTGAAACACATATGGAAACAATTATTGTAAGTGTATTAGTGGTATACTATACGTCTATACTAATGTGTATTACATAGTTATATTTGGCTACTGATACTGGCACTACCACTATCTGTAGTGCCCTCCGGCTCAGATATTGGCACTACGAACTAATATTGGGCCACAAAACGGCTGGAATACTTATATTTATATGAATTGCATTGTGAAATATTGTGTATGTATTATGTGATTGAGAAATCACAGCAAGGAAGCAGGATTCTTCCTGGGAGCCTTCGATTCCCGCTTTCGATTCCCGCTTTCAGTTCCCGCTCTGGCAACCTTGAGCAGGATTCTTCCCTGTGAGCCTTCGATTCCCATTTTCGATTCCCGTTTCGATTCCCGCTCTGGCAACTTTGAATCACAGTGCCAAAGAGACCGTTGTTTAATTTCAAGCAAGTTAGCACATGTCAGCTCAAATATCGTGCCCATGATCAAGTAATCTATATTCTACGATTAAGATTTTCTAACAAAATCAAGCACCAGACCCAACTGTTATAAATTGTAAATATTGTTTTTAGTGTTAAGAAAACAAATAACCAAGAACATCAGCCATGATATCCAGATTCTGGGCAAGCATTTTAACAGAGACCCATTGAAGGAAAGATTGCAAAGTGAGATTGATATAGTTTTTAATAGATGAAGACTGAAAACATGAGTGCAGATAAAAAAAAATTAAAAAAAATGGAGATGAAACTGAAGGCTTACAGTGGTTAGCTTTTTGGGTTTGGATTTTTTATGCTTTGCTTGAACCATGGTGGGAGATTTAGATGCTCAGCACAAATGCTTAAAACTGGTTAGTTTCTAGGGTTTTCGTTGTGCTGTTCTGGGACCCAGTAACTCGATTCGTCCAATCCTTGATTCCTATTTGTTAAGGTATGGAGATTGGATGGGAATCTGTAGAACCAACTTAGTATTTTTGGAATATGATTTGGGATTGGACAAAAAAATGACACTGGAATTGGACACAGTCGAATAAGGGCAAAAATGGATTTTGGGCCATAAAACCCTAATTTGCAAAGTTTGAGAATTTATTTGGAAACCCTAATTCGCATAGCCCATAAAAAGAGTGGGCCCACCTTGTTTGGGTGATCCAAACCATTCATTTGTTGGGCCCTAATGTAGATAGGGTGTGCCCATAAAATCTTTTTCCTTGGATGCTCCTAAACCTCTGATTTGTGGAGGTTTAAAATGGACGGCACAGCAGAGCAATGGATCAAGGTTTATGATCATCCTTTGTTTATGGGATTCACTACTCTGATTCACGGTTTTAAATTCGACCGAAATCCGAAATTTCGGATTTTGGTGAGGACTGAAACCGAAATTTACCGAAATTTCATTTTTCGCCATTTACAGAATTTCGGTCCTAAATTTTGATTAAATGCTATTATTTTATTTTATTTTAAAAGTGTTACAAAATTTCAGCCGAAATTTCAGAATTTTGATCCGAGATTTTGGAATTTCGGTCCTGAATTTCGAACCAAATTACCAAATTTCGGACTGAAATTTCGGATTTCGCCTGAAATTTCGGTTTTTGGTGGGGTCCGAAACGGTTACCGAAACCGAAATTTTAAACCATGCTCTGATTTAGGGAGAGATAAATAAGAGTGGTGGAAATGCTAGAAAGTGGTTGAAAATATCAACACCTTAAAATGATAAAAAAAAGGAATTTTATTACAGTAAAAATAAAAAAACAAGTAGTGAAGCATCCTAGAGAGAAAATAAGTAGATAAATCAAAATCTTTGTAGGGAACCTCATCAGATTTTCGAGTTGGGAAACTTACCCTTGGCTGTAGTAAGTCTAAAGGTCCAAATTTTGATTCTTTTACTCTAATCTAAAAGGGTTCAAATTCAGTTTAGATGATTGGAATGCGTTAGGCACTGGTCCTACCCGGTAGAAAGACTCAAAACAGGTCTCTACTAATATGTAATGGTTTCCAATCATAATCCATGTGCAAGTCTAAATAATCATGGCATAAAGCACCAACCAAATACATGTGAAACACCCATCGTATCAAGCATCTAAGAAAATCCAGAAAAAAGCAAGCACGAATTCAAGAAAAATTAGAAGTAAAGGACTAAACAACTTGGAATTGTTATCATATTTTAGTTCGACATTTTGACTTCTCCAATCAGTAGTGTTAATCCCCGATTGGTAAACACATTTACTGATCATTCTGCAGAGCACAACCATCGTGAAGCATTCGTTTAGAATAAGGGATTTGCTAGGGACCATCGCAGAAGGCATTTCGAAGGCCCCGCCAAATTCACATCAGAAATCGCCAACATGAACACAAACGAAAGATTGAATTGCGTATAGAAACAAAACGAACCACTTCTATTCTCGGAGGTTGTTGCATGAGAAAGTCATATAGGCTCACTTTCCAACAGATTTTGTCTTATTCATCTTGTTGGGACCCAGGTAGAACTCACCTTTACAAGCTAGCCGTTAAGGGGAGAGTGCCTAAGCTCTTACAAACCCATCCACATCTCCTTACTTTTCAGATGTGGGATCTTTTGCTTTTGCGTAGAACCCCCAACAATCTCGCCCTCCACATGAAAGAAACATGGACAATCTTGCCCCTCCACATGGCAGCAACATGGAAACTACGCGATCTTCTCTAAGGGAATTTCGCCATCCTTGAAGGCACACCGGGTTTACCACCCCCTAGCTCCGATGCCACTTGTTGAGACCCGAGTAGAACTCACCCTTAAAAGCCAGCCGTTGATGGGAGGGTGCTCAAAACTTATAAGCCCATCCACATCTCCTCACTTTTCCAATGTGTGATATTTTGCTTTTGCGTGGAACCCCAACACACTTAAGTTATCTGAGTGGTTGCTCTCTCATGCAATAGTCAGCCCATGAAATGCCTTCTGCGATGGTCCCTAGCAAATCCCTTATATTAAACATTATCGTTGAGAATTTTAACACACAAAATTACTAGTGAAAACTGTCATTAATTTGGAACTTAAATAAAATTCAATTAGGGTTTTATCTAATTGAATTTTGCAAAAAATAAATGATTTGAAAATGATTGAACCAAAATCCAAATCACTAATCTAATCACATCATGCAAAACTAAAAAAAAACCTAATAACTTTCAAACATTTCAATGGTGAGAATAGATCTGTCATTTCTTGAAATCTCTTTTCTGATTCAAAATTGTGGTATAACGTGTACCCCCTCTTGTTTCAGTCATTGAATAGATAGTAAACTAGTGACTTTCAAGCACATGAAATCTCTGAATTAGTTTGGCAACATAATTTAAAATAAACTAGCTAATAAGTAATCATACAAACTAATGAAAAAAAAAATATAAACTTTAGGAAAACTAGACTCCACCTCTTTTTTAGGGTAAATATGAAAGTGGCCCGAGCTTTGACCAAAGTTTTTATTTTCCTTGGATCTTACTTAAATTCTTCGAAAAAATGTGAAAGTGGCGTTGTTTGTCTTGAAATCCTCTTTTTAGATAGGGTTTGGAACATTGGGGAAAGTATTCTAGGGTAAATTTGTCACCCAGGTCATGTTTGGCAACCATGAATTTTTTTAATGATAAATTTAGCTTCTCCAGTGGTGAGAGAAAGGTGGAGGATGGAGAATTTTGAGAGGGCACAAATGACTAGAGGGTGAGAAATGCCTAAAAACCAAGGAAAAAATCAATCATAATTTTAATGGAGTTTTTTGTTTCCTTGTTTTTCAGGTTGTTCTCACCGTCTACTCATCCATGCCCTCTCAAATCTCTCCTCCCACCCGCCTTACTCCTTTCTCACTACTAGAGAAACTTAAATTTTCATGAAAAAATAAATCATGGTTGCCAAACATGGCCTAAAACTCGAGCTAGAAATCAAATAGGGAAGGTTCTAAATTTGGGTTCTTTTGCTAAGATAGGTTTTTTTTTTTTTTTTATGAATAGGATTGAAGTTGGTTTGGAAAACAATGGTCTAGATCAAAGATTATTTTAAGCCTTAAACTTACTCCTTGGAGATTGGTTCTGTTGTCAATTGACGTGAAGGTGTTCCAATTAAAAATTAGGAGTGTTGAAATTAAATTGAAGGTATTAGCAAATTGACTGCAATTTGGTTAGTTGATCAACACAAAACTAGGTCTTTATGAGATTTTTGCAATCTCTTTTGAGACATCAAACCTATCTTGAAGAATGAAGGGTTTATCTAATATTTTGAATTAATCTAAGCCATTGGTTAGAAATTTTATGACTATTTTTAGAGAAATATATACTTTTGAAAACAAGTTAATCTTTCTTGAGCACGGCTAGCAAAACGGGAATATGTTTTGTTAAAAATGACGGGGATCAATTACTAGTGCCATGTTGGCAGAAAAAGGCAATTAATAGAGCTCGAATCCCCGTGAAACGCAACTAATACATTGAAAATTACCAAATCCAAGGTCATTTCCACTGTTGTCTTTATTTGCAAGACGGGATTCCGTTTTCAAAGTGTTTTCCATCTTTCTTTTACCTTTACTCAAGATACATTCTTACATTCAAAGAAACTTTCAGCATCTTTGGTTGCCGGGTTTTTTTTTTCCTGGAATTTATGTGGGTAAAGGTAGGAGACAAAAGAGGGGACAGGCATTAATTAGAGAAAGATATTATGATGAGTGAAGAGAGAGGGTAGAGAGAGAAAGAGAGACCACCATTTTCAAGACAAGATTTTGCTGATGTCACCAAGAAAAAGCTAATGTTACCACTAAATATTCTCCCACATAAAGCCTAGGAAAAAAAAAAAAACCCAGCAACCAAACGGAGACCTTAGGATTAAACTAAAGTCATACTAGGTGGGACAAAATGAGGTGTGGGCACCTAACAAGAGTAGAAATAAGTGATAATGCTAAAACGACCTCCAAATGCAACCTCATGGAAAGATTATCGTTGGAGCAAATCAACATTAAGGTAAAGGATCCATCCTGGAAAAATCTTCTCTAGTTTACCGGAGATGACCTGATGGCAAGATCTTGAAGCCATGAGTGGATTGCCCCCACCACCCTCCGCGCCTTTGAGAAAATCTTGATTGTCCAAATCGATAGGTTTAGTTAGCAATTTTTCATAAAGTTGCCCTTTCAAATTGAGGATTTTTCTAGATGACCTAATGGCAAGATCCTCAAGCGATGGGCAGATTCACCCCCCCCCCCCCCCCCCCCCCCCCCCCTCTTGAAATCTCGATTTTTTTTCCCTCCTTACGTTTAGTTAGCATATTTTTCGTACAAAGTTACTATATTATAGGGTTTTTTCAGTAAGTCTCTCTCTCTCCCCCTCTCCCTCTCTCTGAGGAGCTATGGGAATTTCACCTTAGCTGCATAAGTAATTATGAGATCTTATATGTGTAAAGTTTTTTTTTTTTTTCAAAAAATACAGCGAGCCCACTTCATAGGATGATCCAAACTGTTCATTTGTAGGGCCACAACATGCCCCACCCCATCTCCACTGGATCTGTTCCGCTGTGGATTCAGAAGTTGAAGCGGTACCCATCGGTAGTGGTCGATCCGAAGAACCAATGTTGCGTAAATAGGTTGCACCATGTAAATCAACTCCATAGGATGATCCTAACCCTCCGATTGTTAGATTGGAGGCTTATGATCATTCTGTGGAGATCATTTACGCGGTGTAGAACATGTGGGGCCCCCACTAAATCGAAATATGAGGTCTAAAGTGTGGGCTCCACCAACCTGGTAATGCTGGGAGAAGTGGTGGCGTCAGAGATAGTAAGAGCAAGCCAAGATTTGCCTTTTTTCACCCTAACAACGAGAATACTAATATTGATCTCAATGGTAGGGTTTCTGTGGGCCCACCACTTGAATGAATGGGACCTTGCATACTACTATGGTACGGTAGTCCTCGGGGTCATCCATTATGAGGACCATAAATAAGTAACCGACACTTTGATGGTCCCCAACTGTCTCCCACCCCCTTGGCAGCCATGGGCCCCACTTCCATTCATTTTTTATACGAGGAGACGGGCATAATGCCTGTTAGGCTAGTTCCTAACAGTCACTTCCTTGGGCCCGTTGTGCCACATCCATGTGATCTGATCGGGCCTACAAGTCCGACTAAATGCCGATGTGATGAGCCTAGATCCCTGATCCTTAAAGCCTCATTTAGGGTCTTGCAAATAGAAGCTAAACAATTGACTTTTATTGACCCAGCCTAAGAATACAAATCCTACCCATTGTAGTTGGACCCACCTTGATCGGATGATCCTAGTCCTTCGATATGTAAGGCCTCGCCGAATGTTCTGCTTGGAGAAGCCAAAGTTTCGATTCTTGGAAGTCTAGAATCTTATTGATGATATGTACACACATACACACGCACACACATACACACACATTTTTAGGGTTAGGATTCGGGAGATTTTATAGTGTAAGCCCGTGTAGTCTAGTATCTTTCAAAAAGTAATGTACGGCGTACACCATAAGATGATCCAAATCCTTCTTTGATAGGCTACAACATAAATAGATTGTGCCCAAAAAATAATGTCCATATGATGATCCTAGCACTCCGATCTATAGAGGAACTGCATGTTATGGAAACTTCTATAGATTAGAGGGCCAGGATCATATGATTGACATGATTTTCTGCGCACAACTTATTTACGTTGTAGCCCATCAAATGGACAGTTTGGATCATCCTATGGTGTAAGCCGTATAGTACTTTTTGAAAAATAATGGACCATACAGGCCTACACCATATAAAAGCTCAGGTTCAATATGGTTTATCTTTTCTTGATGGAACCCTAAAATAAGGGGCGATGGATCAAGGGCCGGATCATTAGATCTAAAGTTAAGACTTATGGCCGTCGGTGAGATCAACGTATTCGATCACGTCCACATAACATTTGTGGGCCCTAAAAGTGATTGTTATGAAAGAGTCTAACAGCAACAGTCACTTTAACTTTGCTTTCGAACAATTTATTCATGGATACCCGCCGGTGGCTTTCCATCATAAACCAACAAAAATAAAGCCCTCAATCGTGGGCTTCTCTGTTGACATTTTGGAGATCGACAAGATAGTATTTTCCCATAAACATTTGTCACACGGCCTCTCTGTATTCTAACTTAAAAATAGCACACAACATAGCTCACCTGTATCTTTCCATTAGAAAAGGGCATTATATCACTCCTATGGAATTATGTAAGGACATGTCCAAGAGGGACCATTTTTTTAATAGGACAAAGGGAAGTGATATATTCCCCCCCTTTTGTTACTTGGTACAGCCCTCTATAGTGTATTTATGACTCCTCTTTTACACTAGAAGGGCAGTCCCGAGTAAGAAAACGGGGCCAATGTATCATTTCCCTTGGGCAAACCATTCATTTATTGGTCCTCGTCATAGATAGGCCATAACCCAACCGTCTTTTTCACTGGGATATAGACAAAAAATCTGATGTATCATCCAAGGTCCAAATGGTAGGCTCATAGGCACCAGCATTTGAAAATGCCCGTCATAGCATTTGGTTGCTTGTGGATGGCTGAGAGAATAGGAGAAAAATAAGTCAAAGAGAATTAGACAAGAATGGAAGAGAATGAAAGATGGGGAGAATATTAGGAGGGAGATTTGCGAGTAGTGTTTGGTTGCGCGAGGAAATTAGCGGAAGATGTAGGGTGTCATTATCAAAATATAGGTGTAAGAGAGAGAAAAGTAAGAGAGAGAGAAAGAGAGAAAAAGAATAAGACAAGAATTTCTCCTAATTCCCCCAACAAAATTTTCCTTTTTGGTGAAAAAAGGGGAGAAGATTATCGGGGGGAACATCTCCACCACGAGGCGCCACCTAGGATAAAAACCAATAATATTGTCTAGAAGTTGTCTAGTGGTCAAATGTGTAAATGACAACCAAACATGCTTTGGGGAGATCTTATGCATTTGAAACTCCTACAATCCCCCCAAAACAAGCAACCAAACAGAGCCCTGACCAATTGGACCAGTCTATTCACAAGGGTATTATTCACGAGGGTATTTATCTCTTTTTTTGTTAGGTAAGCTGGGTTGAAGAACAAAGCCTTGACCAATTGAACCAGTCTCAAGCAAAGGCTCGACGATTAGGATAATTTTATCTTATTAAAGGAGAGTGATAAATCAACCCCATATATCTTAAATCGACTCCCCATGTGTCTTTCTCTCTCCTCTGGGTTAGAGAGAGAAAGATGGATAACAACCCTATCCAAGTATAAAATAAACCCTGAGTTGCCATTTTTAGGAAGAGCAGCCACAATTGTATTAAAATGTCTACAAATTGGAGTGACATGCTTTACCAGTGCAAAACTCTTTTTCATGTCATCCATTGGAATGTCTAATAGATGAACGGTTTGGATCACCTAACTTGTGGAGCCCAATCCTACTTATGGTGCTAATATTTAATGCACAAGCACAATTTAATATTTGAATTGCTCTTTTAGTTTATAAATGAATAATTAGCTGCTAAAACTTTGTTACAATGTCTAGAAAGCTGTCACCAACCACTAAAGACGTGTTTAATGTTGGAGTGTCATTTTCAATACAGGCAAGTGACAATGTTGTTTCCATTAAATGTATCCCTTTTAATTTAGGCCATGTTCACTTTTATTCCCCGGAAAGGACTTTCCAAGTGACATGGCAGAAGGAAAAGGAATCCAGGAAAACTGTCAAGGAAAAGGTTTTGTTTTCCTTGGAAAGCCTCTTTCCGATATATTTAATCGGAAACCAAATCTCGAGTAACATGGAAAAATACAATTTCCACGTCATTTTCAGCTTTTAAATAAGAAATTCAACATCTGATAATATTTTTCCCTGGAAAAGAAGTTAACACAGAAATTCTGTCTTGTCGAGGTCTTGTCGGGGAAAAGAAGTGAACAGAGCCTTAAGTCCCGTTTTGTTTTGGATTTTGAGAACTGGTTTTGAGTCCAAAATAGATTATTGGACTCAAAATTAAGGCCCTATTTGTTTTGGATTTTGAGAACTGATTGCGACCTGATTATTGTATAATTGCATTTAATTTCGAGTCCGATAATCAGTTTGGGACATAAAACGAAACCCATATTTTGTTGCTAGCAAAAGGTAATCCCAATTAGATGAAAATTGGATTCCCTTGGTGTAACTTAGAAAATGGTTTCTAAGGGTTTGTTCATTTCCCACTATCGCTTTTATTTGTGGGACGGTCAAACTAATGATTATGCAAATTACCAAATGATTAAGATTAGGGCAACTCCTAAGAAAAGTAAAAAAGGAGAAAGTGTGGAGAGCTTCTTTATTAGTTGTTTGGGAATATACAAAACAAAGTTAGGCACGAAAGAAACCAAAGTTACGCTAATCAGATTAGTTGCTAACAGCCAAAAACATGTCATAATCTATTCTCTTTCCAACCTAATAAACCATTAACTGGTTTAATTTTGATAATGAAATAGGAACCACTTTTTTTTGTTCCAAATGTGCTATGTGGATATGATCGGGTCCGTTGATCTGATCGGTAACCACAATCCGGCTCATTGCCTAGTCCTACTTTCATGCGAAGAGACATCCCATCCATAAGATGAAGGTATGGGAAAAATCAATGGTTTAGCTTCTCTTGGTGAAACCATAATTAACATCTTAATAATCAAAGAGCTAACATGATTTGGGTCTCATGAAAAATAGATGCCACATTAGATTAAGGTAGATAAAAATCAATGGTTTAGATTCTCTTGTGGGACGCTAAGTAAAATCTTCATAATCAAGAGGCTAGGATCATCCAATCAACGGATGTGATCATGTATATGTGAGACACGTGGGACCCAATGGTGATTGTTAGGAAAAAATAAAATAAAATCCTAACAACATTGCATGGATAGGATTTTTTTTCTTGTACCTACCACTAAATAAATTGTTCTAGTATTAAGTGGTAGTAAGATGGCGCAATCAGTTGCTAAAGTTATCACATCTGGGGTATTGTTAGGAGAAATAATCATTCAAAACCACAAAAGTGGTCCCCACATACTACTCAACTGGCCTAGAAATCCTTGGACAAGTTGTTTTATGGTATTGGCTATACCATAATCGGATGATTTTAGGGAAATGATATATCCGCCCCTTTTGATCACCAGGAACATCCCCTGTAACACAAGGGATGTTCCTGGTGATCAAAAGGGGTGGATATATCACTTCCCTAATTTTATCTTGAATAAACTCCTGGATTGGGTATCCTGTTTGGATAGTAAATTATTCATTGGACCCGGTTCGGATTCATATCCTAAGATATGACCTAGACACGAAGCGTCTTAGATTTGATTAGGACAATGCGAAACTATCTTCGTAATTAAAGTAAAGAAAAACACTTTGAAAATTGGATCCCGTGTGGAAAATAAAAATGGGAGTGACATGACCGTTGATTTGACCCTTTTCAAGATGCATTTATTGCTTTACGAGGATTCGAGCTCCCATCCTTTGTCTTTTAGTGGACTTAGTTGAAGCCCTTTTTTTCTTTTTTTTTCACAAAACGGATTTCCATTTTCATAGCAATGCTCATTAAAGTAATGAAAGAGTACTTATGAAAGGTATTTTCATCATATGAATTCAAATCCTCAACCAAAACTATTTTTTATCCTTTCGAACGAACGAAGTTTCAAGGTGTTCTCTATTTCTCTCGTTTCTTTCTTTCTTCTCGGTTCTCCGCCTAATCTTAAGCCATGGCGAATTTTAAGGGATCTGAACGGATTGTGACCCAAACATAGATGGATCATATCTGAATTAGATATGTTAAAAATTAATACCTAGGATCCGAAGAGCACTTTGAATAAGATCCCGCCCAATAAATGGATCTGAATGGATCATGACACGATCCGAATTAGATATGTTAAAATTCTAAGTATGTATGACATAGTTAGGACCTAGGACACTTGGCTTCAAAATGAACCCAAACACTAATAGTAGGAGCCAAAGAGCACTTTGAATAAGATCCGCCCAATAAGGGACGTGAACGGATTGTGATCCAAACATAGATGGATCCGACCCGAATCAGATCCACTGACACCCTTACTAAAGTGTAGGATTTTCTTATTGATCAACCAGAAGCATATAAGACCCCTCATGGGGATCCACCAAATCAATGGCCTTCATCACCCACATATCGTGCAAATGTCGTTAGGTGTATAACACGATAACCATTGAAAAGGGGGCGTCCCTATTAAATAGGAGGTGGGGGAGTTAATAAACTCCATTACAAATATACAAATTTATAATAACATGAAAGGTAGCTTGCTGCCAGCTCTTTTTCCACTTTTTCTTCATGATAAATTGGCACCCCCTGCAGTATAACTCGCACCCTCTATAGGATAACTCGTGCACCGGGGGTGCAACTTGGGCGGGCTCTAGTCGGGTTGGGTTGAGTTCTGTTAGGGTTCAGGATTGGTTTTCTCAACCCAGATTGAGTTCGGGTCGGGTTCCGGTTGAGGGCTTGGGCAACCCGACCCGAGTGAACCCAACTTTTTTAATAATTTTTTTGAATCTTTTAAGCTAAAAATCTCGGGTTGGGTCGGGTCGGGTTCAGGTTGGAAAAAAGGGTTTCTCGGGTCGGGTCAGGTTGAACCTTATAGGGTTGGCCTCAACCCGACCCAACCTGACCCGAGTTGCACCCATAACTCACACTTTTTTCACGTTAGAGGGGTACAAATTATCCTACAAGGGTGCGAATTTATCACCACACCATTCTTTTTCATTCCCAATATTCCAATTAACAATCTCCATCTCTCATTTAATAACCTCCAAATCTCACCGCACGCCCCCCCCCCCCCCCCCCTCCGTGCCAGATTCCAGCCGACACTTACTCTCTCTCTCTCTCTCTAGCTTTTGTTGTATCAGAAGTTCTCTGTCTTGTTCCTTTCTACTCTTCCATTTGACTACCTTTTCTTTTTCTATCCCTACTTCTTTACAATTTAACGTCTTCTTCGTCTTTATTTCACTCTCTCTCTCTCTCTTTTTTAACCTCTTTATACCTCTTTCTTTCCATCTCTTCTCTTCTCTTACTCTGCATTTGAGTCTCTTTTCTCTGCTCTCTGTTGATTCTTTCTCAACACTTAAAGAGGCCAGTGCTAATGTGCGCCAGGTGAGTGCTCTAATCACTAAGCCACTGCTAATGTGCGCCAATCTTCTTCTTCTTCTTCTTCTAGCTCAGATCTCTAGAATCTATAAGAAAGTGCAAGAGATTTTTTATTTTTTATTTTTCAAATTAAATGTACTGATGAAAAATCTCTTGTTAATTTAGTAAAATCAAGTATACCTGATTTTAGATTCTTTTCCTGTCTCGATGTGGCGTGATTTCGTTGTTCAGTAAACAAAAATGCAAGATTTAAAAAAAAAAAATAATTTCCTGATGAATAATCTGTAGTTAATTTGGAAAAATGAAGTTTATATCTAATTGAATTGTTTCACATATTTGATCTGCTTATTTGATTGTATCTGTTCTTCATTTAGATTTTTCTAGGGCTGGATTATATGAAAATGCAAGAAATTTTTTCAAATGAAATATCTTACTGAAGAATCTCTTGACAAAACTAAGCATATATCTAATTGATTTGTCTATATCTTGCTTTATCTACACATTTTTAGTTTGTTTTCCTGTCTCAACGTGTAGCACTGTTTCGCATATTTGATCTGCTTCTTTGATTGTATCCGTAGTTTAGATTTTTAATTTTTCTAGTGTTGCACTATAAGAAAATGCAAGATTTTTTTTTTTTTTTCAAATGTAATATCTTTATGAAGAATCTTTTATTAATTTGGAAAGACGAAGTATATAACTAATTGAATTGTCGATATCTTGCTTTATCTAAGTGTTGTTAGTTTGTTTTCACGTAGTTGATCTGCTTCTTTGCTTGTATCTGTTGTTCATTTAGGTTTTTTCTGTTATGTTGGAATGAATGAGAATGTTCATTCCTCTGTCACATTTTAAGGTCTCTGGAGTCTGGACCATGACCTACTTTGCTTTGCATTGATTTGTCATGAGAATTTGGTTTCAATGTGGTCTAGAATTTGGTTTCTGTTCCCCCTCCCTAAAAAAAAGTAAAAAAGAAGAAGAAAAAAAGAAAAAAAAGAAGAAATTAATACTTGCTTCTAGATATCTAGAAATTAGTTTCCTTCATGGTTCTATGTAACCAATACATGTTCTATGGTCTCTCTGCCATACTCTTGTCATGCATGTCGACTTTCCTCTCATTTCAGGCTTAATTTGTCTCAAACAACCTAAATGATCATATTCAAATGGCTAACATCAGAATTGTCCTATGTTTTTCTCTGTGTTCTCTCCCTTGTTTAATTATGATAAGATATTTTGATTAGTATATATGAGTTTTTTTGGATCAAGAAGACTTTAGTGTTTATATTAATACCTTGTAGATCTTCAATGTGATGAACACTTCTGTTCTGAAGTTTTCCGAATAAAAGTGTAAAACGCAAGCTAACCCAATTATCATCGAACTTCTTTGTTTTTCCCTTTTTCTGGGTGTATCATTTATATTTTACTATACTCTATCTGAAATATTAAAAAACCTTTAATAAAGATTTACCTCTTTCTTCTATGTTCTCAGCTATCATTATTTGGTTGTTAATGACTCGATAAACTTTCTAAAGAAAGTCCTTCAGAAGTAAAATTCCTAAGAAGGTCCATCTAACCAAATTAGTAGCAGATGTGTACAATTTTCCTAATTTTTTTTCCATTTGTTGATAGCAAAAGCTAATAGAAAGCATGGATCACAAGTCATGGCTTTGGAGGAAAAAGTCGTCAGAAAAGACGATTACTGTATCCGAGAATGTCAATCACACATCGAAGGGCAGTGAAGAAGAGGTAACTATAGCTCCTCTAATTTTGTCTAGTTTGTGTATTAATTGCTCTAATAATTGTTTATTTTTTTGTTTTTTGCTATAGGTATGTTACAAATTCTGACTAAATAATCCTTTCAAATTGTAATTAATTGCTCTAATAATTGGTTATTTTTTTGTTTTTTGCTATAGGTGATGTTACAAATTCTGATTAAATAATCTTTTCAAATTGTAACATAAGATACATTTAATTATTTATGCCCTCCATAATGGTATTTGAAAGTTATCAAGAGGAAGATAGAAGTGAAATTAAAGGGGAAAGACTGAAAGAGAATTAGTTGTTTCTCTGCCCACATATTGCTTATTCATTAATGCAGCTTTACATATGTTTATGAAATTGCTACTCAATTCAATAAATACCCTTCAAATGAAGCATAAAGGACTGTTAAAATGAGATATAGAAAGGACAACAACAAAGCTGATAGTCTATTTCATCATGCTTTTATTTATCTTCTTGATGTTTACCGCAATACTCACGATTAGCTGACTAATCAAAGGTAATAGAAGCAGGTAGTAATGACAAAAATGCTTTAGCAACAGCAATAATCCTCAACAATGCCCCGCTCAAGCTGGTGCATAGATAAATGTCTGGCTAGCCGAGCTTGTTACTTGGAATAACCAATGGATTAAGCCTAATAGGCTTTGTGAGCATTTTTCCTAACTGAAACTATGCTCTGATGTATGTCTTGGATACCTCTCCTTTTGTTACCTTTTCCATTACATAGTTGCAATCTGCGTCTGTGTTTGCTTCTCTCATGGAATACTGGATTTTTTTTATCCTGAAATTTATCTAGGAACCCAGGATGACACCTGAAATTTTATTAATAAGAGAAACATACAGGAGGAGGACATGCTGCCTGGCCTCAAACCCAAAAAAGAAAAAAAAAAGCCAAACTATAAATTGCCACTATAATTACTAATCTCCATAGGATCACATCCGACTCCTCCTCTACTAGTCTCTCCAGGTACATCAACCCAAGATGTAAAGACTTTGTTTTCCTTCTTTAAACATTGCGAAATTGGCTAAAGAGTCCACAGCTTGATTACCATGTTTATATTGTTGAGCGACGACAACATTATGTTACGTGCCTAATCGGCCGTAACACAAATAAATAAGAAAAAGAGAGAAATAGACAGGGAAAGGGGTTGATTTGAAAAGAGAGAAATAGACAGGGAAAGGGGTTGATTTGAAAAGAGAGAAATAGACAGGAAAAGGGGTTGATTCGAGGCAACCGGACCTCCTAACGGCTCAATTCGAGAGGAGCCATGACTCTCCAAAACAAAGTTTCCTTTGCTGCTGTAAAATTCTTCTCTTCCTTCATTTCATTGAATTACTACTACATAACTACAAGCAAGAGAGGATGCCACATCACAAGCACACTCACCCACTAACAAGACACATCACAAATAACTAACCCCACCACCCTAAACTACATACCATTATCTACATAACTACGACATTAAAACTACCCACAACATAAGCACATAACAATTCACTTGCTGCATTAAAAGTTCAATCTATTCCCAACAGCAAATAATATGCCAAGGAATAGAGAAGGATTGGGTTAGGGTTTTAGAAGAAAGTGGAAGGCTAGGGTTTCGAAAGATGGAAGAAAAGGATTAGGATTTTGAAGAAGAAAAAGGGAAGTATCTCCTTTGATCGAGATGTTGATCTCTTCTTGAATCATTGATCACCTTAGCTCTAATACCATATTAAAAATTTCATAATCTGATGTCTGAGTGCGCGCGCGCGCGCGCGTGTGTGTGTGTGTGTGTGTGTGTGTGTGTGTGTGTGAGAGAGAGAGAGAGAGAGAGAGAGAGAGAGAGAGAGAGAGAGAGAGAGAGAGGGCCCAACTAGTCATCGGGTTTGAAATAGTCAGCAAGGTCTTAGTTGACATGATCGTTTCTAACAAGGATCCTTCTTGATCAATTAAATACTATTGGCAGGATCTTCAGTCTCTTATCCTTGATTTGAAGCCTACATTGAAAGAGTAGTTCAATGAGGGTAACCAGGTTGCAGATCACCTTTCTAACTAAGCTTGTAAGTGTAAGAAAATAATGTTCTTTTTTGGCATTAGAGAGATCTTCCTACATTGGCTAAATGCGTTGTGAGATGTAATTTCTTGGAAATCCCTAGCATTCGTAGCAAGTAAGATTTTTGGCTATTTATTGGTTTTTTATTTATTTCATGAGATAAAGTGGCATGCCCCCCTCATGTAGTTCTGTGACTCCTTGGGCATTCAAAGTATTTGTACCAGGTAGATTTTTTTGTATTAGTTTTGTGGATCTAGAGGTAAGGTTGTATGCCCCTCTTTGTACGCTTTTATCAATATCAATATCAATAAATAAAATAAAATAAGGTGCTGGCCCGGGTTCCTAGATAAATTTCGGGTTAAAATAAAAAAATCCCTAATCAGTCACTTATATACGTAACTAAAGTTTAGTAGTTACAATACAAACACTAATAATAGGCACATCTTCTCGAAACATATGTATGCACCATACTAAGTGGTGTGATTTATATGTTATTTCCAAGTACCAACAATATCGCCCAGGTCAATACAAGGGGACTTCTAAGCAAACTTTGTTGTAACTAAGAGGAGTAAAGGAGAGAACGTCAGCATATAAATCTCACCAAGGACGTGGTTACTTCAATTCTTTCTCATAGGTATATCCAACGTAGGCCTTTGGATGCTCCAGTGAGAAGACGTGACTCGTGCCAAGTTGATGGAGTAAAAAGAGGTAGGGCAGACCGAAAACAACTTGGGTAGAAACAGTGAGGAAAGACCTGAGGAGTGGGAACATAACAGAGAACATGACATTGGATATGATAGAATGGAAGAAAATGATCCATGTAGACGAACCCAACTAGTGTCAGGATTAGACTTAGTCAATTTGAGCCGGGTAGATCCATTCACCTTCTTCATGAAAATTTTCTAAAGGATTCATTACCCGACCCCAACTAGTTTGGGACAAAGGCTTAGTTGAATTGAGTTGAGTTGAGATCTTTAGAAACATCATTTATCGACTTCCTATCTTTATCTCCTGTAGCTAAGCTTCAAAATAAGTTACTAAATGCTTTTCAATATGAAAACTTAATTTCTCTGGGGATAAAATAGTGCACAATTGATCATCCTTATATGAAACATAACTATGACTGTCTTATTTGATTGAATGCAGACATATGTGGTGGACAAAGCACTAGACCAGTCTGTGAGAGATCTCAATGAAAAGTTGTCTACAGCCCTCACTGAGTGTAATGGCAAAGATGAGCTAGTGACAAAACATGCAAAGGTGGCGGAAGAAGCCATTGCAGGTTATTAATTTTATTTTCTTTCATCCCTGAATCATTTGTAATATGAATCTCTTGTTTGTATAGATGTCAATTATCTTCAGAAGTGTATATTATTATAACTTGTGTCCGATTTGGTATTTATCTGATCACGTCAATATTCTATTTCCCTGGAATTATCATATAGGCCCTGTTCGTTTAAGATTGTGGCAGGCGATTGTGAGCCGTCAAAACGATTAATGGACTCAAAATTAATGTAATTTAGAGTCCAATAATCAGATTGGGGGCTAACAATCGCTTGTCATAATCTCAAACGAACAGGGCCTTACTAACAGATTACTTTTTTTAGGCTGGGAGAAGGCCGAAGCGGAAGCAGAGTCTTTCAAGAAGGAACTAGATGATGCTTTACGACAAAGAGTGGCCGCAGAAGAAAGGATAGTTCACTTGGATGCAGCTTTAAAGGAATGTATGCAGCAGCTACGTTTTGTTCGGGAAGAGCAAGAACAGAGAATTCATGACGCCGTTATGAAGACATCAAAAGAATTTAATAAATCACGGATAGATTTAGAAGGGAAGTTATCAGAAACAAGCGCACGGATTTCTAATTTGGTCTTTGACAATAGTCATCTGAGTGAGCTTCTTCGGGTCAAAGAGAAATTGATTGAAGATTTAAGTGAGCGCAAGGGCCAGGTGGAAGCAGATTTCAATGCATTAATGGAAAGACTGGATACCACTCAAAAGGATAATGCATCTCTGAAATATGAGGTTCGCATTCTTGGGAAGGAGCTTGAGATTCGAAATGAAGAGAGGGAATTTAACCGTAGATCAGATGATGCATCACAAAAGCAACACATGGAGAGCGTGAAAAAGATTGTGAAGCTTGAAAATGAATGTCAGAGATTGCGTCTCCTAGTTCGGAAGCGATTGCCTGGTCCCGCTGCCTTGGCAAAAATGAAAAGTGAGGTTGAAACCCTAGGAAGGGATGCAACTGATATGAGGAGAAAAAAAATGAATCCTACAATGGGAGGTCTGATGGTGAAGGATAATTTGGTGGAAAATTTTCAAGAGACCTCCACTAAGAGGATCAATTTTCTAATTGAGCGATTATGTGGAATGGAAGAAGAAAACAAAATCCTCAAGGAAACATTAGCTAAGAAAAACAATGAACTTGAATATTCACGAATCACGTGTGAACGTACATCTTCCAAACTATCACAAGTTGAGGCACAGTTTAGAGAATTATCAAAAGGTCAGAGTAGCCTAGAACTTGCTTCAATATCAAAAGATGGTGGCAATGGGGATGATGTTAGCTGTTCTGAATCCTGGGCTTCGGCTTTAATTTTGGAACTAGAGCATTTCAGGAATGGGAATCAGAAGGGGTCATCATGTAAATCTCTTGGAGTTTCGGATCTAAGTCTGATGGATGACTTTGTTGAGATGGAAAAGTTGGCAATAGTTTCCTTGGACAGTCCATTTGGAAGATCTCATAGTTCTACAGATGAAAATAACAGATGTATGGTCCCTATGGAATCTGATTCCAGAGTTTATCCATCGGAAGCAACAGGTAAGGAACTAGTCCTAGTAAAAGACAGTCACTTGGGTTTTAGCGAGTCAAATCAGGAAATCATTTCAAAAGGTCAATCAATTGAGAAGTTTCACAGCTGGCTTCAGGATATTTTGAGGGTGATCTTGGAGCAATGTCATGCAACCCAAAGAAGCCATGATGATATTCTTGAGGAGGTTCGGATCGCTTTGATGAGTATGAATCATCCCGGTTGTGATGAATTCGTTGATGTGAGTAAAATCTCAAGCGATTCTAGCATTTCAAAGCCCCCGTACATTAGTGGCTACATCTCTTGGAAATCTCCAATTACATCTCCAACAGTAGATTCATCTGATAGAACATGTGGTATGAACACTTCGTTGTCTGAAATAAGTAATCAGAACTTGTGCTCGAATTTAAATAAATCGATTAGTAAAATAATTGAACTTATTGAAGGGATCAATCAGCCATCTTTGACAGACTACAATAATGAAAAGTTCTTGGTGGACAAAGATGCAAGTTCTACATTACATAAGAACTCCGAAACTCTTACGGGCTACACAGTGCGTGTTTTTCAATGGAAAAAAACTGAACTTGGTGGTGTTGTACAGCATTTTGTCCACATTTGTAATGATGTGTTGCAGGGTAAGGTTGATCTTGAAAAATTTGCTGTCGAAGTGACTTCAACTTTGGACTGGATTATGAACCACTGCTTTTCCCTGCAAGATGTTTCCAGCATGAAAGATACAATCAAAAAGCATTTGGGTTGGGATGAATCACATAGTGAAAGCGAACATGAAGTTGGGGTGAATAGTCCGCGTTCAGAAACTGAAAAAATTTATTCGCCTGAAGAATATAGAAGGACAAATGAGGCTTCATCTTACCCCCCGGCCACTTCAAATGGCCAAAATGTTTTGGCCCAAAAGGAGAAAAAAGAAGTGCTTAGATTGACAGAAGAAAATATGAGATTGAAAGATGAGATCATGAATATGGAGTTTGGAAAGAAAGTTCTGGAAGAGAAGCTTCGGTCTACCACTAATAAGAAGGAGACCTTGTTGATTCAACTTCAAGAAACAGAACAATGTATTGCTAGTTTACAAGTGGAACTAGCATTGTTAAAAGACGCAAATGGTTTGATTGAGGGTCAAATTGAAAACCACAAATTACTTAATGAAGACCTTGATATCCAGCTTAGTGTTTCCCGAGTTGAACTAAGTGAGGCCCGCCAAAAGGTGTTGTCTCTGGAAGTGGAGCTTGAAGACAAAAATAACTGCTGTGAGGAGTTAGAGGCAGCATGTCTTGAACTACAGCTCCAGTTGGAAAGGTGGCGAGTTGAACTTCTGTCTTTCGATTTTCTTTTAATATTTCCTGGATAAACATATTTATTTTCAATCATCAATGACGAATCTAATATTGCTAAATTGTTTGTGTGATTTACAGTGCAGCAAGTAAAGAAATTTCCAATTACAGTATTGATCATGAGGAAAAGCAACTCAGGGCTGTAAGTCACGTGTTACAATTGAATAGCAGCTACACAACCAAATCCTTATCTTCTCTACTACTCATCACTTCTTTTATGAACATAAACTGGATTTGGAATATTTAACCGGATAGCTAACAAATTATGCTAACAAATTATGGTTGAGGTCCTTGCGGATGAGTGTCTGTTAAGAATATCTTGGAAGGCATTGGGCATGCTTGTTATCACACTGCTACTTGATCGCTTCTATTTTGTTGTCATAGGTATTTCTTTGAAATTTAGATCAAGAAGTTATGAACTTCTGAAAGTAGTCTCCCAATGGATCTATAGTCTCTTGATGCTAATTACTACTAGTACTAGGTAGTTACTGTTATGACTGCATGCACGACTACAAATGCTTTGAGGAATTTTGGAGCTTCATGTCTTTCTATGTCATTTTTAACAAGTGAAGCTTAGACAGATGAATTGTTTTCATGTCTTTCTATGTCCTCAGGGATGAAATGTTGGTTGTATCCTCTTTGTAACTCTTACATGCTTTGGGTTTATCCTGGATCTTTGATCCAGTCCTTGTAATTGGGAAGGGACAACTTGTCCTGTCCTATTTATTTGAAGATTAATAAATTGTCAATTTTCAAAATAAAAAAAGTATATGCTTGCAAGCATTCAACCAAATATTTATAAACTGCATGGTTGGATTGTTAATGATTCTATAATATACCCATAAAAAAAAATTGATTTATAATATATATTTTTTGAGCATTGACAATATTGAAAAGTTTATGAAGTACTTGAAATTGTTAATTGAAAGGCAACACAGTAAATAGAACAACTTATAGTAGATATTAAGGATTTCTCTTGACAATGGACAAAAAAAGAATATGTATCCATGTTTCCTATACGAATCTTCGAAGACCTGGGTAAATGGGACTTCTGTCCACCCGCTACCTAAAGCTGACTGATATTTTGACAAAAGTTCAAGAAATTGATATGCCAAGAAATTGATATGCCATCATGTCCTGAATTTGAGGACTTAGAAGCAAAAGGGGTTCTTCTTAAGGAAATACTACTTTTTTATATAGGATGAAAATCTGTTACTTTCTCCATAACTGTAAGTTGTAACTGTTGTTTCCATGTGCCTGAAGATCAATTTATTTGTTATTGTCTTCATCTGTTAACCATACACCATTTGTGATCTTATTGTACCACATCTAATGGTTTGTGTTTAAGAAAAAAAATTGAAGATGATATTAATAGGATCACAGATAAGAATGTTGGTTTCTTTTCATCTCTTACACCAATCTGTTTTGCCTTGTTGGGACTCTAATGTTGTGTGTGTTCAAATTATGATTGCATAAGTTACTGTGTTTTGAAGGATTGGGAGATCTCAGCAGCTACCGAAAAGCTCGCAGAGTGCCAAGAAACCATCCTAAATCTCGGGAAACAGTTAAAAGCCTTGGCTTCACCCAGGGATGCAGCTCTTCTTGACAAAATGATCGCTCCCCCTGAGCCTACCCCTGCCTTTCCCCCAGCTCAGACCAACCACCGCACCTCCTTACTCGACCAAATGCTAGCCGAGGATGATGGAAAAGTCGAAGAGGAGTTCAAGTCCCCAAAGACAAAAGAAATAATATGCACAGGAAACCCAGAAAAAACAGACAACTCAAATGCCGGTCTGTTGTATGGTCGAAAACTCTCCATCAACCACAAAACCAATGACCCGGCAACAAGAAGTTTTAGGGCATCCCCAATGAAGTCCCCCAGAAGGTTTTATGGTTTGAATGAAACCAAACACAGAGGGGAACCTGGTGCAGGATCTCTTGCTATTGTGCCTAAGAGACAAGGCGGGGGCGGTTTACTGAGGAAGCTACTAATGAGAAAGAAGAGGGAAGGCAGCAGGAGAACACGGTGAGAAATTTCATTATGAGTTTGGTGTTTGATAGTTGTGTGCATGGAAGTGTTGATGAAATAATGAAGGTTGGGGTTGGTTTCTAAAATAATTTACTGGTTCAAGGGGGAAAGAAAGAATGCTGAGAGACTTTGTTGTATATTTCCCCTATGGTTTGGATGGATTGAGATTTCTCCCCCAATGGTTTTTGTATGTTTTCTTCCTGTATATATTGGGCAAAAGACACTTGAAAGTCTATTATAATAGGCTGTATGTTTCTATTTGCATGGAGTAGAACTTGAAAATTTGTGATGGGTTTTGCTTTCCAATACTATACTAAGATTTTGGTATTGAAAAGATGAAAAACTTATCTTTTGTTACATGGTAAACACAAGTTCAAAGAAAAAAAAACCATCTAGTTTTGACACTTAAAGGTTCCCAAATTTAGCTGATAAGGCTATTGTTTGAACTATGGGTGGCTGAATTAATAAGTACAAACACCTTAATAACATGGTGAAAATCATGGTTAGCTTTTGAATAGGGTTATATCTTTTTCCCTCATTCATACAAGTGCAAATGATTTGGCTGATAGTCTTGCCAAATGGGGAATCTCTATCTTTTGCACCCACTAAGTGCACTAGTAATCCTTTGTATATTTTAATAAATATTATTTTCTTCAAAAAAAAAAAAAAATCTAGGGTTGGGGGTGTGAGATTTAAGGCACTTTATATTAGCATGTTAATATGTTCAGACACCTTAATAACATAGTGAAAATCATGGTTTGCTTTTGAATATGGTTATATCTTTTTTCGCTCATTCTTGGAAGTGCCAATGATTTTTTTAATAAATATTATTTTCTTCAAATTTATTTTTTTAAAGCTTGGGGGTGTGAGATTTAAGGCACTCTATAGTCTATAGCATAGTTTAAAATTTCAGTTTCGGTAACTGTTTCGGACCCCACCGAAAACCGAAATTTCGGCGAAATCCGAAATTTCGTAATTTGGTTCGAAATTCCGGACCGAATTTTCGACCGAAATTCCAAAATTTCAGTCCGAAATTTGGTAAATGGCGCAAAATGGAATTTTGGGAAATTTTGGTTTCGGTCTCCACCGAAATTCGAAATTTCGGATTTTGGTCGAAATTTAAAACCATGGTCCTCCTCCCCTCTCCCATATTCTCTCACTTCTTAAGGTGCAATAAGAGAGGATGATTTCTAAATTCATCCCAACAGGACGGAAATATAAAAGAGCGAAATATTCAAAATAAAAATAGAAAATATGTTTAAAGGCGACTTATGATATGGACTCAATGGCAAATTGAGTCCATGAATGTTGTTGCCCATCACAAGTCCTACCTATTGCCTTTGATCCCACCAATCCTCATTGGATGATTCTAGACCTTTGATCAAGCACGAAGAAAAAGATCTAAAGATGTAAATTAGATCCTCGTTCTGCATCAAACCTAGACTCATTGGGTCACCCTACGATGGCCCAACGATCAAAGGTCACGATCACCGATCACATATAGTAAGTGTGTCTTGGATTATGGTCGTTTTCGTTCATCAATCGAGATTATCTTCTTAAAAATAAAAAAATGAAGAGTGAAGAAAAAAAAATCAAATTTTGAGGGAATTTATATTGATTTAGACCCTGTTTGGTAGGGGTGCAACTCGGGTCGGGTTGAGGCCAACTCGAACCCGACCCGAGCAACCATTTGGTCAACCCGACCCAACCTAACCCGAGGAACCCTTTTTGCCGACCCGAACCCGACCCAACCTGAGATTTTTAGCTTAAAAAATTTTAAAAATTATTAAAAAAGTCGAGTTCACTCGGGTTGGGTTGCCCAAGCCCCCAACCCAAACCCGAACCCGAACTCAACTCAACCCAACCCGACTTTTTCCTGGGTTGAACCCGTCGCCCAAGTTGCATCCCTACTGTTTGGATTGTAAGAAAAACATTTCTGAAGTAAATGATATGATAAAGCTTAAGTTGGATTTGTATCATCCTAAATTGAAGGTCCATCTACATAAAAATTGAATAAATTTTGGTTCAAGTTGTTATTTGTTTTTTTAAATGTACATGCATGAGCCATACAAATCAATGGTCTGTATCATCATAAGAAGCGGTCCCTCTCTATGTTTTAAAAATTCGTGCATGTAGGTGCGGACACCATATAAAAACTCTGATTTACCATACGAGTCAGAGAACATTTGGTGGCTTTTTTGTTAAAGGCACCCTAGGAAAAACGTGCATCTCTTCTCCAACCTGAAATCCTTTTTCTATAAACGCTCTGTTCACTTGTTTTCCCGGGAAAGAAAAAGAAAAGGTTTCCCGGTAATCTGACGTGGCATTAGGAAAACTGTGTAGGAAAAGGTTTCCCTCGTCTGTTCACTTGCGTAGAAACTGTGCAGGAAAAGGTTTCCCGAGAAACTGCTTGCCCACCTTTTTTTACTAAGCAAATCCGACCAGAATAGTGGGATTTAGTTTCTCACACTTGTGAGAAAAGAGACATTTTCACATCATATTTGGCAATTTCCATGTCATTATTTGACATTTTCCACCTAGACTTGTTATTTTATCAGGAAAGCAAGAGAACA
This sequence comes from Tasmannia lanceolata, assembly GCF_043159265.1. Taxonomy (NCBI): domain Eukaryota; kingdom Viridiplantae; phylum Streptophyta; class Magnoliopsida; order Canellales; family Winteraceae; genus Tasmannia; species Tasmannia lanceolata. Next base: position 60,939,181 of record NW_027518680.1, on the reverse strand, counting down.
CCATAATTCTATCTTGTCAAGGTCTTGTCAAGGAAAAAAGCGGCTGTTTTCCAGGAATTTGCTTTTCCGGGAACGCAAGTGAACAGAGCATTGTTTTCTTACCTTCTAAAAAAATTGGGTACCAAATCAGGCTACGAGGAGAAAAAACATTACTAATAGAGTTAAGTAAAGCTACACATACGTGTAGCTAACTTGGCTACACCGACGGCTTAAAATACAGTGGGCCCATATTATTTGGGTGATCCAAACCATTCATTTGATAGGACCTCACATTGATAGGGTGTGCCCAAAAAATCAGTTCCATTGGATGATCTCAACCCTTCAAACTGTGGAGGCAAAAATGGACAGATTTGTGAAGGTTTTTACACGTCCATTTTTGCCTCCACAAATCGTAGGGTTGGTATGATCCTATGGAGCTGATTTTTTGGGCACACCCTATCTATGTGAGGGCCCATCAAATGAATGGTTTGCATCACACAAACAATGTGGGGCCCATTGTATTTTAAGCCGTCGGTGTAGCTAAGTTAGCTACATGTATATGTAATACAATTTACATGCATCAAACCATAGGGAAAAAATAAATAAAAAAACATTACTAATCTATTTTTTATGGTAAATATTATAAAAATTATTATTATAATATATAATAAAATATTATAATGTTTACTAATATCGTTATATGTAATAAACTTTTATAATAGATTACCAACAGCCTCGTCCACATGTGTATCACGTTGTTCGGGCTCAGCGCGGGTCAGGGCTCATAGGGCCAAACGTGCATATCATTTCCCTTGCACCCCTAGGGCTCACAGGGCCAAACGTGCATATCATTTCACTTGTACCCCTAGTTTGTGCATATCATTTCCCTTGCACTTACGCATCTTGTCTTTTAAACAAAGAGCTCTGGTTATTAGAGTTCCCCAAAAGCTAAAGGGCAAGCTCCTTATAAATTGTCAAATTAGAAGAAGATTGCTTCTTTTTCTTTTTTTTTCAGATAAAGCAAAGTGGTAGACTTCTTTTGCAAAGAAAACCTTCTATAAAAAGACACAACAAGAAGGGATGAAAATGCTGAAAAGGGTGGTGGAATTATCATTTCTGAAAAGAAAAATCCACCTGATATCTTGTTTTTTTGGGGATTCACGGGAAAGAGGAGATATGAAAGGTGGCCTAGAAGAATCATGGGGGTTAAAATTTTGTGAAAGTTTTTGTTGGATAGTCGGCAAGAGAGAGACAGAAAGAGAGACAGAGAGAGAGATTAATGGCAGAATGTCAATCAATCAAGTCAGTGTTCTAAAAAAACAGGAAGAAAAATTGGAGAACCACAAATAAGGAAGTGGGTGGGGCCACCCCAATCATGGGGGGGACTCGAGCGGATCTTCTAGGATCTTAACGTACCATTAACATCTGGTTCTTTGTATTATAAAATTCCTCACGACAAAATCTCCTCGGATTCCTTGTATTTGTTTTCTAATATTTCTAATCACATCTCTATCTATGGAAAGGAACAGAGCGTCAGAAAATAGAGAACAATCCCCTCGAGATGCCAAAACCCTGGTAGAAAATATCAGATTCTAGCTGTAGCTTTTTCTCTTCTACTCACAGTCCACAGAAAAAAAAGAAAAAAAAAAGAAAGAACAAATGGGTTAGGAACAATTACCAATGGAGGATGAAAATTAGGCGGAATTATCAACATACCCGTTGTCACGCCCCAAGCCACTCACCGTCATATTAATTTACAATCACAAATCTTAGGGGTGCAACAGCACCACATAACAGTAAAGTTGCCTTCAAAAGCATGTAAGGCTAAAGATAAAACAGAACCATGCTCAATCCATAACTCTTAATCATTCATAAACTATCCAACTAACATATGTCTAGTCTATTACATCAAATTCAGTCTCCTCTCATCTAAAATATTGAAATAAAATAAATCTATATATATCCAATGCCTACTAAAAGCAGATACTCACTAAATATGTAAATAAAGTGAATAACTGGAACATCCAGAAGTCTCCCGTTCCGCTCCAACCTCAGGCTAGAATCACTCCACAGGATCTAAAACTGTTAGATAAGAGTGAGCTAAACGCGCTCATGTGAGATAATAAGAAAGCTACACTAATAGATATGGCATCAAAAACAAAAGAAATCCAAAGACAGTAAGGCATTCAATGGTAACAATAATCGGTAGTTCAATGGGCATCAATTTCAGAAATAAGGCATTATTCAATTTCAATATTCGATATGGGTAGACCTGGCAAAAAGTGACCCGAACCCGCGGGTCCACCCGGCCCGCCCGTAAATTGTGAGTTCGGGTCACCAATCAGTGACCCGTTTAAAATTGACCCGTGGGTCCACCTGGCCCTTCAAAACTGGGCCGGGCCTGGTGGACCCGCGTGTGCCTGTAGAGAAGTGCAAAAGGTTTTATTTTGGCACTTTTTTTTCTGTAATTGTCGTAACTTTTAATTTTTCTATGTATTTTTTTTCGTCATTGTCATAACTTTTGGTTTTTCTATATATTTTTTTTCCGTAATTGTCATATTTTATAACATTATTTCGGTTTTTTTTGTTGTTGTAATTTTTCTACTTTGCTTCCATTTTTCCCTAATTTCTCATTTAAAACTTAGTACCCATGATTATTATTTATTGCTAGCCACTTTTTCACAAGTCGTACTTCTGGTAATCTTTGCAGTTTGCACCATGCGACAATAAGACAAATTTCTCAAACAGTCAACATAAATGGTTTGGCGAAGGTGGCTAGCAAATCCCCATACAAATAAAAAAAATCTTAAAAAATATGTCAAAAATCCGGGTGACCCGCGGGTTGACCCGGTCCGTACAGGCCGGGTGCGGGTCCAAGCTTAGTGACCCGTAAAATTTTTCAGGTCATTTTGACTCGGCCCGTTGACCCGGACCCGTACGGGCCGGGTCAAAACCGGCCCGGCCGTATGCCAGGTATAGATATGGGTGTCAAATTCGATAAGTCAGAGTTTCTTGAGACATCGATAGTGCTATATTTATTGATTCAATATCTGTCTACTATATGACAGTAATTACACTGGCCAGTGGTATCGAAGTGCCAAAGGTATTATGCATTCCCCCAGTGGCTAAGAGTCCAGAAAATAAACTAGCATCTCAAGAAAAACTAATTCGATATTCAGAAGGTTAGGTATTCAATAACACATGATTCAAAAAGATTCATAATGGGTGTATAGTCTCAATCTGTAAGGTATCACAATTTTCAATATTCAATAGGGTGCAATAATCAATAATCTGAATTGGTTTTCAAACAGTGAAGCATGTGAACAAAAGAATACTGTAAAAAAGGGTTTCAGATAACGCAACAGTATAGTCCCTTATTACTCACCTCGATTGCAGTTCGATTCCTTTTTTACAGAACTCATTGGTTACCTACAGTCAATATGAGGAGCATTCCCCATGAGTTCCATTATTAATATCAATCCTATGGTTCTTTTTGACTATTTTGGAATTATCATTATTGTAAAATTTTTAAAACTTCTTAAAACTATTTTTAACAGAAAGAACTCGTTTCCGGCATGTCCGTAGAGTATAAGAGCGTTGAAAACAGACAAGAAACGAATAAGTTATGGATTTCTGAACTTTTTACAAATTCCTACGTTCAGACGCCTCCCTCGGATGCCTCTGAGATTTTCCAGAAAAACCAACTCTCGGGTTCAGACTTCCTTCACGTTCGGACTCCTCCCTCGGACGCCTGAACGGACCTTGGACGCTCGCTTACACAGATTGGGTTTTTTCGAAAATTCCAGATTCGTCCCTGATTTTTCTAAAACTTCGACGGGTCATATCTTCCTCATTTTAGCTTCGATTCGTGCGTTATTGGATCTGTTAGATTCGTATCGACGAGAGGAATCCATCTAATCCAATTTCACACTAAAAATTTTTAGATCTAATTTCCAAAAAATTAATCAAAGCTTTTAGGGCATAAGCTCAAAACTCAATTCTTAGGGTTCTAAACATGTTCTTAATCTCTTAGGGACCTATAGACTCATCTCTTAGATTATCGTATATCATCCCGATATCTTAGTCTTATTTTCAATCCTTCGATTTCTAGTTTTAGTTTTCTTTAATTACATATACAAATTATAAACGGGGTTTTAATTTCTTACCTTGATTCGCGTCTCCAATTTCTTGGCCTCGATCTTCATCTCCTTCAATTCGCTTTTCTCTTATATGGCTGCAAAAACGATTAGGGTTGGAGATATGTTCTGCAGAACCCTAAAGGATGTGCTTATAGTTTTTCTATTAAGAGTTCTAACCCTAATGGGTTTCTAAAAGTAAAAAACGCCCTCTCCTTTTAAGGGTGGACGAAAATTTAAGTAGGGGTATTTTGGGTATCAAAATTTTGGGTGTTCACACCCATGCTTTTTAGAAATTACCAACGAGGGACAAAAGAGCTATTGTTAGTAAAAGCTGGACAAAATGCCTTTTTCTTAAGCAACACGTTTTGCTTTTCCACTTTTCCCTCTTCTCTCTTCTTTCCCTCTTTTTTTTTTACTTTCTATTTTCAACTTTGTTTTTTTACCCTACTAGTCATCTTCCTCATCGTTCAGCCACCATTATCGCTGGAAAGTCTTGAAAACTTGAAATGTGAGTTCATTCCCATCTATCTCTCTGTATCTAGGATTGTTTTTCATTTGTTTTAGGGTTTTGCATTTCTTCTTCTCCCTTTCAATGGCGGATGGGGAAGATGAATCGTAGGGTAGAAAGAAAAAAAATGGTGAAAATGAACGAGTGAAAAAACAGGAAGTAAAAACGTGTTCATAAGGAACTTGATAAGCCCATTCGGAAATTGGTAACCCCATTTTGATACTGGATAACCCAAGTCCCATAGACTTAAAAACCCCCTTCCAAAACTCCAGTACCCTTGGCCAATTTTCAGGGACTTGATAAGCCCATTCGGAAATTGGTAACCCCATTTTGATGCTAGATAACCCTAATCCGAGATACTTGAAAACCCCCTTCCAAAACTCCAGTACCCTCGGCCAATTTTCAAGGACTTGATAAGCCCATTCAGAAATTTGAAACCCCATTTTTGATACTAGATAATCCCAATCCCAAATACTTGAAAACCCCCTTCCAAAACTCCAGTACTCCTCGGCCAATTTTCAGGGACTTGATAAGCCCATTCGGAAATTGGTAGCCCCGTTTTTATACTGGATAACCCCAATCCTAGAGACTTGAAAACCCCTTTCAAAACTTCAGTACCCTCGGTCAATTTTCAGGGACTTTATAAGCCCATTTGGAAATTGGTAACCCCATTTTTTATACTAGATAACCCTAATCCCAGAGACTTGAAAATCTTCTTCGAAAACTCCAGTACCCTTGACCGAGTTTTAGGCACTTGATAAGCCCATTCGGAAATTCGTAACCCTACTTTTGGGAGTTACTAACCCCCTTCCAGAGAGTTGATTAACCCCTTCTGCTACAAAGCCCCTGCCTTTAGCAACTCTTCTAATGGCATTACAATTCTGCTCATCATAGAAATAACAAAAGAAATGTATGTTGTATTAATTAAATGTGCTTCATATATTACATCCCAATTCGTGTGTTACAAAAGAATTTTTTTTAAGTACATCAAAAAATGTGTAGCCATCTATTCATGTATTACATCAAATTTTTCTTATACAACCACTTGTCCTCCAAAAAGTGAGTGAAGCCATCCATGCATTATCTCTAGAACACACCCTAAAATACAAACCACTTAAATCCTAAACAAGATAAATACAAAACAGAGGAATGAAAAATAGTTTGAAACCCTAAAAAAAGAAAAAAAGAAAACCTAGATACTGAGAGATAAATGGTAAGAGCTTAACTTTCAAGTTTTCAAGACTTGCCAGTAATAATGGTGGCTGAACAACGAGGAAGATGACTAGTAAGGTAAAAAAATAAAAAAAGGCGAAAATGGAAAAGTAAAAGAAGACGGAAGAAGGAAAAAACAAGGTGAAAACGTGTTGTAAATGCCAAAGGGCATTTTTGTCCAGCTTTTACTGACAAGACCTCTTTTGTCCTCCATTGGTAATTGTTCCAATGGGTCATTATAACAGATTGTACATGTTTTCCATGTTATCATAATCTTTGACTAGAGAAATTACCTTTGTTAATGTGAAATATAGGAGGGGTCAATTGACTTTTTTGATGTGGCTTAATTCTAAATTAGAAACCATTACACGGGTACTGAGAAAATTCTGGTTCAAATATATCGGGCTTTCAAACAAATTCTTTTGTTATTCAGGGTCAATTTGGGGGATAAAAATTCAATGAAATTCGCTTACTTGCTTTGCTTTTGAATGAAATGAAAAGCTAATTCTTAGATAGTAAGGAAAAAATAGATTTTATGCATAGGGTATAAGCACTTTCGCATAAACCCATCTCTTCTTCTTCTTCTTCTTCTTCTTCTTCTTCTTCTTCTTCTTCTTCTTGCTAAGCTAGGATCGAACTTGTGACCTCAAGGTGGTTGAGATACAGAGGGTCAACCATTGAGCTACATGCCCAACCCCAAATGGCAAATTTTCCATTGCCTGGATTTCAACCCTGTTTGCTTGGGTGAAAGCTAGATTTCCTAACCGGGTTGGACGACGACAAGGGATTAAAAATAAATGCTCTTGAGACTTGAACCATGACCTGTAATATAAATTATCAAAATACTAACCAATATAACTAAATGTCTTTTGATGTGGCTCTCTTTTTTCAGGAGAGAAGAGCCACATCATAGATGAATTTATCTTATTCTTTTAATTCATGCAAGGCGGCAAGGGCGCCCTATTGGATCTACGACACCCAATTGCATTTATCATTCTTTTAATTTTGCAATTCTCACTCCCATTACAAATATGGCTGGTTGAGGTAGATCCAGTGGGGAAGGCCTTCAATTTAGCATTCATCTATATATTAAGGGTGTGCATATATTTGGAATGGGATTTGCTAGGCATTTTCGCGAAAAGCTATTTAGTAGCTCACTTTTGTAGGAGAGACCAACCACAAGAGGATTGAGCTTCTTTTATTTGGGTAGGTAAGCTGGGGTTTGACTAGGACCGTACTGAGTTAAAGAAAAAGATGTTACATTCATGGGCACAAGTAATCATCCTAAACTAGTAATACATGGGAGAGGGAGATCCAAAAGCTTGTCATAGACAAAAACTACAATACTAAATCTAAGAGTTCAATCTGCTCAATTACTCTTGAGTTACTTAGTCTGCTAGCTTGATGGGAGCATGTTGGGATCTTTGGGTGCATCTTAGTTAATTCTTTTTTGGAACATTTTATTCCTCCTCTTCTTCTTCCTCGTAAGAATTTTGGTCGTTTATATCCGGCCAGTCCTTGATTCCCATTGTATCAGCATGTGAAGATTGACTTAATGCTTATATGTTTGAATCTACATCCTAATTTCCTTTTCTTGAAGGAACGAGTCCTTGATTCCCATTGTATCAGCATGTGAAGATTGACTTAATGCTTATATGTTTGCATCTACATCCTAATTTCCTTTTCTTGAAGGAACAAGTTATCTTTATTCAAACCCATATCTAGCACATTTAGGCCATTGTTGTTTGTATTTCCTTCATTGTCCTCATCCACCGGAATTGCAAAACTATTTTTGGTCTCATTGGGATGTTGAAAAATTGTAGAAATTTGGGTGGGATGTTCATTTCTTCATTCTATCCTGTTTTATCCTATTGTCCATTCTTTCTCAGCATGTGAGGATTGAGCTTCTAGCTCAATGTTCAAGGCTTTGTTCTTCAGTACAGAGGTTGGAGGTTCAATCCCATCTTACCTATAAAAACAAGAGAGAACAACCTAAGGGCTCACTTTTTAGCAGATTGTCTTATTCATTTAATTCATCCTAAGGTGGCTGTTCTCTCCCCTAAAAGTGAGCTGTGAAATGGCTTTTAGCAAAATTGCCTTTGCAACTCTTTAAAAAAGGATGGGGTAGGAGAAGAATTTGTATGTCTTGACCTTTCAAAGATTTTTGTATTGGTTCTAGAAGAAGGAAGAAATATAAGAAATGGAGTTGAGGGGAGATTTTTGGCAAACGCTTACACATTTCATCGTAAACAAATGTCTAATGCCGGTTGGTTTCTTCTTCTTTAGTCACCGATTGCCATTTTAACACATAATTGAGTTTGTTTGTTGTGGGTCATGTCTAGTTTTGGGGATTTGTTTGAAACGTTATTCACAGGGAAGTGATATATTCACCCCTTTTCTTCCCTGGATCACCCCCTCATATTGAACTTATAACCATAGTTAGCAAAACGTGATTCGGCAAAGAAGTGGGAAGGGAAAAATCGAGTTAAAAAAATGTAGTAAAAACTTGCTAAATACACAATCATGAAAAAAATTAGGGGTGCAACTCGGGTTGATTTTTGGGATTCGGGTTGAGCTTTTACCTTAAAATCAGGTCGGGTTCTAGCTAATTCATATCCATTATTTTAGCAAAATCTCAACCAGACCCGACCTTGCCCAAGTTGCACCCCTAAAATAACTATTCAATACAACTAAAATTTTGTCATTTACCGAATTTAGCACGGGTGATTTTGAAAAGATGGCAAAAAAAACATGTTTTAAATGTTTTCCCGAAGGCATTTCGAGGATGGACTGAATTAAATGAATGAAGACAAAATCTGCTGAAAAGTGAGCTTCTGTGGCTACACTCACATGCAACAATCCATCCACGAAATGCCTTTTGCGATGGTGGTTAGTAAATCCCTTTCTAAAATGCCGTTTAAAATGAATTTTTGCTTGTTTAAAATTAAGTTTTGCTTAACTATGCTTATGACTACCCTTTTAAAACTAATGGGGTGGCCCAAGGAAGCAAAAGGGGTGAATTTATCATTTAGCTATATGTAATCTATATATAAGAGAGAGAGAGAGAGAGACCCTAATGTCCCTCTTCTATTATGAGGAAGAGGTGGAACTGGGGTTTGCTGCCCTGTCTAAGTGCGAAATGACGTGCTATCCTAAGCACCCGTGGGACCCACTTGAAGGGGATGTTACTTGTCACACACACTCTCTCTCATCCTAAATAATACTAAAGTATGTAATATTATACTAATATGGTGTATAGTTTATTAGTTTGGCATTTACTACGAGAGTTGGTGAACCGTGATTGGCCTTTCGAACGTCCCAAAAAAGGATACCGTGCCCACTCTCCCGTACGCTTGGATTGGACCTTTTTTTGGAAACTCTTTCCTTTTCTGCCCCATTATTCCAGTTTCCTTTTTTCTTCACCTCCTATCGTTTGGTAAACAAAATACTCCTTCACTTCCCTCCAAATTACATTACACTTCTAAAGGGGCTTTTGCGAAGGAACCCTTCTACTCTTCTATATTTGCAAAAAGAGTCTTCTAGTTTTGACAATTCCAAATTACACTACACTTCTAAAGGGACTTTTGCAAAGGAAGTCTTATACTCTGCTTTATTTGCAAAAAGAGTCTTTCTAGTTTTGACAATTCCAAATTACATTACACTTCTAAAGGGACTCTTGCAAAGGAAGTCTTATGCTTTGCTTTATTTGCAAAAAGAGTCTTCTAGTTTTGACAATTCCAAATTTATGTTACACTTCTAAAGGGACTTTTGCAAAGAAGTCTTCTACTTTGCTTTCTTTGCAAAAAGAGTCTTCTAGTTTGACAATTTCGAATCACATTACACTTCTAAAGGGACTTTTGCAAAGGAAGTCTTCTACTTTGCTTTATTTGCAAAAATAGTCTTCTAGTTTGGAAATTGCAAATAGTCACTACCTTTAAGTGAATTTTGTATGCCATCAATTTATGTCCAAATTATACAATGTTAGATTTACCTTATAAAAGATGAAAATACCCATGATGGTCAATGATAAGTTTTAAATCGTGGGTGTCAGAGTGTGGGAATATCATTTCTATATATGCTAGCATTCTTTGCCCATGCTATGAATGGGTGTAAAAATTGGCCCACCTCATCAAAACACAAAACATGAGGTGTAAATTTGTTGGCCCTACCCAATATATAGGCTCATGCGGAGATCGTGCGACTTACTCCATCAACACACCACGCAAAATGGTGGGCCCCACAGGATGCATGGCTTTGAATTGAGTTGTTGGCCCCACATAAAGTATTTTTTTTTTGGTAACGAAGGGTGTCCCCACCCAATTCGAGGGTAGGACTATTTCCCTACGGATGCGAGTAATGGAAACCATGCGCATCAGGTAAGCAAGGGGGATTCGAACGCTCGTCACTGGGGAGCAAAGCCATGACTTTATACCAAAGAGCCACACCCTTCTGGGTTTACATAAAGTATTTTGGTCTTTCTACATGGTAATTTTCATCCTTCCATATATACAAGGACATTGTGGTATTTTTTGAGTCAAAAAAAAAATCTACCATGCGTATTTTGGTAACATGTTAAATTTCCAAAATTCACTCAAACCCATGACTCAATTTGCAAATTCTCAAACTAGAAGACTTTTTGCAAATAAATCCCAGTAGAAGATTTCTTTTGTAAAAACCCCCTTATTAAATTTGACTAGTATATTACTTAATACGTATTGGTATTCTAAAAGGGGTGTCTTTATGAAAAAAGGGGGTAGATCCGTAGATGAAGCAATTGTGGTGTTTATTAGTGGTTTTTTCTCCATTTCATTAGTTGTTACTTGTCGTATATAAAGTCCTTGAAGTTGAATGAAATTGACACATAGATTATGCTTTTCGATTTGGCTAACGTGGGAAAGAATAGTAAGAAAGAGATGCTTCTTTTTCCCATTTCTACAAGAATTTCACTAGTAGTATGATTTGAGAACAGTAGGGAACAACAGAGAGAGAGAGAGAGAGAGAGAGAGAGAGAGGCTTCATGTTGGATCTAAATGAGTCACCCGATCAGATAAAGGAGTGTATTTATCAAAATAACAGTATAGGATCTGTTACTAACGAGCTTGATAATGAGAATTCAAGCTCTTCTGTGGTAGTAATTGAACCCTCAGATGATGAGAAAAATAATAAGAAGAGAAAAATATTTGGGTTTTCAGTAGAGGAGGAGAAAGAGAATGGAAAAGCAGTTACTCGGCAGTTTTTTCCTGTAGAAGAATGTTCCGGTGAGCTTGCCGGAGAAATGAGTAGTGGTGGGAAAAATCCGGCCAGTCCTCTCCCTTGGGCCCACTGGGTAGGTGTCACATTCTGTCAATCGGAGCCCACAGGAAAACCCACCGGAAAACCGATTAAGAAGAGCCGGAGAGGACCCAGATCAAGAAGTTCTCAATATCGTGGAGTCACTTTTTACCGGAGAACCGGTCGTTGGGAATCCCACATATGGTTGGTTTTTTTTTGGATTCTTGTTCTTTTTAAAGTTGGATTTTCATTTCCACCCAAATCACCTTTTTCTAGGTTCTGTCTCCTCTTTCATTTCTTGTCTTGAATTGCACCATTCTCTCTTTCTTTTTATTGCAGGGATTGTGGGAAACAAGTTTATCTAGGTATGTAAATTTTCTTCTTCTTCTTCTTCTACCTTTTTTTTTTTTTTTTGGTTCATTTTTGAATGATTTTAATTGTGTCTTTCTGATATAGGTGGATTTGACACAGCACATGCAGCTGCTAGGTATTTCTTTGTTTTTACCCTTCTTTTCTTCTAATTTTTTTTTCCACCCAGGATAGTAATTTTGTTAAATAATAATGGATTATAGGTGCACTTAAGTGGTAAGGATTACCCCATGTAAAATGATTCACTAGAAGCTCCTAATTTGGCTAAGTAATCAGCCAAATCATTGGCACTTCTAGGAATAATGGTAAAAGATCAAACATTAAACAAACACATAATCTTTTATTCCATCCATAAGATTGTGTTAGATGAGTCACTTTCCTCTTCCAATCTACCTTCCATTTGAAGGAAATTGTAAGATTCTTAGTGAAGTGCATGAATTTCAGCTTCTCTAGAGTCCCCAACACTTTGTTTTCCTATAATTTCTGTTGGGTTCTTGTAAAATCCGTTTTTATTTTTGTTGTTTACCTGTTTTGCTAAGTAAGAAATAATTTTCCACCGAAACTTTTGGTATTAAATTTGAGAAAATTTTGTTTCAGAGCATATGATAGAGCGGCCATCAAGTTTCGGGGTGTCGATGCAGACATCAATTTTAGCCTGGATGATTATGAGGAAGATTTGAAGCAAGTAAGAGGGAGATCTCTTATTCTCTTATCTTCTTATCTTTGCTTTTATTGTTCTTTTATTCAATTCGTTATACATCTAATAAAAGTAATTCAAGGGATAATGGTGTGGTTGTAACAGATGAGTAATCTGACCAAGGAGGAATTCGTCCATGTTCTTCGTCGCCAGAGTACTGGATTTCCTCGTGGAAGCTCCAAATTTAGAGGTGTTACCTTGCATAAATGTGGAAGATGGGAGGCTAGAATGGGGCAGTTCTTGGGGAAAAAGTACTAATTTTTTCCTCTTTGTTCAAAATTACTGAAACATTAAGAGAAGTTTTGTTCTCTATAAAGATTTTGTCTTTTTGATGGTGTTGTTGGCTTTGTTTTACTCATTTAGAATATCCCAAATTTGGGTATGTTAATTGAACAGATATGTGTATTTGGGCCTATTCGATTCTGAAGTTGAAGCGGCGAGGTATTCTGCACTTGATAGATTGTATGTTTTTATTCAGATCATATAAATTTGGGGTTGTTTTTATCTGAAATCTACCTGTTTAGGGCTTATGACAAGGCGGCGATCAAGTGTAATGGAAAGGAGGCAGTAACTAATTTTGATCCTAGTATTTACGAGAGCGAGATTAATTCTGCTAGTAAGTAATTTGAGGGGTTTGGCATTTGGTTGCAATCTAAAATTTGAAATTTCATCTCTCCTTGTGCACATTTGGAATGAAACCATTGTTCTGTCCAGATAGTGATGCCATGGATCATAATCTGGATTTGAGTCTTGGGAATTTGGCATCGAGACGGGACAGTTTTGAATCGACAGAGAATGAGAGATTTAATGGGTTGGATCAGATGGGTGGGAGGAGCATTAAGCCATGGGTAATGCACAATTTAGTTATCTTTCGGACTCAAGACATGTATCCTACTGAAATTCTCATTTTAAAACTTGAATTTCCTTTCTTTGCTTTCATTTCCAGGTTGATGGGGAGCAAGGGAGAAGCAACAATCCTCATAGACAGCTTGACGAGAGGACCCGGGAACTAATGATGTTCAATCACACCCACATCCAATCTCCATTCTCTTTCAAGTTGAATGAGGTGAACAAGTACGCTCATTTCACGAGAAGCAGAGAAACCCCCATGCTGCATTTGATACAGCAGCCATTCAATCCTCCCTGTTACCAGGTGGGTACCCAGAATTATGCATTCTCTGAGTTGGATTTGTCTTGTTATGTTGTATTTGATCTTGGAGCTTCTTTTTTTTTTTTTGGAGTTGGTTTTGTTTCGTTTATGCTGTATTCTATCCGGGTTTTTATTAGAAGCATTTTTCTGAGTTGTGTTTGTTTTATTGTGCTGTATTCCATCTGGGTTTTGATCAGAAGCATTTTTCTGAGTTGGGTTTGTTTTGTTATGTTGTATTCAATATGGGTTTTGATCAGAAGCATTTTTCGAGTTGGGTTTGTTTTGTTATGTTTTATTCCATCTGGGTTTTGATCAGAAGCTTTTTTTTTGGGTTGGGTTTGTCTTGTTATGTTGTATTCTATCTGTGTTTTGATCAGATTTTGTCAATAAACAGATTTCAGGCAGTAGTGATGGAGGAAGAATTGGAGGCCTGGCAACAGGAGAACCACAACAAAGGCAATCAAATTGGGGCAGTATCAACTCAACCCAACTGTTTGCTACCACTGCAGCATCATCAGGATTCTCATCTCAGATAATAAAATCACCCAATTTGCTGCAGAAAAATGGGTTCCACTCTCTCATGAGACCCACATGACCTTGGATTTTTCTTCTTTGCTACTTATTTTCTCTGTTCATTTCTCATTTTCTCTCATTTTTCTTCAATGCTTCTTCAACCTACTTATCTACCACCAATTCATATCTTCTCTCCAAAGTTTTATTGTATTGTATGTATCCACTGAAAGATTTTTGAATTCTAAGAAATATATGAAAAGAACCCAACCAGTCAATGTCCTGTGCCTTTATGCTTTGTTTGGTTGCACAAAAGCCCCGCAGCGGTCGGAATTTGGTTTGGATTTGACATGCCAATGCATTGGACTCTCGTTGATTTCCTTGGATTTCTCTCATGTAATAATTGCTTGTCTCTTTCTTGTCCCCTTCTTCCAAAAGCAAAGAATTATGGTTGATTTTTTAGGGAATGATGCTCTCTCTCTCTCTCTTCCCTCTCTCCTCTCTCCCTATATATTGGTAATAAACCTCTACTTTTTCTCCTACTCTCCGAGTATTTGCTGCGAAACCATACACTGCTACAAAATTTTCCGAGGTAATTCTAAGAAAATCAAAACGCTTGTCTCCTCCCTTTGACTTCCTATTCCACTACTCTCCGAGCCCCTCCAAGCAACCTATAGTAGCATTTGTATTTATAGAGGCTTTTACATGAAATACTTTTGCAAAACTACTATAACTACTTTCATTTGGAATTTAAAGTGTAACTAAAAAATATATAAAATAACTGGGATTTGCTAGGGAATTTCTCTAAAAGGCATTTCATGGCTGGCTTTTGCATGAGAGGATAGCCACCTCAGGTGATTTAAATGAATAAGACAAAATCCGCTGAAAAGTGAGCCTCTGTGGCTATTCGCTCATGCAAAAGTCAGCTGCCCCCTTCCCACGAAATTCCCTAGCAAATCTCAAAATAACTATTAAGCTACCTAATCTACCACTACCCTAATGATATATCCTTTGGATGGATCTTTCTAGATATGATCTGATTTTTTTTTAATTTATTTATTTTTTATTTATTATTATTATGACATAGGGTATCCCCACTCCAATTTCTAGATGTGATGTGATATTTTCAAACATCCATATGCATGATGACTAAAGCAACTGCATTTAACATGTTTCTTTGGTTGTATTGAAACTTGAAGAGACCACTAATAATGAAATTCTTACTGATTTCATTTTACTCTAAGGAAAGGTGAGCGTACTCGGTCGAGTAGATAAGAGTAGATAAGCTTATCTACTCTACTCGGTCAGGTTAAAAATAGTGGGAGCCCATATTTTTGGGGTGATTCAAACCATTCATTTGAAAGGCCCTTACCTAGATAGAGTGTCCACAAAAAATCAGCCCCATAGGATTATCCTAACCCATCCAACAGTGGAGGGAAAAATAAGAAAAAAAATGAGAGAGTAGTACATATCAAAGTGGGTTTCTTAAGGGGGGTGTAATTATCAAAAGGATGGGGCTGTGTTGTGTCTTGGAAACACTGTTGGAGACAGATGAAGCGTCTCTATCCTCGTTCCTTAAATTCAGTTCACTGAAGAGACAATTATAATGGCGAGAGAGACTTAACCTATGCACACTAACGCCACAGACAAGTCTTTTGGGAAAATCAAAACAAAACTAGAGAGATAGATTAACCTAGTACATTTGGCCTTAATGACTTAATGTTACTGTAGAACACACACCATAGGATGATCCAAACCGTCCATTTGATGGGCCACAATGTAAATAGATTGTGCCCAAAATCAATTCCATGGGAAGATCACAACCCTCCAATATATAGAGGTTTCCATAATATGCAGTTTCTCTTTAGATCAGAGTGCTAGGATCATCCTATGGAAATGATATTTTGGAGCGCAACCTATTTACGTTGTGGCCCATCAAATGGACGGTTTGGATCATCCTATGGTGTGGGCCATACAGTACTTCATTTTGAAAAAATGGGTGGGGCTACCTTGTTCAAAGATTTCAACAAATTAATTGTTCGGCCCTCCAACGTAGAGAGAGAGAGAGAGAGAGAGAGAGAGTATCAACCTAGTCAAATGTACATTAAATCTCTTGCTTTGCTCTCAAACT
This sequence comes from Tasmannia lanceolata, assembly GCF_043159265.1. NCBI lineage: Eukaryota > Viridiplantae > Streptophyta > Magnoliopsida > Canellales > Winteraceae > Tasmannia > Tasmannia lanceolata. The sequence goes on along the minus strand of NW_027518680.1, from coordinate 60,923,215 downwards.
AAAACTCCTCACTTTGAAAAGAACAACAGGCTTTGGTGCAAATATCAGAAATCATTTATTAAGCTTTTGTGAAGTGAAATTGATATTTGCACCCTCATCTCTCCCTCTTAGGAGACAGACAGTCCCACTTTTTGTTTCTTCAATTATACTTCCCATGCTTTGGTGCAAATATCAGAAATCATTTATGGTAAAGCTTTTGTGAAGTGAAATTGGTATTTGCACCCCCTTTTATCCCTCTCTAGAGATAGGCACTCCTACTTTTTGTTTCTTTAATTATACTCTCCCATATTTGTAGTTCCTTTTCAAATTAACAGAATGCCCATTTTCTCCCTCTCTGTAGATGGGCAGTCATATTTTTTGTTTCTTCAATTATACTCTCCTATATTTCTAGTTCCTTTTGAATTTAAACAGAATTCCCTTCAACTTTTGTAGTTCATTGGTTCTACTCTTGGAAAGTACCAGAGCCTTGACATAACAAAGTTAAGACCCACTTTAAGGCTCATCTTTGTTTTGGATTTTGAAAAGGGTAGTGATATATTCGCCCCTTTGTTTTGTACTCGAGCCATCCCCCCCTAAGTGTATTTATGACTACTCTTTTACACTAGAGGTGGCTGTCCCAAGTAACAAAAAAAAGGGCTCCCTTGGAGCTTTGTTCCATTATTAGTTCATGTAAACTTAATTGATTTTAACAGTCATATCATAGTTTATAACAGTTCTCTTTCTTTCTCTCTGTCTTGAACTTTGTTGGAGTGGTGTAAAAGGAGTTAGAAAAAGGAAACAAGGAAGTGGGTTTTTAGCCCTTTTTGCTTTTAGTTTATGTTTTTGACCACAGGGTAAAGCTAAACCTCTCCACTGCCCTCTTCTACTCAATCAAGAATTAGCTCTGTGCCCTTTTCTCCCCCAAGTACCACCCTAGTAATTTGCAATATTAAATAAGGAGAAGAGATTGTTGCTCCCAGAGTCCCAAATGGACCCCTCCTGCCCTTGGAGTTTTGAAATTAAATTTTAATGGCTCTAGCTTGAGAAACCCCGGCGGGCCTGCATGTTAAGAATTTAACTGCGTAGAATTCATCCCTAAAAGCTAGCCATTAGACGGAGGGTGCCCATTCCCTTATAACCCATCCCCATCCCCATCCATCGTTGGGGTTCCATGCAAAAGCAATTAGTCCCCCATTGGTAAAGTGATGTAGATGTGGATGGGTTATAAGGGAATGCCAACCTCCCTCTACGGCTAGCTTTTAGGGATGTGTTCTACCTGGTTAAATTCCCTAACAAATGGTATCAGAGCTCAAGGTGTCGTCCCTGGTTTACCTCCGATGGTGAGAGTGTCCCTCGGAAAGATCTTAGAAACCATGGTGTAGGATCTCGTGGTTCCCACGTTGCCACCGCGTGGAGGGGGAGATTGTTGGGGTTCCACGGAAATGCAATTAGTCCCCACATAAGTAAAGTGATGTAGATGTGGATGGGTTATAAGAGAATGGGCACCCTCCCTCTAACAGCTAGCTTTTAGGGGTGATTTCTACCCGGTTAAATTCCTTAACACTGCAGATATTGGAGGTATCCTTAGAGATGATAGAAGTTCCACAAAATGAGCCTACCCAGGTTCGATAGGAGTTGCGGACTCTAATAAAGCGGAATGAGGGTGGTTCTCCAGGGTATCAGGTTAATGTCGGAAAGAGATATGGATAATCAAATTGTGGAGGGAGATTCCCTAAATGTCATTAGATGGTTGGATGGCTGATCTCCCCACCCTTGGAGATTCTCAGAGTTTCTGGATGAAATTTCGGATCGGATCGAGGGTCATGAAGTTTGTTATCAACATGTCAGACAGCAGATAGTGAGGCGGATCGTCTTGCTCGTACAGGAGTGGCCAGAGAGGGACTTAACTTTTTTTCATTTTCTCCCCCCTGTGAGGAATTTTGTTTTTGTTCTGTCGACCTTTTTGTTGCTGTACTTGATTTCCTATGACCCGGTCATGGGTGTCTTTTCTCTTTAATAAATTTCACCATTTCAAAAGAAACAAAAAACTAAAAAGGTCCCAACCAAGTACCCAACACAACCAAACTTCAACTTCCACTTAGATCTATGTGGTTTCTATGTCCATTTTTTGTGTTCTTTTTTTTTTTTTACACTCTTCTCCCCCATTTTCATCTTTAAAAAGATTTTGGGAAATGATAAATTCACCCCTCTTTTTTACATGGGACATCCACCTGCAGTGTATGTGGCAATCAGGCCCGTTGAAACCTTCTCTCCGATAAGGTATATCAGCCCATCTCTAGTCGTAGATACACTAGAGATGGTTGTCCCAAAGTAACAAAGAAAATGCGTGGATATATCACTTACCAAGATTTTTACTAAATAATTATAAAAAGTTTGTAAAATGACTAAAACAAGGTGTTCGGAAATACTCACTAATTACAGTTATGGGCATCAAAAGTCGGGAATATTCCTTTTCAATTATAACTTTTGGTTTTTGATATTCGCACTACCATGTCTTATAATGGACTGAATTCTTGTTTCTACGATTAACGATTGTAGTCGAGATTTTATTTCCATAATTACAATTTCAACAAAAGAGGCTTGGGTTTGGTTTTTACAAAAATACCCCCACCATGACAAAATAACAAGAATACCCTTATCTCATAAAAGATAATGAAAATATCCCTACTTAAATCTCATGAAAAATGACAAAAATACTTATATCTCATAGAAAGTGTTAAATACACCTATCTCTTCGAAAAAAAAACTCATATATCATGGAAAATAAAAAGACCTTATCTCATAGAAAATGATCAAAGTACCACTGACTCATAAAAAATGACCAATACACTTATATCTCATAGAAAATAATAAAAAAGACCTATCTAATGCAAGACAATTTACATGGTGGACGGCTCTGCACTTACGTGCAACCCGAAAAAAATACTGGTGGCCGCATTTTTTTGGTGATCCAACCATTCATTTTGTTGGGCCCTGATTTTATTCTCTAATTCAGATCTAATTTTATTCTCTAATAAAAATCTTCTCCATAGAATGATCATAACCCTTTGATTTGAGAAGGTTTAAAATGGACACCGCAATATAAAAAAAATACATAGATCGGGGTTAGGATTGAAAAATATTTTCTGGGCACACCCCCAACAAATGAAAAAAATACGTGTGCCGACATTGTTTGGGTGGGTGATCCAACCATTCATTTGTTGGGCCCTAATGATCCAACCATTCATTCTTGTTATTTTTTCGTAATAGAAATGAAATTGTGGGAAACGGTTCTCTAATAATAAATGTGTTTTGAGGATAAAAGTGTAGGTACATGAAAATAGGTGCTTTAAATGCTCCTTAACGAGTGCCCTTACGTTAGCAAAACCCTTCTTTTATAATTGGCTGTTGAGAGCTTTTAGGGAATTAGAATAACTTTTGACGGGTGGTTAAATAATAAAAGTCAAGATGAGTAAGGCCCATTATCAACACATGGTAGTGCAGATATCGGGCAAATATCGGTAGCATAAATTTTTAGGGCATTTCGTTTTGTTTACCCCTTTTGGTCTTTTCAAACGTACGACAACCTAATAAGCGAATATTTTCTAAAAGACCTTCTTGTGTCATTTTACTGACCTTTTGCAGGTGGTTTTGTTTACTGACATTGGCACTACCATGTTTTATTAACTGCACTAACTTTCTCTTGCAGTTAATTATTAAACAGTTGCCTAATGTTATTACATTTCCCAAAATAACTATCAGAGACCCATTAAAATAGAAAAGACATGAATAGCTGTCTAAGGTTAGTACATTTCCCAAAAAGCTATCAGAAGCCAATTAAAGTAGAAAAGACAAGCTGAGTTTATGCAATTATGAACAGATGGTAGTGCCAATATCAGATACCTTATTTTATCAAAAGCCATCTTTAAAGGGCAGAAAAGGAAGTAAAAGAAGATAAATCTAAAAAAGAGTTCCCCTTTTTTTGCTGGGTTTCTATTTTAGTGAGGAAATTTGAATAAAAGTGGTGGGGGTGCCATTAACAAAAGCAGGGGTGTCTTTAAGTGTGTCTCCGTCCCTTCTGTCATGTGCTTGACATTGACAAAGAGGTTTTTGTTTCGGAGTCACCCTAAATCTAACACCGACCGTTTTGGTTTCCCCACCTTCAAAGCTTTCCATTTCTGGAAAGTCCTGACCATTCCCTTAGATTTGGGGGGTGTATCTATCAAAAATTTATCATCTGTTTCATATGTTCTTCATGTGGGTCCCAACTGAAACATACTGCATCATTCTTATATCGCTCATATGGTACACGTAAAAGTAAACCTATCCCCCCCCACTATGTGATAAGTACACCTTCTTTCATTAAATTATAGATTTTGTTGAAGAGGATTAAAATGAATTGAATTGAATGGTGAGTAAGTGGTAGCTTTTTTATGAATTGAATGGTGGGTAAGTGGTATTAATGTAGAAACTAGTGGTAGATACAAGGATTGTGACATGTTAGGTGTGACCACCTTTTCATTTGCTGTTTATCCATAAAAGCTCCACCCAAGAACTAGTAAAGGGGTTTTGTGTTTAACTAAGAAAGTGAGAAGTGTTGAGGTTTTTTAGGTGAAACCTTTATATATAAGAATATGTGTTGAGTGGTGAGAAGTTTCTTCAGTGGGTCTGTTCAGTTGATGTATTATTGCCTGTAGAAATGGGGCGGAAACACCCATTTTTTCCATCGAAACGGATTGACTACATTTTCCTAACAACTAAACACCCATCTCACATATTTTCCTTCTCATTTGCTGCATTATTTCAATTTCTTTCTCAAGTCATTTCCATTTCCTTTCCGAGACTGATCAATCTAGTTTTAAATTTGAGTCCAATAATAGGTTTAAGGCTGACAATCGGTTGTCACTATCTGAAACAAACAGGGTCTAAGCTATGAGAAATGTTATTTAACTATTTGTACTTCAACACCCTCTCTCACATGTGGCTCTTCTTTAGGGTTGGCCTTACACGTGAATTTTTATATCAAGGAGTTGTTGGGGTTTGAACCCACGGGAGGCAATATCTCTAATAATATCATGAGAGACAACCAATTACTCCAAAAGCTTGAGTTGTTGTAGTTGGTATTATCTAATCATTTATACTTCACCATTGTCAAACCTACAAAAATACTCATGTCATCTTTGCACTTGTTATCTTATATTTTTCATCCGTAGTAGACCCTAGACCATCAATATTAGGCTCCTTAAAATGGATAGTATAGACCCTAGACCATCAATACTAGGTGCCCTAAAATGGAAAGTAGTAAGAAACCACCACTTGTAAAAGGAACCACTAGATTCTTTTTCTTAGGTGGACAAAGAAAGAGGAATAGGGAAAGTTGGCCATGAGGTGCACCCTATGGGGTTTGGTAAGGGTGACAGCCATCTCCTTTCCAAATCAAGCCATCTCACCTCTCAATTTTTATCACTTCCCATGACATTATTCTCTGTCAACAAGTCATGACTCATGAAGGGCTTGTAAGGGCACTGCCCATTGCCACTTTCCCTTTTTAAGTGGCCCCTATCTCACTCTCTCGCTTTACCTTCTTCAAAACAACTGCATACCTGAGCCTTTTTACTCTCTTCATTCATTACTTCCATAGGTTGTTGACACAGATTTTCCTAAAACATTGACACTTTCTCCCCATCTAAGCCCTTCTTTATCGGCCCCACAAAACATAGGGCATTTGTGTAGTAATCAAGGCCGTTGATCATCTAGTGTCACAACATAAGACATAGGTGCTTAAACAATTTTTTTTAAAACCCGGAACTGTGGACTAAGGCCCCAGGGTTAACCCTAAAATTTTATTAATACTCAAAAGGTTTGATACATTGGTTTTGAGAAACCCATCAAGACGAGAATCAAAACCAATCTAAAACAGATCTATAGTAGACATATAACAAAATATGAAAAGGAAAACTTCTTTCAAAAAGGGCCTAAATTACACATGAAAGAAACTTGAACCATCTTACCATGAGTTTTATTTTATAGGTTGCTTCAATTTATACAAATATCTGTCCCTCTAAGGCCCTCTTTGTTTACGATTATGCCGACCGATTTCGAGTCAAAAACCAATTATGGGACTCAAATTTACGTTTAATTTTGAGTCCAATAATTGGTTTTGGACTCGCAATTGGTTGGCATAATCTCAAACAGGACCTAAATTATGGAAACAAAATAAATTTCCTATGAAAAAACTTTCCACAAGAAACATTTTTCCTACGATCCAAACAAAGCAGTGTCTTAGGGCATGTTTGGAAACTATGAAAAAAAAAAATCCTAGATTTTAGGGTCATCCAGAGAGGTCTCTCCCTAAGGCACTATTCACTTGCCTTCTTGAGAAAGGAAAGGAGAAGAAAGTAAGCCAAATTTTCCCGTGATTAGACATGATTTGACATTTTCCGCCGTTCACTTGTTTTCTCGGAAAAGTGGAATTACACAGGTGAAAAATATAAATAATGACGTGGAAAACCAACTTTCTTGCACTTTCCCTCTAAATTTTCTCACCAAAAGGATGGGAAAATCACTTTCTTGAGAAAACCACTCAGCCTGCATACTTTCTTTTCCTTTCTTGGCCAAGTGAACAACAGAATTTTCTCATAAAAAGGAATTTTCTCACAGTTTCTTTTCCTTTCTTTTCCAGTTTTCCTCGTCAAACTCTTTTCCTTTCTTATCTTTTCCTGCAGCTAGAAAACAAGTGAACAGAGCCTAAAGGCTTGCAACTCGGGAAGGGAAGGTCGAGTTGAGTTTTTTTTTATGAGAAAACACGAGATTCATAAACACCACCCTACCTGATACAGTTTCTTGGGTCAGGTCAGGTTTTTATAATTTAGCTTAAGATAGTGGCTAATTTCAAAAATTGTAGAAAACAACACATCTTCACACCAAAAATCTCTAAATTTAAGTCATGAAGTGCACCAATTTAAAAAGGAAACATCATTTTTTCACATCACTCACCAAAAGCATCTATTATTTCTCCTTAGACATAATAGGCAACTTTGCTAATCCCCTTTTTCTGTACTCCTATCTGTTACATTTTCTCTTACATCTTTCGTTTTACACACTGTCTTATCCTATTCGATTTTCAATATTCCTATTTACTTTACTATTTACGGCGACGAAGAATATAAATATCACTATATTTATTCCTTTTTCTACTTCTTCTTCCAAGCGCAGGATAGCCCCAAGGGGTTGCCTAATATTTACAACGCTCTGGTAGTTAAGGGTCGAGATACTGTCGGTCAGCAACAAATTTATGTGACTTGTGAGGTACAGCAATTATTAGGAAATAATCGAGTTAGAGGCGTAGCTATGAGTGAGTGTATTTCAATGCTAATCACAATACATTATAAGTTAACCTTCATGAATTTAGTAACGAAATAATATATTTGCCCCTATTTTTACTTGGGACAGCCCCCTCTAGAGGGAGTTGTCCCAAGTAAAAAAAAAAAGCCAAATATATACTTCCCATTTAGTAAACACAAACTGGGTTCAACTTCATTAAATGATCAAATAACAACCCAAGTGAGAAAAATCTATTTGAATAATTAAAACTAATCAAAGGTGGACTTAATACATAAACTAATTATAATTATTAAAAAGTAAGATTTAATATTAGCACTCTACTTTGTTTTAATAATGGCAATATCTCTATAATTTACACTTTTCTAATTGACTATTAGAGGAAATTACAGTTTTGTTTTAAGGGGAGAGAGGGGAGGGATTACAGTTAATAAAAGCAAACACCCAAGAAGGCTGGTGTTTGGACTGCCAGAATCAGGAATCAAATTGGCAATCCTATTTTAATTCCTAATTAACAGAATGAAAAAAAAAATTAATTCAAAAAATGTTAAAAAAAAAAAAAAAAAAAAAAATCCTGACCAAGGATGATTCAAAAAATTACCTCCCCGGACTTGGTGACTTGGTGCCATCCCCACAAAACAAAGTTGATCAGTGATCCTGACCATCATATAGAATGGATTATTACAATTTGAATGGAAATTTAATCATTTTTCCTCCCTCTTCATCTTCTTTTCCAAAGGTCGCATAATCTTCGACCCAACCGACACCATGTCAATTCAGTCTCCAATCCAATTTTCAAAACATCATAGAAAACAAAGAGCAGTTTAGTCATTGCTGGTCTCAATCATTTCAAAGGCATTGTAACTTATATCTAGTATCCACAGTAATCTTACCCTAAATATGGAATATTCAGCCCTTAACACAAAACGAATTCAAGTATAAATGCATGCATCTGATGACAAGAAAGTATAATAAAGGCACAAAATCCACATTCTTGTCTTGTTTTTTCCTCTTTTTTTTTTGTCAAATTGTTTTCTAATAGAGTTCCTATGCCTAAACCAGGATGCCACTTTGCACAGATTGTATACATGAGACCAGACATTCCAAATCACTAACAACACCCAGATAAAACACATCAAATTAAAACATAAATTAAGAAGAAGCCTCCAGTTTGTGCAAGCACAGTCTGTTCTCTGCACTGTACAATTCCACATTACCAACAATTTTAAGAGCTAACTCCCAATAAAAAGCATACCTCCCCATGCCATGTCCTTTGCATCTGCATCATCTCTTTCGGCGTTTCGGTTCTACCTACAATATATAGAAACAAACCATGGAACTGAGATTTACTAATTAGCAATGACAATAAGCACTTGAGAACTTTAGATTGACAGGAGGATTAATATTAACCAGAGTAACTGTTCTATTCAACATTTCCAGCCAACTCTTAAGAGAACAATAGTTGCTGGATTTCTACAACAACTGCATGTTTGTTGTAACAGACTATCATTTGATTCATCACTCATGATATATGGTCATAACTTATGAGCCATTAGATGTTGACTGCAATTAGTGAGGTCAGTGAAGGAAAACTCGTGCAACCCATCACACAAACAAGTAATCACAATTTATGGTTTTCTAGAAACTATGTAATTACATGATTAACAAAAGCCAGTGACTGTTCTACTCAACAATTCCAACCAACTCTCAAGGCCTTGTTTGTTTTGGGTTTGAAAATTGATTTCGAGCCCAAAACCGATTCTCCGCAAAACTGGGTGTTTGGTTCGTAATGCAGAAAATACGTATTTTTGATGGGATATAGAATCGATTTGGGTCGAAAATCCATCCTATAACTATAAACCAAACACCCAATTTTGCCAATTTTGGACTCAGAAATCGATTCTCAAAATAAAAAAAAACAAATAGGGCATAGAGAACAATATTAGCAAGATAATCTATAAAACAGCATGTTTCATACTGCGAGTCACCAAAACCTACAGAAAATAACTGGTTCATCACTCATGATATCTGGTAACAAAGTACAAGCCATTAGATGGACAGTGATGACGGTAGGGGATCGAGTGAACAGAAAATATCAAACTCTTGCAACCCATCATCCAAACAAGAAACAAAAATGTGTGGTTTGCTAGCCACTGAACCAAATCATATACAAGACATAATGTTAAGTTTCCATCCATACAGCCATCAAAACTAGAAAAACAAGAAAACAATGACATTGTTCAAATTCGGAGAAAAAAAAGTAAAACTGGCATAAAAAACAGGTAAAACTTGTTCAGTTGAATAATAGACCCAACAATTCCATCATTGCCAATCTGATAAAAATCATATTGTATCATATAATCTGGAAAATAGACACCAATCAACATGAGTAAGAATAGCCAAACCTCAATTTCTTGAAGTATTGGAGCTAGAAACTTTTTTTTACTTAAAAACGGAATAACCAAGAAATCCCAATGCAATGTAGGATCTTGCACCAAACTTTACAAGCAAAAACACAAGGATACAATAGATGATCAAGGCTTTCTTCCTCTTTTTGACAAAAAGCACACATCTACTTGCAAGTCTAAAGCTTCTATGTTTGCGCCGATCACAATTAATTTATCATTTTTCGCACGACTATCCACATGATAGCCACTACCCTAGGTAGTGGTAGGGTCGCCTTCTGAATTTTAGCTATAGGGATCTAGCTCTATGTTTAGAAAATCATGGAAAATTAATTAATAGAGAGGGTCCCTTGCACACCTGGTATTCATATTCTTTTATATGGTACATGACTAGATAGGTTGCAAACTCTCGCCCCTCTATTGGTTGCTATGATATATAGGTCCGGGAATGTATGGCACAGCATAGACTCTCCAAACTATAAATCCTCCCAAACCATAGTACCCTCGCCCTCCCCACACTAATTCTAACTCAAGAATTAAACAAGGGTCTTGACAAACAATTGGTACACCATATTCCCGAACCTCTACCTAGAGTTAGGTCCCTACTCTCCCCATCCCAAATTCCCCCCCATATTTGTCCCCAATAATTGTGTGTCATAACTCACAAGGCATTTTTTCTTCACTCAATCACCAGAGCCATTTTCCTGCGAGAGCTTTGTTTCTAAATTTCAAATGGTATATTCCAAGTCTCCCTTGTTTTTTTGGGTTTGCTCACTTTTTTCTTTCTATTCCTCCCCCCCCCCCCCCCCCCCCCCCGGGCTAGTCTCCCTTGTTTTTAGGGTTTGCTCATTTTCTCCCATTTCATGAAATGTTTCAAGCTTTTTTCTTTCTATCCCCTCCCCCCCTTCTCTTCTCATAAGAAATCTCTCTGTAGTTTTTCCATTTTGTTAGCCACCTTCTTGGTATCTTAATAGCGATACAAAATGGACCAGAAGATTTTCCAATGCCGCCATAATACAGGAGATCCTCCCACCAAAAGAATGGTATTTCTTCTTCCACGATGTTAGTTTCCTTTCCATTCTTTCAATTACCAAATCTCAAAGGTATAATGTTGGCACAGTAACCCCTAAAGTCCAACGTAAGTAATTGAAAGTTTTTTTCTACATCTCATTGTATTTGCAAGCTCTTGGATCTATTCTTCTTTAACATAAGACCACTTATTAAAAAGTCAACCAAGTTTGCAGACAGCCTCCGAAGTACGAACATCCAATAATCATTTGAGAAATGATTTCTGGAGCTCCCATCATTCTATAAAAATATCTGTAGTTAAGGCTACTGCATCAGATCTGAACTTTGTAACCATGTCTCACAACAACAACAAGAAAAACAACAACAACAACTGAAGTGCATGGTTTTAAATTTCGGCAGAAACGTTTCAGTTTCGGCTGCGACCGAAATATTTCAGTTTCGGCCGCGACAGAAACGAAATTTACATGAAGTTGTTTCTTTACAAGATTTCAGCGAAATTTCACTGAAATTCCAAAATTTCGTTTTTAGCCTTTTTAACAAATTTTCGGTAGATCCATTGAAATTTTAAAAAAGTCCACCAAAATGTTATAATTCCCATCGAAATTTATGAAATATTCAACGAAATAGCCAAAATTTCCACTGAAATTGCCGAAATTTACACCGAAATTCTAGACATTTCGGTCGAAATAAGAAAAAAAAAAAAACGAAATCATAATCATATTTTTACATGATTTCGGCCAAAATCTTGGCCCGAAACCAAAATTTAAAACCTTGCTGAAGTGGTCCGCTCTAAAACCTAAGAACCTCAACCAAAAACATCATGTAGTTAAAAGTTGTCGATTCCCAACAACTAAAATGTCCACGGTAACATAGGCAAAATCTGGTTAATGCTTGCCAACAAATTCAATAACGTCAAAAGGGACTTCAGCATGTTGGAAGATATTGATCCAATTTGAAGTGATAGGATTGACTCCTAAACGGCAAAATTTTTAAGTGGAAATCAGCTTCAGAAAAAAGAAGAATATCTGTTGTGGCTTATCTTAAGAGTTATCTAGCTTTTTGGTCAATATTTTGGAAATTGTGGTATAACCCTATGGGCAAAAAAGATGAAAATCTAATTGAAAATTACACTGGCTCCTTCAGGGTATTTGCAATTTCAAAACAGACCCATCAGCCACAGGACAAAGTTAAAGAATCATAGGATAGCTGTAACGCTAAACAGCATATATGCCTTAGTTGTGGCTCATCATAATATGGCTAGGACTGAGTTATACACCATAATTAACTTACTCTCCAACCCTTGTACTACATGACAATAACAAAACTGATATTACATGAAATCATGCATAACATATGCACGGACGTTTTTTCCACACATTTTTGGTGAACGGCCTGATTTTAACATAACCAACCAACAGAATTGCAAGGTCTGAAGCATCCGATAACTATTCCCAAAGTATCCATACAGGTGATACAGGCCACAATTAATTTTCCCGCATCAAATGAAGGAATATTGTAGCAAAATCGTTATTTGCTTCTTTCCATGAACTATAAATTAGGAACTGGAAAAAAAGAGTTCATCCTCCCTTATGCAAGTGTCCAGCAATTTGCCAAAGTCACTGTGCATGATGTGAAAGCCTTCTAGGTGTCCACCAAATTGCCAAAATCAGTGTGCGTAATGTGAAAGCCTTCAAGGCCAGCCATTACATCCCTATAAGATAAACGGTTCTTTCTTGCTAAATCAGATTCTACGTGATAAAAAAATGTGCATCCCATTCCAAAAACAAAGTCCAAACTAGTAGAGAACATAAATAACATCAAGAGCACTTACGAAGTTTGCAAATGTAACCTATCATATAATCATAGAACTAACTAGAAATTTGTAAGGAGAATTCTCCAACCTAGCGAGAAGATATAATAGGACTCTAGAATCTAACAGGAAAAGAGAATCATGCCAACCAATTGAGAAGATCGTGACAATTTTGCAAGGATCAAACAGAATATCTTGAACAACGGAAGCACTAGCCAAAGCCTCCTAACTCAATATTACCCAACATGTGTTGCACCGTTGCATTTCCATTTAAAAGCTACAAGTCCGATGGCAACTAAATAAGCCATAGTCTTATGTTCTATAGTCATATTTCTGCTTGGCAAGAGGCCTAGTTTGAAAAATGACCCTACATGGATTGAGCTTAATAAAAGATGGGTAATCTCTTTAAAAGGCTCCACAATGCGGACATCAAAGATCAGCGTATTCACGATCAAATCCTTCAGTTGATATTGTTGGTGACCAATGCTTTCAAACTCATTATCGCATCATAATTGCAACTTTTTATGTGGCTCATATGAGTTCTCTTCCTGGCACTAATGTGCTCCTCATTGAGTACATCTAAGGATTCACAACAAAATATCGAGGCCCAAAGATCTTTCTTCATCCAACAGAAAACAACTAGTTATGGAAGCAAAGATCTAATAATCCCACAACAGACAATCACAAGAAAATCAATAGTGTGCCATGCATGGAAAAACTAGTGTTGTACACAATGAATTACACAAGGGAAATATACATACCTATCCCATTAAGCCTGAGGGAGAAAAGGAATAAAGAAAATCAGCATTCTCACCTTAGGTTCAGCATGTGGTGAAACAGGAAAAGTGTTCGGGGATCTTTTGGTATCATCGTCAGAGGAACATTCAGAACACAAAAAGTTTTCCAACTTTTTTGCTTGTTCGATAGTCATGTCCATACAAGAAGGATGAAACCTGCTAAGAAAATGATACATGTAAGATAAATGAAATAGAATACATGCAAGAACAACAACAACTAAAAGGAGCATCAAGAAAATCTCAATGAGTGGGAAGCATTTTCTTTCGGAAATAAAATCACTCTATTACAGCTCAAAAAAAAAATGGCAAGAAAGGCATTTCCAAATAGCAGATAAATGTAAGTATATAACATTAATTTTTGAAGATGTATCCAAGAAGTAAAGTTAGTTATATATAAAATCTTTAAAATGAATATAAACTCATTTATGAAAATTTTGCAAAAGCTCTATTAGGACTATTGACTTTGTTTCAAGAGAAGGAGAAGAAAGTACATAGAAAGGGCTGAGATTGCCAATATAAAGTTCAAAACAATCGACAATTCGCTAGCTAAAGCCCATTCAGTTGTTCATCAGAAAATATAAATATAGCTTACCCAAAGAAAATTCCCAAATCTCATCTAAAATGCACGCCCATGTCCAAGAATCTCATCTAAATTTAGAGTCGCACTCCACTAACAACCATTGACTTCTTACAAGAAATTCCCAAAGATTTTTTTTTTTAATGATAAATTCCAAAAGATAAATTCTAAAAGATAGTGGTCCTCCACCTCAATTGAATCATTTACACATAAGGGTCAAGAATACACACAGACTATCTTATCCTCATGATTTGGGGTAAGCCACCACTGCATGGCCCTTGCTAATCCTGGATTTCCCAAAGATCAACAAGCAAAATCAAGCTTAAGCACTCCAAAGGGGCTTCCCACTATGCTCAAATCTTCTCTCTTCTATTGTTATCTTCTAAGACAGACAGTTGATCTTTACGCAAGCCTTTCTCACTCACTCCCCAAACTCTTCTCTAGACAATGCCATTGAATCCATGTCACTATCTTCCAAGTAGGAATGATATTTTGGGTCTTTCTCTACCCCTCGTTTTCTATCATCTTTTTTTATGATCTAAACCCTCTCTTTTAGTTTTCCAACTTGTGTTTGGAGGCTTCGGGCAGATGTGTTTGCTGATTTTCGTCGTCGCTCGTGGTTGTGTATAACTGTATATTGTCGGCTTATTTCTATGTTTTGGAGCCACTGATCGCCGTCGTGGTTTTCTTCGTTGTTGTTGTTGTAGTTTTTCCTCCTTGTTGTTGTTGCTTTGCTGGTTTCAGTTTTTCCTCTCTTTTAGTTTTCCAGATTGTTGGGCCAATGATGTATCTCCATATCGCCGAGACTCTTTACTCGGGCGCTAATAATCTTGGATCTGCGATGTGTACTCGGAGCTTCTTCAGTTAGAACGTGGTGATATGTTGATCTCTGAGCATTACTCTCAGTCATGGAAACGTTTCGGCTGAAATATTTCCATTTCGGCCGCGACGGAAACGAAATTTACATGAAGTCGTTTCTTTACAAGATTTCGGCGAAATTTCGGTAATTTGTTTTTAGCCTTTTTTACAAAATTTCCACCGAAATTTTAATAAAGTCCACATAAATGTTATAATTCCCACCAAAATTTATGAAATATTCACCGAAATAGCCAAAATTTCCACTGAAATCGCCGAAATTTACATCGAAATTTGGTCGAAATATTAAAAAAAAAACGAAATCATAATTATATTTTTACATGATTTCGGCCTGAAACCGAAACGTTTCGGTTTTGGTGGTGACCGAAACCGAAATTTAAAACCTTGGTCTCAGTTTGTGATGCTCTATGAGTAGCTGGGCATGTATACGCCCTTTACCGTGGACCCTAAGCGCTAGCCAAGCCCCAGGAGGACTTGCGAGTAGTCCAATACTTGGACTCTTTGGGGCCTGAGTTTCTTCCGATTCGTTAGTAGATCGTTGGCTCGGGCACTTTACATTCTCATGATGAGGTTTTCTCTAGGGTGCAGCAGTCTATGAGGGTTGAGGTGCCAGTCGACTCTTCCACCGAGCGATCTGCTCTTGTTGTCCAGTCTAGCTATGGTTTGGTGGTCGTGGACGCCGGCCGTGGTCACGGTACTGGTCGGGACTCAGGGGGAGGCTGTGGCGTTGGGGGCCGTGGATCCTGGGTCTGCACTCACTGTGGTTTGGAGGGTCATTCTATTGATTTTGGTCATGACTTACATCCCGAGTTGCATCCTCCCCGATATGCTCATCATGTTTCTATTGCTGCTTCAGAGAGCTCTGCTCCCTCTCCTGCACCAATTGATCATGCAGACCTTGGTTGCGTCACGTGCCGAGTATGAGGCTCTCTTGCGCTCACAGGAAAAAGGCAAGCAGCCCACTACCACTCTCGCCAAAGTAGCATCCCATCCTGTTTTCTCAGTAGTTCTGGCTATTGGCTCATTGATTCTAGAGCCTTCAACCATATGATCGGTAAACCTAGTTTTGCTTACTTCTTTTCAATCATCTTCCTCATCTGGCACTTCAGTCACATTAGCTGATGGGACTACCTCTCTGGTTTCTGGAGTTGGGACCGCATCACCTAATTCTAGCCTGTCTCTTTGCTCGATTATTTTTCTGTACAACTAGCTTTCCTTAATCCCTTGTGCCAGTCTTGAACCCAAAAGCTCATCGCAACATAGCATCTATTGGCTCAAACCACTTGAGCATGTAGGAGATTGGTTCTTTCCATGGTTTCAAATTTCGGTTTCGGAATGCATTTCGGTCCTCACCAAAACCGAAATTTCGGCCGAAATTTGACAAAACCATTAAAAATAATATTTTATTCCATACCAAATTTAGGCCGAAATTACCGAAATTTGATAATTTCGGTCGAAATTTCAAGAAAATATTAAATAATTAAAAACTCTTTTTACCGGCGGTCATGACGCTATATCCAAAAGAAAGACCGCTGATTAGGGGTGTAAACGAGCCAAGCCGAGCCGAGCTTGGCCAGGCTTGGCTCGGCTCGTTAAGCTCAAAGGCTCGGCTCGGTCAGGCTCGGCTCGGCTCGCGAGCCGCTCGCGAGCCTTATCGAGCTTGGGTTTATCGAGCTTGGGTTATAAAGTTTCGCACATGGCAAAGGTGGCTAGCAAAAGTAAATAAGAAAAAAAAAAGTAATCATTACAAACAAAAAGTAAAATAGCTGAATTTATAAAGTTTAAAATGAAAAATTACCAACAAAAGGTAGAAAATTATGATAATTAAGAAAAAAAATACCAACAAAAGGTAAAAAGTTATGACAATTACGGGAAAAAATTAATTTCTCCCGAGAATTACAATCCCCGATTTTTCTCAAAAAAACACAACCGTTTGATACGCAACTGCCCTCAGTATGTTTTTGCAGATGATGTTGACATGACAACACCAACCTCGTGATGAAATCTTTATGCCTCCAGCTGTTTCCCTTATTTTTTTCTTGGGACAGCCTACTGTATTATGTATTATATTTAGGACTATTCTTTTATACAAAAGTGGTTTTCTTAACGAGCCTTAACGAGCCGAGCCTGGCCTAACTCGGGCTCGGCTCGTTAAGGATTCGAGCCGAGCTTTTTTCGAGCCGAGCTCGAGCAAGCTTCCGAGCCCGAGCCAAAATTGACACCCTCACCGCTGATATATCAAAAAATTAAAAAAATCGAGATATTGGTTGAATATCCTAAAATTTCGGGAGAATTTTCGACCGAAAAATGTACCGTTTCGAGTATGTGTGATTTCGATTTCGGTTTTCACCGAAATCTGAAATTTCGAATTTCAATCGAAATTTAAAACCATGGTTCTTTCCTCGGTTATTTGTGTTCCTAGTTTTCCCTTTGATATGATTGCAGTTAGTCAGCTTACTAAAAATCTTCATTGTTCTGAAACTTTCTTTCCTTCATATTGTACATTTAAGGATCTAACGATTAGGGGGAGGATTAGTTCGAGTCATGCAGTGAACGGTCTCTATTATCTTGATTGAGAGGTTACTGGTATTGCTTTGCGAAGTTCGGTTAATTCGTTTCAGTGGCATTGTCGTTTGGGCCACCCTCTGGCGGATAGGTTGTAGCATTCCTCAATTGTGTCCAGTCCAGTTAGTCAGTTTGAGTGTGAGTCATGTCAGTTTGGTAAACATCATCGTGTCTCTTTTCCGTCTAGATATGTCCATCGTGTATCGAGTCCTTTTGAGTTAGGGCATCCAGATGTATGGGGTCCATGTTGGACAACTTCGATATTTGGTTTTAAATATTTCATTGTATTTGTTGATGATTTCTCAAGAATGACATGGCTATTCTTAATAAAAGATCGTTTAGAGGTGTTTCATACATTTCACACTTTTTATTTTAAGGTTTCTAATCAATACAGATGTTCTATTAAATGCTAGTGAAGTGATAATGCCTGTGAATATTTCTCTGCCTCTAATGGATTTTAGCAGTTTTTAGCTAGTCGTGGTAATGTTCACCGATATTCATGTGCTTACACCCAATGAAGCACGGATACGTAGGGCTGCAACTCGAGCCGGGTTTTACCCGACCCGCATCGACCCGACCCGAAAATAGCCTGGGTTGGGTTCAGGTTTCATGGGTTTCGGGTCGAGCCGGATTGAGCATTCAAAAGCCCGCATGAATCTCGGGTCGAGCCGGGTTTGAAGGGGCCCGACCCGACTCGAGTTACATAAGTTATAGTATGTACATTTTTTTCTATTGTTAGTTAAAAGTTAAAAGTATAAACCCACGCACCCACTGTTATTGTATTTGAGTGTAATTTCTGCTTCTATGAGTTGAGTTGATTCAAGTGTTTGATTCAGCATTGTTTGATTGTAATTACAACATTGTTTGATTACAGCATTGTTTGATTCAAGTGTAATGTGAGTGTAATTACATCATTGTTTGATTCAAGTGTAATGTGAGTGTAATTTCTACTTCTATGAGTTGAGTTGCCTTGCCAAACAAGAATTTTCCTTAAAAAATTGCGTCAACGTGAAAAAACCCGACCTGACCCGAGATTTATCATGGGTAGGGCCGGGTTTGGGAATCGTGGGTTTTCCGGAAAAAAACCCGACCCGACCCGACCCGAGATATTTCTCGGGTAGGGTTGGGTTCTCCAAAACCCAACCCGCCCGACCCGAGTTGCAGCCCTACGGATACGGGTACGGGGTGTGGGAACGACACAATACGGGTACGTGGATACGTGATTTAAAAAAAAAAAAAGGATACGGGTACGTTGGGGGTACACTGAATATAATGTATTTTAATATTTTAATATATATTTATAAAAATAAAAAAATAAATATTTTGTTAAAGAATTCAAACAATTTAATTGGAGAACAATCAAATAACAATAACATCACCAAAATCTAATAGTACTTCACCAAAATCTAATATTACTTCTAATTTGTTAGGTTTTTAATTACGGGATATATATATATATATATATATATATATATATATTATAGATATTTTCATATATTCAACCCCCCCTTTTGTTAATTGGGACAGCCCCTCTATTGTAAATCTGTAATCTTGATTTAATTAGAACTGGGTGCGCACCTGATACTACACAAACCCCCAAACTGGATTTTCATTTTGTTTGATGTTTGGGTGCGTACCCGGTACGCACCTAAAGAGTACCCAAGAGCACCCGCACCAGATACGCACCCAACACAGGTGCGTGGGCCTCCGGGGAGTACTTGTGCTTCTTAGCCTACACGTCTCAGGAGAATGGGGTTGTTGAGAGGAAACTTCGGTATCTTCTGGATATGGCACGCACCATTATGTTTTAGATGCATGTCCCAGAGCCTTATTGGGCTGATGTTGTTCTCACTTCTTATTTTTTAGCAAATTGTTTACCGTCTTCTATTTTGTATCCGTCCAGTGACCCTTTTCCTCTGTTCAAAAGAGTCTTTGGTTGTGTATGTTTTGTACATAATCTCAATCCTGGCCAAGATAAGCTTGATCCTTGTGCAGAGAAGTGCATCTTTCTTGGCTACTCCAGGACTCAGAAGGGATACCATTGTTACAGTCCTAAGCTACGGAAAGTTTATGTGTTTGTCGATGTCATGTTTTTTGAGGATTCCCGGCACTTCGCCCTCTCGGCTGAGTTGTCCATTGCTGATCCTCCTCTTCCACTTCCGTTACCATTCATGCCTTTGTATCCTTCACCGTCTCCAGTGAAGGTTTACTCCCGTGGTACTCGACAGGTTGTTCTACCCATGGTTTTAAATTTTGGTTTCGATTATAATTTCGGTCTTGACAGAAATCAAAATTTCAGCTGAATCTGGTAATTAAAAAGAATTATTATTTACTTATTTACCAAATTTCGGCTGAAATTTCAGAATATTTCTATATTTAAAAAAAACATTCAATTTCTTGAAATTTCGAAATTTGAGCCGAAATTTGGTAAAAGCCAAAATTTCGGATTTCATCAAATTTCGGTTTCGATCTCAACTGGAAATTGGCCAAAATTTAAAACCATGCTTCTACCTAAGTGTGCAGTTGGCCCTTCATGCGGCCCACCTCCTTCTCAGCCTACCGGATCCAACCACGATGTTTCTTCTCGTATGGCTGATGATGCACCAGTCTCATCTCGCACGCGTTCTCATTCTTATTTTTCATTCTATATCTGATGTTGTTTCTTATGCTCGGCTTTCGCTTGGTTACAGTTCTTTTGTGTCTGCCAAGTCCTTTGTTTCTATTCCTCATTCTATTGCCGAGGCATTAGCTCATCTAGGTTGGCGGGCTGCAATGGATGCTGAGATGGTTGCCTTGACTCTAATAATACGTGGTAGTTGGTTTCAATGCCATCAAGTGCGCATGCCGTAGGTTGTCATTGGGTCTTTTTAGTGAAATACCTACCTGATGGGACAATTGAACGATTGTATACACAGACATTTTGCGTGGATTACACAGAGACGTTCTCCCCTGTGCCCAAAATTCCTGTAGTTCGTATCGTGATCTCTCTTGCAGTGAACATGTGTTGTGCTGGCCTCTTTTTCAGGTGGACGTTAAAAATGCCTTCTTGCATGGCGATCTGAAGGAAGAAGTCTACATGGAGCAACCTTCTGGGTTTGTTGCTCAAGGGGAGATGAAGCATGTAGTTTGCCGTTTGAGTAAAGCCTTGTATGGCCTTCAGCAATCGCCTCGTGCTTGGTTTGGGAGGTTCAGTGAGGCGTTAATGCAATTTGGCATGAAACAATGTGTTGTTGACCATTATTTTTTTAGTTCTCAGTCTAAAGAAGGTTGCATCTTTCTAATAACTTATGTGAATGATATTATTATTATTACTGGGAGCAACAACGAAGGCATACAGAAACTAAAGGATTTTCTTCGGAAGGAATTTTGCACTAAAGATCTTGTCTGCCTTAAGTATTTTCTTGGAGTGGAAGTAGCTTATGACTATCACAAAGGAAATATACATTGGATATATTGGAAGAAACGAGACTTTTGGGAGTGTAACCAGCTGAAGTACCTATGGACCCCAATATCAAGCTCCTTCCTAATCAAGGGGTTACTAGAGGATCCAGGCAGATCCAGACAACTGGTTGGTAAGCTGATTTATCTTACTGCGACCCGTCCAGACATCTGATTTGCAGTCAGTGTAGTTAGCCAGTTCATGAGTTCACCATGCACATCTCATTGGACGGCAGTCACCCAGATCATGAGATATCTGAAGAAAGCTCTTGGTAGAGGATTGTTCTTCAGAAAGCATAATCATATGAGAATAGAGGGGTATACTGATGCAGACTGGGCAGGATCTCCTGCAGACAGGAGATCTACTACAGGGTACTGCACCTTCATTGGGGGTAACTTGGTTTAATGGAAAAGTAAAAAGCAAGATGTTGTAACTAGGTGCAGAAGCAGAGTACAAGGCCATGGCTCATTCATGTTGTGAATTAATTTGTTGAGATCTTTTTTGTCAAAGATTGGCTTACCCTCGTCATCACCAACCTCATTGTATTTTGATAATAAGGCAGCAGTTCATATTGCTTCCAATATGGTATTTCATGAGAGGACGAAGCACATTGAGGTGAACTGTCATTTTATTTGTCAGACTTCAGGAAAAGGAGATTTGTACTGTTTTCACTAGATCAAAGATCAGATAGCTGACATGTTTACTAAACCTCTAGGCAGAGTGAGGTTAAGTGATACGTGTACCAAGCTAGGGATGTATGACACACACACACACACACACACACACACACACACTTCAGCTTGAGAGGAGTGTTGGACGTAGCAGTGCAATTACATACCCATGTTGGGGTATTTTAGTCATTATACATGAACCCTAGTCAGATACATATATAATACATGTTTTGAGAGGGAGAGATACTTCAACTCTCTCATCTCCTTCCTCTCCATCTCTTCTCTCATCTATCTTCTATCTTCTCTCTTCTCTCTATCTTTCATGGAGATTAGAATACCACGAACAAAAAGAAAGCTAAAACAGAAGTCATCTGGACCTAGATCCTTGTCTCTTTCAACCCAAAACATAGCGATTTTTATCTCCTCAAGGCAAACACCCTCCCAAGCTCTTCTTTCTGCTTCCATTGATTTCTCAAACCTCGGACTCTCCAAAGAAAGCTTTTCCCCAATTATCAGCATAGTATAAGGGACTGCAGAAATCAACAATCAAAGCACAAATCATCTCTAAGTTTTTTGATCAAATCTCATGCACCATTAGGCTTAGGATACAGTTATATCTTTCTCTAGCACTCACAATGAAGTAAGAGTATTTATCACCTCCCCTTAGCTACTTAAAACTCTACACATGCCACCAACTTATACTCCCATCAACAACTTTCTTCTAAACTTCCTCGAGAGTTCTCCTCTTCTTTTCTTTGAGGCTTAAGGAGCTTGTTCCTTTTTCCAATCAATGATGACAAATTCTTCCAAAAAGTAGGAGCTTTTTAACCTCGATATCACCAAAGATCACATGATTCCACTTCTTGATATATTCTTCAACACGACATCGTTATAGTCATCTCATAAGGCTATAACCAGCCTAACCATCCACCAAGAATGTATTGCACCTATCTTCCAATTTGAACACAATGTCGTCTCTGAAGGCCTTATGATTTCAAATCTTAAGGGAGAACAGGGCACAAGATCATGTGTGTAAATACAACAAGACAATGATATGACAACAATCTAAGAAGGGCATATTGGAGTACGCACATAACCATTGGCTGCTATTGACACTAGATGTCCAGAGGTATGTTGAGAGGTGCCACACATGTCAGTTAGAGAAGGGAATTGCCACAAACGCAGGTTTGTACATGCTTTTACTTACTCCAGATTCACTATGGGCTGATTTATCCATGGATTTTATGCTCAATTTGCCGCACACCCCAGGAGTATGGATAGTGTATTTGTGGCCGTTGATAGATTTTCTAAAATGGCTCACTTCATTGCATGCAGAAAGGCCACGAAGACGAGTAGTATTGTTATCAGGGAGATTGTACGGCTTCATGGCGTACCCATATCTATAGCTTCTAATAGGGATCGAAAGGTTGTGAGTCATTTTTTTGTGGCATTTATGAATAAAAAAGGCACATTATCGAATTTCAGTAGTGCTTAACTCATCATATGGATGGCCAAACAGAGGTAGTAAACAGGAGCATTCGCAATTTATTTCGGAGTTTGGTTGGTGAGGCACCAGGAAAGTGTGATTTGTATTTGGGCCAGGCCAAGTTGCTTTTAATAAGTCACAAAATTGGAGGTCCTCACCGTTTCAAAATGTACACGACTATAATTCTCGCAATGCTCTAATCATTCCAAAAAAAAAATTCTCACACTGCTCTAGACCTATCTCCACTATCAACAACTGGTCTAATGAATGGGAGGGCGGAATATATGATTGAGATGGTAAACGTCAAGTATAAAGCTCATGCCGAACAAGAATAGAATACGGTTGGTATTTGATGTAGGGGTCTATGTGAGGGCTGTTTTTACTCCAGATCATTTCTCAGTTGGTGATTATAACAAGCTGCGCAATAGTTGATAGAGAAGATCAATGATAACACATATTGCCTAAAGTTGTCAAGCTACCTGAAGACTTCCAACCTTTTTAATGTGAACCATCTAGTTCCTCATTATGGCAATGATACCAGCAATGATCCCTTACAAATGAGAGGAATCCTTCTCAACTAGGAGAGAAGGATAAAGAGCAGGTTGCAGACAAATTGTGTAGCAAAACTTATCAAAGAAATCTTTTCAAAAAGTATAAAAAAAAAAACTTAATCACGCAATGATAAAAAGGACATGCAAAACTCAGTTATTGTGACTAAGGATTATCAGTGCTCAGCTTTGTCTCTGTGGGCCTCAAAGGCATTTTTCATTATTTTTCCCCTTCAACGTGATGCACGTAATAGTTGTGGACCCCATTTTCATGAGTTATTCCTTTGGATTTCCTGTGCCCTTTTTTTAGGAGGAGTAAGTTTTTGAGTAATTTTTGTAGGCAACTTAATCAAGAACAAAGGAGGCCCCATTTCTCGGCTTCCGTCTTCAAGAAAAGGTGGATACTTAGGGGGTTTTCAGCCACTTGGGATCAAGACTTATGGTTGTTTTTTCATTGCATTTCGTGGTTTATTGCACATGTGCCCGTGCCACTTGGTCACTTTCCATAACTCCCAGCAGTAACAAACTAAGTAATTAACAAGTTCCCAAATTCAAAGATCTTAACCTCCACCCAGTTTGATTGTGGATAGTCCTTACCTCCCTTTCTGAAAAGACATCTTGTGATGGTAGTACAATAACCAAACAATTATCTTCTTCACCTAACTCACACAAATCAATCTCTTATGAATAGGTTGCAGCAGCTGACTACCTAAGAAAATAATAATCATTTGCAGTGGACCACCACCTCCCTCAACAGAGCCCATCAAGTGGTCCACCACCAACTCCCAAAACTGCTTGTCTCATAACTTCTTTAAGGCACTCAACTCCTCCCAAACCTCTCTCGCAATAACTAAGCATTGACATCGTGTTTAGAAGATTTAAAGATTGTACTACCTTGAACCCAAATATCTATCACTAGGAGATTTGTTTTCCATATTATCCACCAACAGGCACTTCATATGGAAGAAGAGGGGGGAAGACGAGAAAAGAAGAGGAGGAAATGAGAGATGAGAATTCGTGGGAGGTAAGGAGTTGTAACTCCAACCCCATGATCACTTGTATATATTGACATAAAGTTCTCAAAACTACATAAGTTGCCACTAAGGGCTATTAAAGATGGGGCACGTTCTATCAATGCATACAAACATAAAGTTAAGCGATGGAACTACACCAAAACATAGATATAAATCAACACAAACTAACTTTAACTCTTAACATTGCCCCTCATGTTGGGGCATTAGATATCATCCATGCCTAGCTCGGAAGTTGGAACACATACTACCAAACTGGCTTTGACCAAGAGTCTATATAAACAAGTCCACTAAGTTGATCTTCTAACCACACGTAATAGATATTAGCTTGATTGTGACCTTCTCACGAACAAAGTGGCAATCCACTTAAATGTGCTTGAGTAAAACCTTTAAGTCCCATAAGAGTCTTCAATTACATCAACTCACATTCAGTAAGAGTCATCTTACGATATTACATCTTTTGCCAAAACAAAAACATCACATCCTCTAATAGAATCACCTCTGCTTGCTGAAGATTTCAAGGAAGAGACCTCTCTAATACCAACACAATCCCTCAGAAGGCAGCACAATCCACATGAAGGCGCAATAGTCATCACAAAAGCATAGTAACCCACATGAAAAATGTATAGCAGCTCACAAGGTGGAACAACATTTCAACCCAATGTGATAGTGGTCCACATGAAGGCATAACCGTCCAAATGAAGATTGCACCATGTTTCAAGATAGCCTACTCACAGCAACAGTTCACAAGAAGCAACGGTCCACACCAAGACTACACGATAGACCACACGATGCAGCTAGACAGCAAGCATACCACAATCGATAAGAAGACTGCACAACAATCCACATGAAGGGTGAACCACATACACATGCGGAGGCTGCAAAGTAGCCACATAAAGGCTACACAATAGTCAGAAGCAACCCACACAAGGCAGCTCCATAGTCCACACCAAACAACACAACATTCCAATCCTCACAGATAGGCTTGGCACCATGGTTTTAAATTTCCACCGAAACCGACACGAAATGTTTCCATTTCCATCCCCACCGAAACCAAAATGACCGAAATGCATAAACTAAAATCGTAAGTGTAACCGTCGTATACTATATTAGTATGTATTATATAATTATATTTATACGAAGTGAATGCAAAATGTGGTGCATCCATTATTTATAAATATTTATATGAATTGCATGTGAAATATGGCAGGTCTAAATTGTTTGACATGTGCGATATTCACGTCATTAGGTGTTTGATGTTTTAAAACCATTATGGATGGTTGTCTTGCTTATATGATGATTTTTAAGTGGGTATTTGTGTTTATTCTAGCTTGTCCCGAAGTTTCATTTTTAAATTCTATCATTTGCATATGTTTTCATACGTTTCCTTGATTTTACAGGATTTCCACCGAAACCGAAATGTTTCTGTTTCCGTGGCGACCGAAATTGAAACTGAAACCGAAATTTAAAACCTTGCCGGCACAATCATCAAGGTTCAAGACAGCCCACTCGCAACAGCAATTCACACAACGCAACAGTCCACACAAAGAGTGCACAATAGTACACACAAGCAGCC
The DNA here is from genome assembly GCF_043159265.1 of Tasmannia lanceolata. Lineage (NCBI taxonomy): Eukaryota > Viridiplantae > Streptophyta > Magnoliopsida > Canellales > Winteraceae > Tasmannia > Tasmannia lanceolata. The sequence goes on along the minus strand of NW_027518680.1, from coordinate 60,897,085 downwards.
ACACAGTAAGAGAGTACTACAATCCATAAGAAGATTACACAGCAGTCCACATGAACAGCCCACACGAGGGTTACAAATGACCCATAATATCCTACATGAAGGCTACACAATAGTCTAAAGCAACCTACACAAAGCAGCTCCACAGTCCACACTAGACACACCACAACAGCCCAATCCTCACAAATAGGTTAGGGACAATCACTGATTAGGGTAGCAGACTAGGTACTTCACACAACACACAAAGGCACAAATTAGGGCAGCAAGCTAGCTACTCAAAAGTAGCTTTAATAGCTTTAATACCTTGTTAAATTTTTAATAATCCATCCACAAGCACATCATAAGGAAGAAGAGGAAGGAAAAAGAGACAGGCTGCATACTAATGATGATATAGACTTGCTATAATCCAATCATGAAACTCACTGCATACTAACGGCTATGGGGAGGGGATAAACTTTCTGCAAGTTGCTCTTAGGAATTTGATATAAGAAGCACACTCAACGCTTAATGCAATGAGAGGTGTGAACAAAAAAAATAACTATCAACAAGTGCATAAAACAAGGGACAAAACTATCTTGAAGAAATAAATAGGACGATGCCAATTACCATTTCTAAAAGAAAAAAGTGTTATTGTCATTGACAGTAGTGCTTTATTACTAGTATGTATTATCAACATTGTTCTTGTTAGAAGAGACAACAAATGAACAATTTCTTTGAGATGATTAATGGTTACCAGTCCTTGCACCCCTCGCACTGAACCATGAGGTCATCTGGGTTGTAAGGCATCTCACATTTGCAATACCTTCAAAAATCACACAACAAAGACCAAAAAATTTCAAAAAATCAATAAAAGAAAAAGAAAAATAGCAATAATAACGACTAAAATGGAGAGGAAGTGCAATTAGACTGAGAATTACACAGCGACACGGTCGGGAGTGAAGCCGCCAGTGGAGGCCTTGTACTCGAATCGGCAAAAGTAATCCTCGGCGCCAACATTCTCCAACTTGGTGTAGTTCTTAAAGGAGTGGACAATGCACTTGCCTTCAATAGTGTGCGCGCTCTGAACATCATAATGATCAGATAGGAACAACTCTTTGGCACCATGGAACTGCCTCCTCCCTCCCATGGATTCCTCTGGCCGGTAGTACCACCTCACCCGAACCTTCACATTACTCCGGTGGTCAACCTCGATCTTCTCCACCCGAGCCACGTAAGGTGGCTTGCCTGAATCCGAAGGCCGCATCAGTACACAGTCTCCAGCTGTCATAATGTCATGCATCAAAAAAACAGGAAAAAAAACTCCATTAAAACACTTGTATCTCAAGATGGAACCATTCGCCAGGTGTCATAATGTCATGCATCAAAAGCCAGGAAAAAATCCTCATTAAAACAGTTGTATCTCAAGATCTAACCGTTCACCAGCTGTCAGAATGTCATGCATCAAAAACCCAGGAAAAAAAAAACTCCATTAAAACAGTTGTATCTCAATATCTAACCGTTGGAATGAGCTAAATTTTGGATATGTTTTGGTTCCGTAAGTCTGTTAGATGGGTTTCAAATTTCAGGTCGATCGGAATAGATTTAGTATATGATTTGTTAACTTAAGCCTACATCAAAAAAATCCATACAACTCAAAAATATTGAAAAATAAAATGGTGAGTTAGGTTTATTATACCTTTGACAACCTTATGAGTGCCTTTGATGGTGTAGGAATCCAAATCCTTCTTACCAGGCTTTGTCTTTGCCATGCTCTATCTCTCTCTCGTTGAAGTTTGCCTCTAAATCCTTGCTTTTTCTCTATCTAACTAAAAATCCAAAGCCCAAATCCATCTTTTTTTCTGGGTTTGATCGATAGATAAGAGATGGGTTTTTTCAGGGGAATGAAATGGTGGTGGAGAAGGGTTTTGAAACCCTAGGGAGGTGGAGAGTCGTGGTGGTGAAGGTGGAAAAACACAAACCCTAGCTCACGCGAGTGCGAGATTTCTCTGGCCATGCTTTGTTGCATGCTCATCTACACCATCCATTCATCCATCCATGGATAATCTCTCCCGTACGTATGTAAATATGTGGGTTTATGTACCATTATTACATGTATGTGGGTTTTGAGCTCATGTCTAGGACAGTATCATATGTGTATCTGAAATGTACGGTCAGGGTATGGATGGGTTATTGAGGATGATGAGAGCATCTTATTCCCCAATTGGGTGAGATTGTTTTCCATTGGATTTTGATAATTTGATCTTTTTTGGGTTCAAATTTTTGTGATCATCCATATGTCAAGTGTCATGATTTATGGGTATTGGCCCATCCATGGGATGACCCATTAGATCAAAATCCCCAATCTCTTTTATGACTAACAACATAGTTTCAGAGACTTTGACTCTTGTGGGTGTTGTGGAAGGTGTAATGCTTCAAGCAACCTCTTGCTTGACCTAATTACTCTAACAGTTTTACGGGGATGCTAGTGTTGGTTAATCAACACCAGCCAAATTGGAGCACTTCAAATTTTAAATCGACAAAAAAGGCTAATGATATCTGGACAATGATTTGATAATGGAACGAACTTACCTTGTTTTACATGTTTTGATAATCAAACACACTAGCACAGGCATCATCAAGTTCGTCCCCACCCCCCACCCCACAAAAAAAGAAAAGAAAAGAAAAGAAAACTTAAAGCATAACCATATTCACTCAATCAATGTTTAACCTATTGTGTAACATATGCTCTCTCTCTCTCTCATATATATATACCATGCAAAAACATTTCATTTGGGTATGTTACATCGTTTAAGTCCACCTACAATCCTAGAAGGGGCAAAGATGAATTAAATGGAAAGCCATTTCACAGCTCACTTTTGCTTGAAATAAAAGCCACCCAAGATGAATTAAATGAATAACACAAAATGTGCTAGAAAGTGAGCCGGTGTGGTAGACAAAATCTGCAAAGAGTGAGCTCATGTGGCTCTTCTCTCCTGCAAAAGTGAACCAGGCTTTCCACAAAATTGCCTATCAAATCCCTAACTTAGACTTCCATTTTTTCCAATAGGCTGATGATATCGGCACTACCTTGTTTTGATAGTGTGACTAACTCACATTGTCTTTTATTATTTAAGCATACAATTCCCAAAAATGCTCTCCACAGCTAATTAATAATAAAAGACAAGGTGAATTAGTCCCATTATCAAAATATGGTAGTGCACTAGCACAATGGTATCATCTATATTAATGAAAATGACCATAGTCACCCTACACCATTGATCTAATGGGCTACCATTGATCTAGTCCCTTCATCGAAGAGGAATCCCATTCATAAGATTCAAGTGTGCACATAACCAATGACTTAATGACATCTTAAAAGAATTAACACTCTATCAAGGGTACTAAGATCATCTGATAAGGGTGGCGCCTGGGAAATGACCCTGATTTCTTGGTTGATCAAGCAGATTCAGATCCAATCACAAAAATTGATCGGGCAATTGGCGTGATTTTCTTGCGAAAAAAGATCCAAAACAAGATTCAACAAATGAACAGTTCCGATCTATCAAAGGTGGGACCCACTATGCGGTGGAGACTGTCGTGAGGTCGGGCCCCACTAAAGCATTCCTTGTGGCACCAATAGGGTGCCCTTTGAGTTCCTCAATCTGAAATAGAGGACATACCTATAATATGACTCTCCAAGTAAGGAAATCACCTTCTAGATTGCACCCATTCTCCTTATTTTTCTCAGCTTCCAAAATAATGCAAGTGATGTTTGGCGTGGGATACATTAAAAGGAAGCAAAGATGACAAAAGCACAAACGGTTACTTCTTCAAATCCTACCGTTTCTACAGCTTTATTCGTGCTAACCTCGTGATTATGAAATGCTTTTGCATGGTATATGAGAGAGAGAGAGAGAGAGAGAGAGAGAGAGAGAGAGAGAGAGAGAGAGAGAGAGAGAGAGAGAGATGAGGTCTACTCTTCTTCTTCTTCTTATGTTGATCATGGCCATTATTGGAAGGGTTTTTGCAGAGGATAGAGCAATATATCTAGTCTTAATGGAAGAACATCCAGTAGCTTTTCACCAAGTTGTTGCACTAGGAGAACAAGGGAAAAGGTATATACTAATTCCATTTTTGAGGGAATTGACACCCCTCTTGTTTTGATATTGCGACCCCACTTTCTACTCTATAGTCTATACTATTCTTGTTCCATGCATCATATTATGGTGCAACTGAGGTGTGTTGTGCCCATGGACCATTGGATTGTCGGGCCAAACATCCATCCATTGGAACCCATGATCGGATGATCCTAACCCTTAACCATCTAATAAGTGGCCTGCAAGGGGACTAATTGGACGGTTGAGATAGTAATTGGGCCCAATACCATATCAATTGCAGTTCAATAATACTGCACTAGATCATTTTGGTTGATGAAGATTAACAAATTCTTGCCATATTTTAAGTATTGATTAGATGGAGGAATGAGATTTTTGTTTGTGATCATAGCCAAGATAGTTCGGAACTAGCGAAGCACTTGGTGGCATCTCATGATCGGGTCCTGGAGACTAATCTCGAATCCGGGAGTTACAAAAAGCTTTACAGCTTCAACCACATCGTTAATGGCTTCGCCGTCCATACCACTCATGCTCAGGTATGTAGGATATTAAATTGACCTTTCCGCCTCTCTTTGGGTGCGTTTCGATTGCCGGAATCAGCCCTAAGATCACATTTTATTCCAATACGCCTAATTCCGGTATTTGGTTAAGAATATGAATGGGATTAGAGGGCGAAAATAGCACGGTAGCGGAATTGAAGGGTAAATGATGGAATGTATTTCCTCCCACAAGAGGTGGTATTCTGATTCCGTCCCAATCGGATTGAATTTTTTGTTCAAATTCGTTTAAATTATTTTCCATTCCGTCTCCGGGAGAATCAGAGTGGGGGTCAGAATATGATGTTGATTCTGATGCCTAATTTTGGCAATCCAAAAGCATCTTCGTTCCACTCCCGAGTTAACTCAGAGTCATTGAGTCGCGTGTAGCCATATGGCTATACGATTTGCTGATTCATACAATTAAAATGCTGGATCAAGAATTTTCTAGAAAAGGAAAGGAAAAATCCTTATAAAATTTTATGCGTTTTTTACACACACACAAAAAAGATAACATGAACCAACAGTGTTCAATTTTTACTTAGTGAGACCTTTTTTAATGATAAATTAGCTTCTTAAGTGGAGGGGAGACCTGCCCGGAGGGTGGGAAAAGGGGAGAGACTCGAAAAGAAACAAATGAGTAGATGATGAGAAGTGGCTAAAAAGCAAGAAAAAAATAAATCATATTTTAGGTGGAATTTTTTGTTTCATTGTTTTTCCGGCTTTTCTTACGTTCTCCTCACTTAGTCCCCCGTGTCTATCCCTCTCCCACCCTCCATCACCATTGGGTAAGCTAATATTCCAGGGCGGGGGGGGGGGAAGGGAAATCACGGTAGCCAAATATGCCCTAAGGAAAAATTTTCGTCAGAAATATTTTTTCTTGCAATCCAAACAAGGTCTCATGTGGTTTTCTTGTATATGTAAACAAAATTTTCTTGTATGTAACTTTTGAATCATTTGTGAGATTCAAATATGTTAAACAACCAATTACTCCAACAGCTTATGCCGTTAGATTTGGTGTTATTTGATCATTTATACTTCAACACTCCCCTGATGTAACCTTTGAATCATTTGTGAGATTCAGATATAGTAAACAACCAATTACTCTAAAAGCTTAACCTGTTAGAGTTGGGTTATTTAATTATTTATACTTCAACACTCTCCCTCATGTGTGGCCCCTTTTTTTGAGTTGACCGTACACGTGGATTTTTAATATCAAAGAATTGTTGGGTTTTGAATCCAGGGCTTGCCGTGAGGCAATAGCTCTGATACCATGTGAAACAACCAATTACTCCAATGAATGCTTAAACTGTTAAGAGTTGGTGTTATTTAATTATTTATACTTCAACATCATTTGTGAGATTCAGATATTATTATCTTTCACATAACTTACAATCACTCAAAACCATATTCCAGGCTAAGAAACTTGAATTGGCCAAAGAAGTAAGGCTGATAGAGAAAGACAGAGGTGCAAAGTTGATGACAACATACACTCCATATTTTCTTGGGCTGCCTCAAAGTGTATGGATCAAAGAAGGAGGGCCGAAAAATGCCGGGGACGGAATCGTGGTCGGAATAGTTGACACGGGTATCGATCCGTCGCATCCGAGCTTTGCTTATGACCCATTGAACCCTTTTCGGGCAGATCTTCCCCGATTTTCTGGTGATTGCGATTCCGGTCCGCAATTCCCGCCAGGTTCCTGCAATGGTAAGATAGTCTCTGCAAGGTACTTTGCAGCTGGGGCTGCAGCCTCTATGCCTCTAAATTCTTCAAAGGATTTCTTGTCACCCTTTGATGCAGTTGGCCATGGAAGGTTAGTAAAAACTTTGATAATGGCAATAACTCAGCTTGTCTTTAATAACAAATTTGTTTTTATGGAAGTAATGTATTTGCCCCCTTTTTTTAACTTGGGACAGCCCCTTCTGGTGTAAAACCATAGTTAGCAAAACCTTGTTTCAAACTGTTTTTTCGTTTAAAAATTTTTTTTTTTATTGGTTTGTCGTTTAATTCTCCGTTTAAAAACTTTTACACTGTTATTTTAGGAAAACGTTTTAGGCATTTAAAATCCATTTTTTTGGCAAATTTTCCAACTTTACCCACCACTGTATTTTGTAAATGTAAAAAATTTAAATGCAGATTTTTTGTGTTTCCTTGCTAGCTATGAGTAAAACACTAAGGGGCCGTTTGGATAAGCAGATTTTAGAATCCGGGATTTCTTCAAAATTGTAGCTAAGAGATAAGAGAAGAAGCAGACCAGCCGTCGTTTTTTACTCATTTTTTACTTCTCGCCCTTCTTTCCGTCAGCAAGAGAATAGCGAATCCTGTCATATTTCCAGGTTTTAGAAATCTCAGGATGCAGGAGAGATTTTTAAAACCTAAATTTCTCACTTTAAATCGAAGAAATGATGTCAGGACAACATACAACAGCTTGATCATGAACCCTCTTTTACACTGTTTTCATACTAAAAAACCTGGATTATAAAATCCGCGTATCCAAACAGCCCTAAAGGTCGCTGTCCCAAGTAAAATAAAGGGGTGAATATATCATTTCCCCTTTTTATAACAAAAATTTATATGCTTCTTATTGTTATAAAATGACTAATGTAGCTCTATTTTGATAATTAAAAAAAAAAACTCTGCTTTGATACTAATGGATTATTAATTGATAATGTTTCATTTTCAGTCATGTGGCTTCAATTGCTGCTGGGAATTGGGGAGTCCCCGTGACTGTAGATGGCTTCGAGTATGGGTGGGCCAGTGGAATAGCCCCACATGCAAGGCAATGTTATTGACTCCTTCCTACCTGTTGGTTTATTATTATTAGAGGAATGCTAAACTCAAGGGCAACCCTGGAAAAAAAGAGATGAAAGGGTGCCTCTAATTATTTCTTCAACTAAAATTGATATAATTTTGCATTTTTTGAACTCAATGTGATGATGAACTATGAATAATTTATACAGAATTGCTATTTACAAGGCCATATATCCAGATATAGGGACTCTCGCAGATGTAATCGCGGCAATCGATCAAGTAAGCAACCGAAAAATTCTTCTTTCTTCATTGAAATGCAAAGGAATTAAGTGCAAAATTTTGTTTATATTTACAGGCAACTAAAGATGGTGTAGACATCTTAAATCTCTCTGTTGGGCCGGACGAACCTCCTGAAGATACACTAACCTTCTTGAATGTATTTGATATTACCTTGTTATTTGCACGTAAAGCGGGCATTTTCGTGGTACAAGCCGCAGGGAATAAGGGACCTGCGGCATCGAGCGTAATATCTTTCAGCCCTTGGGCTATGGGCGTAGGTGCTAGCACCACAAATAGAAGATATTCTGGTGGAATTTTACTCGGCAATGGTCGGAAACTCCCTGGCGTCGGGTTATCGGGCAAGTGTTTTCTTTCATTTTTATTAGCTCGAAAGAACATATTAGTTGTCAGCTAAGTCACAAATATTGTTCTCCGGAATTTCTCGGCAAGGAAAAATCTCAGGATATATAATTTTTTTATTTTTTCGGATTTATACTAGGTAAATGGTAGAATAAAATTATTCAAAAATATATAATTTAAGGGGGAAAATATAAATAAAAACGTCGAAAAAAATATTTCGATATTATGGCAATATTTTCATGGTAAATGGTAAAAATGACAATATCACTATATTTTTAAGGTCTCACGATTATTTCACGATTTTGTTATTATATCAAAATGCCGCGATAAAATCTCAATATTTTATAAGTGTGAGAGATATTTGTGAATGAGGACTGTTGCACGATTTGTCTGAACTATAATAGTGCAACCTAGAGATCAAACGATCAGGATTGTACTCGGTATTCAATTTTTAGATAGGACCCACATGATGAATCGTTTGGATCACACTAATATTGTGTGCGTGGGTGCATCTTATGACTGATGAATTATTCCTCTCATGGTATCATTCCCCTAAACACAAAATCACCAACCTTAATTTGGGACATGTGATGGATTATTTTTATAGGGATTTACTAGGGACCATCTCAGAAGGCATTTTACAGACCGGCTGTTGCATGAGAGAGCAGCCACGTCATATGAATTAAATGAAAAAAGACAAAATTGGAGCCTATGTGGCTGCTCTCTCATGCAACAGTCGGTCCGTAAAATGCCTTCTGCTATGGTCCCTAGCAAATCCCATTCTTTATAACACTACATAGATTTTATAATTCAGGATTATAAAACCTAGGATTTTACAAGCTAAACCTGGATTTTGTAAGCTAAAACCTGGATCTAGGATTTTACAATCCAGGATTATAAAATCCATGTATCCAAACGACCCCTACATGCATCTAATCTAATCTAATCACTCTTATCTCTCGACTGTTTTACAAACAGGTCCTAGCTTTGGACAAGGGCTATTCCAATATTCTAAGTTGGTTATGGCTAAGGATGCAGTGATGGTGAATTTGAGCTTCCCAAAATCCCCAGAATACGTCGAGGAGTGCCAACATCCAGAGGCATTAGATCCTGCGGCGGTGCGAGGAAGCATTGTTATATGCAATTTTTCGGCGGGTTTTGTCAATGGTAGCTCTACAGTTTCCGCCATTATCGACACCGCAAAAGTTATGGCATTTTCAGGGTTTGTGCTCGTCGCAAACCCGGTGTATGGGGATTTTGTCGTGCAACCTCTTCCATTTTCCACTCCTGGCATCATGATCCCAAAAATATCCGATGTACAGGTATGCGACAGCTTATAATCATGGTTTCAAAACTCCCCCAAGTCATTGTTGACTCGCCTTTGACTCATTTTTACCTTTGCTATGTTCTTGCCTGAGTCCACATTTTGCTTTACAGAGTCACTTAAAACTCCTATGTCTCTCCTGAGTACTTGACCACGTCAACCAAATACTCGCTCGCGTTAATCGATTATTCGGCCACGTCAACAGAATACTCGGCCACTTCGACTAGTATTTGCTTTGGCCGTGTCAAAAAGCGCATCTGCGTTTTGGAAACGCTGCTTATAATACTTAAAGCTCTCTTAAACTCCACACCAATATTTAAAGCTCAAATGAGACCACAGCTAAGGTAAAAAAAAAAAAAAAAAGTGAACTCGGGCAGAGTCAATGATTAGCACCTTCAAATTTTCATTAAATTGGGACGTTTTTTATTCTTTTTTACCGCATCTGCGTTTTGAAACACTGCTTATAATACTACGACCTCTCTTAAACTTCACAACAATATTTAAAGCTCAAACGAGACCGCGGCTAAGATAAAAAAAAAGAAAGGTGAACTCGGGCAACCGTCAAATTTTCATTAACAAGCAGGGAAGTTTATGATGACTTAATAGGTAAAATTGAGTTGACAAAGGCGATTTGATGATTGATTCAAGGAGTTTTAAACAATGTTCTACAGACTAGTATTCTACATAGCATGAAGAACATAGCCACTTTTTCACCCTACAAAGTTGCCTAAAAAAGAGGAGACCTAATTTGTAGGGTGGGAAAGGTCATTTTAGGCCATGTTTGGCCACCAACCATGAATTTTTTTTCATGGAATATTAGCTTACCATGTGTTGAGACTTGAGAGAGGCGTGGGGAGTGGCACTGATAGAGGGAGAGAATCGAGAGCCCGTGAATGGGAGGATGGTGTCAAGTGGCCGAAAACAAAAACTCTATTTTGAGTAGAGTTTCTCTTTTCCTTGTTTTTCAGCTACTTCTCACCCCCTCCTCACTCATGCCCTCTCTTAGCCTGCTTGTCCCTCTCCCAAGTCCCAACACTTGAAAAACTAATATTCCATGGAAAAGACTTTCATGGCAGCCAAACATGGCCTTATAGATTTTTATTCTTGTTTTGGACTTGGCTGAGTAAAAAGGCCATAACTAGGCCTGATCATTAAATGTTTTATTTGTGATTCCATGCATGTTAGGCCGGTCAAATATACCAATGCATTTATATTATGTTCAAGCAAAACCACTGTTTAAAAACTCCCCTAGTCAATCATTGACTTGCCTGAATGACTAGTTTTCGACTCTATCTAGTATAAAAAAGCTCATTTCATTTCTCGAGTCAATAAAAACTCACCGAGTGATCTAGTTTCACCTTGGGCAAGTTCTTCTACAGCTACTAGTTTTTAAATACTTTGGCAATGCACATGTTTTATGCGCCTTACATGTTTGTCTCTCTAGATTCTTTTGGAATACTACAAAGGCCAAACAGATAGAGATCAAAGAGGAGTTGTGACAAGATATCGCGGAAGAGCGAGAATTGGAGAAGGAAGAATTGCTTCTTTTTGGGACGAAGCACCTATTGTGAGTAGATTTTCATCGAGGGGACCCAACATTATAGACAGTCATATGAACTTAGCAGATGTACTTAAGCCTGATATTCTTGCTCCCGGAGATCTCATATGGGCAGCTTGGAGCCCAATGAGTGCTGCCGATCCGATCCTTATGGGTAATCACTAACAACTAAGTAACATATATTCCATATCCTTTTTATTTGGGGGGTTTTACAAAAGAAATCTTCTACTTTGCTTTATTTTTGCAAAAAAGGATCTTCTTGGAGATAGAGTCATCAAGGTTGAGTGAATTTTGCAAATCAGGTCATGCCATCACTTTTTTATCATAACTAATACCCATGGTGAATTGTTTTTTACTTATAAAAAGATCAAAATGTCCTTATATGTGAAATGACAGAAATTACCTTAGAAAAAGAACAAAATACTAGGGCTGCAACTCGGGTCGGGCGGGTCGGGTTTTTTTTTCGGAAAACCCACGATTCCCAAACCCGGCCCTACCCATGATAAATCTCGGGTCGGGTCTTGTCGGTTCGGGTTTTTTCACGCTGACGCAATTTTTTAAGGAAAATTCTTGTTTGGCAAGGCAACTCAACTCATAGAAGCAAAAATTACACTCACATTACACTTGAATCAAACAATGATGTAATTACACTCACATTACACTTGAATCAAACAATGCTGTAATCAAACAATGTTGTAATTACAATCAAACAATGCTGAATCAAACACTTGAATCAACTCAACTCATAGAAGCAGAAATTACACTCACACGTAATAACAGTTGGTGCGTGGGTTTTCACTTTTAACTTTTAACTAACAGTAGAAAAAAATGTACATACTATAACTTATGTAACTCGGGTCGGGCCCCTTCAAACCCGGCTCGACCCGAGATTCATGCGGGCTTTTGAATGCTCAACCCGGCTCGACCCGAAACCCATGAAACCTGAACCCAACCCAGGCTATTTTCAGGTCGGGTCGATGCGGGTCGGGTAAAACCCGGCTCGAGTTGCAGCCCTACAAAATACCCATAATGATCAATGATAAGTTTTAAACCATGGATGTGGGAATATCATTTTTATATATACCTGTATTCTTAGCTCATGGTAAGTGGGTGTGAAAAAATATGGGCCCACCACATCAAAACACGACGTCTAATATGTTGGGCCCCACCCTACGGGCTCGGGTGGAGACAGTGGGATCTACTCTATCAAAACATGAACAAAATGGTGGACCCCACCTGCTGCATGGGCTTGAGTTGAGTTGGTGGGACCCAACCTATCAAAACATATTAATTAGCATCATGGGTATTTTGGTCTTTTTATGAGGTAATTTTCGTCTTCTTAACATTTTGATCTTTTTATAAGTAAAATCATGTGCACCGTGGGTATTTCGGTCACAAATTGATAGCATGGCCTGAATTCCAAAATTCACTCAAATAGGATGACTGTATTTGCAAATTGTCAAACTAGAAGACTCTTTTTGCAACTAAAGCAAGATGGAAGGTTTTGTCTGCAAAACCACCTTTATTTAATCCCGAAAAGAATGCGGCCCGAGGTGGACCGCAAAATATTATGGGTACGTTTGGCTGTCAAGAATTGTTTTTCATGATAAATTGGACATCTCCAAGTAGAGATGAGGATGAAGTTGGATGAAAATCCGTAAACAAAATCCCAAAACTAGTGTCTCCGGCGAGGAGAAGTTGCTAAAAATTGGGAAACCAAAACTCAACTCAAAACCGGATCAACATTTTCCGGTTTTTTAGCAATTACTCCACTAGTTATGGGATTTTGATTCCGGATTTTTAGCCGACTTCACTGTCATCTCCACTTGGAGACGCCCAATTTATCATGAAAAACAATTCCTAGAAGCCAAACGTGCCCTACATATAAGAGGAAGGAACCAAGAGGTGGACTAACTGCTTGCCTTGAGAACAAAAGAATGGATAATACATAGCCCTAATTTGAAACATAAAACTTGAATCTCTAACAAGAGGAATTCTAAACTGAAGGGAGCCCTTGCAAACATGAGATGAAAGGACACCCTCATTGGCTGCACGTCGCTCTAAAATGTTAGAGTCAAACTAGTATTAAATGTACTTTGGTGATGCACAGCCAATGGGATATGGCTGCACGTCGCTCTAAAATGTAAGAGTCAAACTAGTGTTAAATGTACTTTGGTGATGCGCAGCCAATGGGACTATGGAAGAGCCCTTTCATCTCAATTTTGCAAGGGCATTCCTCCTTTATCTAACAAACATCTTAGAATTAATCTCTATTCTAATCAAATGCACAATGTGGTACTAATTTTGTTTAATGGAATTGAAGGATACAATTTTGCACTATTGTCTGGTACAAGCATGGCGACTCCTCATGTGGCGGGAATTGCCGCTCTGATAAAGCAATTGCATCCCTCTTGGACTCCATCCATGATTGCCTCTGCCATTACCATTACAGCATCAGAGTATGATAATCGCGGAGAACCCATTAAGGCTCAAGGCCCCGACTTCACTCAGTTATATCAATCCACCCATTTTGATCATGGGGCCGGCCTCATAAATCCGGCCAGAACCATTGATCCAGGCTTAGTGTTCTCTTCAGGTAACTTATCTGTTAAAAGCAGTTAGTCTCAATCTCACAGACGCACACAATTTGTAGTACTAAAACTTATTAGAAAACCTTTTCCTCTAGAATTTCTTAAACTCATTCATACACCCCTCCTCTCCCTCTATCCTTTTTTACTCTTATTATTGCCAATTTCCGCAACTCGGCATATGTTGAGGCTACGCTATTTTACACCTTATGCTACAATGGGGTAATGCCCAAGATTTTATATCCATTCCTATCATGGGTGGGGCCAGCATTTTACACCTCTTGTTTTGATATGATGGGCCCATCATTTTACATCTCATGCAATTGACGGGATGGGCCCACTGTTTTCACCTCCAATTTTTACAAAGAGGGGGCCCACCATTTACCCATATGTTATTGGTGGAATGGGGCAAAACATCTCTACCCAAACACATGCACAGGTGTGGGCCCACCATTTTACCCCTAATGTTATTATGGGATGGGCCCCACCATCTCTACCCTGTGCATTAGAGTGGGGCCCACCATTTCACACCTCCTAAAATAATACTAGTATATATATTTTTTAATTGTTAAGATTATAGTAAAGAGAGGACAATCCATAGATGGAGAAGTTCAACGGGAAAATACAAGCCAAACGAGAGATATTTGATTTCCTTCCGCCTTGATTTGTAGATATTTGATTTCCTTCCGCCTTGATTTGTAATAATACTAGTGTAATATATCTATGATTAGCCCTGTATTAATATGAAAACGTGCTCAGGTCTTTATCAAGTCACCAATCACTTGTTAGAGTTAACTCGACACAAGTTTGAGTCGATTTTTCAGACTTTTAGAATTATCCACATTCAACCATACCAAACTATACAGAAGATAAACTAACTTTTGGTTTTTTGTAAAGCAGAATTTGAAGACTACATAAATTTCTTGTGCTCCTTGCCAAATGTGCAACCCGAAATAGTCACCGCCGCAACAGGGGTAGCATGCAATCTTTCTCTTCCCTATCATCCATCAGATCTCAACCTTCCAACAATAACCATATCGGACTTGATTGGATCTCAATCTGTACGGCGCACTGTGATGAATGTGGCAAGCTCGGCGGAGACATATATGTGCTCTGTGATACAACCAGGAGGCGTCGTGGTTAGCGTTCATCCACCATTGTTCACTGTAGCTCCACTAGAAACCCTAGATTTGGAAATCAAGCTTAATGTGACCCAAGTGTTAGATGATTTCAGCTTCGGTGACATTGTTCTCACTGGAAGTTTAGATCACATTGTCAGGTTGCCCTTGTCTGTTTTTCCTGTTTTAATGTCTGAATAGAAATTAGAATATGATTGAGGAGAGACAATGACATCCAGGATAGCAGTTCCTGGATAAATTACATTTTGTGCCAAACAGACGTAAAAGGGACAACCTTCATCATATCATGCAGGTCTCATTCCCAAATTTAACAATACTTATAACAAATTATAGGGAAATGATATACTCACTCCTTTTTTCTTACTTGGGACATCCCCCCCCTCTCTGTTAAAGTATAAAAGATTAAATTAGCGTCATATCCAACAGCTTGAGCTTTTGGAGTAATTGGTCGTTTGACATTGGTATGAGAACAAATTAAAGGTCCTGGCCGGGTTCAAAACTCATTGATAATAAAAATCCACATGTAATGGCCAGCCCAAAAGAGGGGTGTCATGTGCCACGTGTAGGTCAACCCTAAAAAAGAGGGACCATAAGTGATGGAGCAATTGGTCATTTGATACTCTCTAGTGTAAAAGAGTAATCATAAATATAGTTAGCAAACATGATTCGGTAAAAATACGGGACTCAAAAAATTTGAGTTTAATACGGTATTGGTTAAAAAAATGTAGTAAAAAAAAAATGAAAACACAAAACATGCATTTAAAATTGGGAAGTGATATTTACAACCCTTTTCATCACCAGGGACACCTGGTGCCAGTATACCAATGACTAAAGGGGGCCTAATGTACTTGATGTCAGAAGAATCTAGCGGCCTTGATTGCCACGTACACTGGCGCTGGGTGTCCCTAGTGATGAAAAGGGGCGTAAATATCACTTCCCTTAGAATTTTGTAATTTACAAAATATAGTGGGGGTAGAGTTGGAAAGTTGGAAAAAATCTGTTTAATACGTTTCAAACATGTTCCTAAAAAAAAAAAAAAAAGGCTATTCTTACCGTAAAAGCATCGAGTGGAGTATTAAAACGGCAAACCAATAAAAAACCTTTTTTTTTTTGGAAAAAACAAATGCCGTTTAAAACAGCATTTTGCTAACTATGGTCATAAATATATGAAGAAAACGTTTCATAGGTAATTGAAAATTTTCGAGACTGCTCAACCCAAATGATTTTCTTAGTTGGCTTCTCTCTTCACTTACTCTCTTCTTACCCAGGCTAAGCCTTTATTGTTGTTTGGTACGAGGAGCAGGAAATCCATGAGTAAGTTCATTCCCACTTTCCTATCCTTATACCCTAGCTGAGTGCAACTTGGATCTGGTTGGGTCCGACCCGACTTGAAGAACCCATTTTCCTACCTGAAACTCATCCCGACCCGATTTCCAACCCGAGAGGTTCAACCCGACCCAAACTAAGTAAGGAACCCATTTTTCCAACCCGAACCAGACCCAACCCGACCCAACCTGAGTTTTTAAGCTTAAAAAGTAAAAAAAGTATAAATGTTGGGAAAGCTGCCTTATTTCCCACCCATGGTGGTGGCTTGGATGGGAAGGCAAAGGCAAAAATAGATATTTCTATTTTTAGCTTTTGAGGAAAACTAAACTATAAAAAGAGAAGTGTTGTTTTCTTGGGTTGCGGCGAAGCAAGACGTCTTTGGTGTATCGGCTGCCAAAGGAGGAAGAAGAAAAAGAGAGAGAAAGGGAGAAGAGGTTTTTCATCTCAGGGTTTTTTCTTGGGTTCTTTTTCGGGTTTATCTCTCGCGTTATCTCTTGTGTACGGTCTTGGGTAGAAGCAAGGAAAGGGTTACAGGTTTGTGGGTTTGTGATTAATCCATTGTAATCCTTGTATATTGTTTTTCACATAGTGGAAGATCGTGTTTCTCGCCCGTGGAGTAGGCTTGGCCGAACCACGTAAAATATCGGTGTTCATCTTGTGGCTTGTTTGTTTATTTTACTTTTCCGTTTAATTTGTGCACGATCGGATCGAATTGCCTGGCGGATTTTCTCAACAAGTGGTATCAGAGCTCAGGTGGAGCGATTGTCAAGGCTGGGTGGAGTGATCGTGGGTGTTGTGGTTAGATCGCAGTTAGAGCGATTTTTGGGAGTAGAAAGATTGTCCAGAAAAGATTCTAGTGCGAGGTGGAACGCTACACCGTGAAGTGTGGAGTAATATGAGATGGCGGTAAAATCAAGTTCTACTCAGTTCAACATCGACAAATTTGACGGAAAGGGTATTTTCACCCTCTGGCAGATGAGGGTGAAAGACATCTTAGTTCAATAGAGCTTGGCTAAGGCGTTGAAGGGAAAGGATGGCAAGCGTAAGATGATGACAGTACCTGCATTGGGGAGGATGGATCGAAATCCCTCTACAAGGTTGACTAGGTGAGTCAACGGGTTGGCAGCTACACATGTGCATTGGCCGTGTTGATCGAATCGGGAAGAGTCAGAACCAAGGTGATTCGAGGGTGTGCAGCTGGTACTTCAAAAGGCCAATGATGGTTTGAGGCGATAGCGGACCGGTGGCAACATCACGAAAAATCTTCAAGTGGCTGGGAAATAAGCTAAGGTGGAGATTGTTGGGAAAGCTGCCTTATTTTCCACGCATGGTGGTTGCTTGGGTGGGAAGGCAAAGGCAAAAATAGAGATTTCTATTTTTAGCTTTTGGGGAAAACTAAACTATAAAAAAAGAAGTGTTGTTCTCTTGGGTTGCGGCGAAGCACGACGTCTTTGGTGTGTCGGCTGCCAAAGGAGGAAGAAGAAAAAGAGAGAGAAAGGGGGAAGAGGTTTTTCATCTCGGGATTTTCTCTTGGGTTCTTTTTCGGGTTTATCTCTCGCGTTATCTCTTGTGTACGGTCTTGGGTAGAAGCAAGGAAAGGGTTACGGGTTTGTGGGTTTGTGATTAATCCATTGTAATCCTTGTATATTGTTTTTCACATAGTGGAAGATCGTGTTTCTCACCCGTGGAGTAGGCTTGGCCGAACCACGTAAAATATCGGTGTTCATCTTATGGCTTGTTTGTTTATTTTACTTTTCCGTTTAATTTGTGCACGATCGGATCAAATTGCACGGCGGATTTTCTCAACAAGTTTTTCCACACTCCAAAGAAGAAAGCCACTTCCTCTGATACCAGATTGTTGGGGTTCCACGCAAAAGCAATAGTCCCACATCTGACATGTGAAACGGATGTGAATGGGTTATAAGGGAATGGGCACCCTCCCTCTAACAGCTAGCTTTAGGGGTGAGTTCTACCCGGTTTGATTCCCTACAAATGGTATCAGAGCTAGGGCGTGGTAACCCTGGTTTGCCTCCGAGGGAGGGAATGTCCCTTGGGGAAGATCTCGAAAACCCCGGTGTAGTTATCTCGTGGTTCCCACGTTGCCACCGCGTGGAGGGGCGAGATAGTCCGCGTGGAGGGGGAGATTGTTGGGGTTCCACGCAAAAGCAATAGTCCCACATCTGACATGTGAAATGGATGTGAATGAGTTATAAGAGAATGGGCACCCTCGCTCTAACAGCTAGCTTTTAGGGGTGAGTTCTACCCGGTTTGATTCCCTACAATAAAAATGTTGGGTTTCACTAGGGTCGGATTGCCAAAGCCTCAACCCGAACCCAACCCGGGTTGGGAAAAGTCAACCCAAACCCGAACCCGACCCAAACTCAACCCGAACCGAGTTGCACCCCTAACCTAGCGTCCTCTTTGGAGAGAGAGAGAGAGAGTCATTTTTGTAAGTGAATATCATTGTTCTATGTATTATAATGTTTTGTGCCACCAAAATTACTTTTAGGGCATGTTTGGCAACGGTGAAAAATATTCCATGAAATATTTGTGGGGCTAATTGTGAAAGATTTTGGGCCCACGGATATTCCATGGAATAATTTTTCATGGTTGCCAAACATATATACCCTTAGTATATAAATTCTTGTCAGTTCTCAAAGTGCAAGTCCTTTATTTGATGTTATATTCCCTCTTTTATGTAGACACGTTGAACGAAATCACGCTTCTCTTCTTGGCTTCTTCTCCTTTTCTCTTTTTTCCTTTGCTTTAAAAAACCATGGTTTGCGTAGAGGTCTCTATCAATAGAGGGTGAGAGAGAGATATTTGAAAGGGAACATACATGCATGCATGCAGACAAGACCCTAGAGACAATAACTTTCCCCATCTTAAATAATGCAGTGAACAGTTGGAAGTAAGAATCATACCTCCATCACTCCTTTTCCTTGTGAACACCTCACTTTCTTCATGTTTCTTTAATCAGAGGAAAGTCTTAGGCCATGTTTGGAAACCATACAAAATTATTCAATGGAATATTCGTGGGCACAACTGTATGAGAAGGGCTGAAAAAGAAGGGATAACCCTAAACAATAGTGAAAAGAAAATCCTTATGTGGAATTGGGGTTTTGTTTTCTTGGTTTTTAGGTGCTTTTCATGGTCCCTTCACTTCCATCCTTTCGAGCCTCTACATCTCGCAGTCACCTCTTACAACTTGACTCGCAAATATTCCATGGAATATTTTTTCATGCCGGCCAAGTATGGCCTTACCAAAATTCTAATTCCCCTCAATCTTGGTTAGGCCATATACACGTGTATGAGATCTAGACCGTTTATTTATATATAATTAATGAGCTGAATATTGGATGAAATCTTATCGATCCGATGACGATAGTTTCTATTGCACGTTTAAAATGAAGATGAGCAACGGATTTACATTCAACTTAACAAAAGGGTGATGATATTTTCACGGTTTCACCCACCTGCATTACGCATGCGCCTCCCTTGTAACATGATTTGACGTCAAAAAACATTAAAGTTGCTCACTTTTCACTTCAAATCACATTATAAGGGGAGCGCATGTGTAACGCAGGGGAAGTGAAAATATCGCCTCCCTAACAAAATTCCTCACAAAAATTACACAATATAAAAATTGCACAATAGATAATACTATCCATAAATACAATTTTTATTTATATAATTGAAAATTTCTTGAAAAAAAAACCGACGTTTGGAGCTTAAAAAAAATCCCGAATAATTTAAAAACACAAATTTGATGAATAATTCATCGATTTTTCATATATTATTTATAAATCTTGCATAAATTCTAAATAAAAATTAATCTTCACATCCTAATCTAGGAAACACATATTATTTCTTGACTTTTAGAATATAAGTATACATATAGTAGATATAAGAATCAAAAATTCAAAATACATTTAAAAAATAAAATCTAGAACTCTTGCTAAACATTACTGGATTTTTCTGAACATTCATCTCATCCATTAATTAGAATTTTCTCGTTGGTTTATTCCTGAATCCGAACGCCTTGTATTTATGTTATGTGACTATATCCCCCAGACCCCACAATGGCGGGAGCCTCGTGCGTTGGGCCGTCCTAGCGTAATAAGTGAAATATTTGCATATTTGCTATGAAAATTACCAAGGTACCTTTATAATTAATTATCTACTCATCCATATTTTGATAAGGGAAAATGTTTTCTACGCGATACCTCAGATAAGTTATCTGAGCAAGAGCTCAAAAAAACATATGGGCTCACATTGTTTGGATGATCCAAAGCATTCATTTGGATAGTCCAAAGATAGATAGAGTGTGCACAAAAAATCTGCTTCACAGGATTATCCTAACCCTTCGATTTGTGGAGGTTAAAGTGGATGGGTATAAACTTCCACAAATCTGTCCATTTTTAACCTCAAAAAATCGAAGGGTTAGGATGATTCTATGGAGCTGATCCAAAAATCGAAGGATTAGGATGATCCTATGGAGCTGATTTTTTGGGCACACCCCATCTATGTAAGGGGCCTATCAAACGAATGCTTTGGATCATCCAAGCAATATGGACATGAATTTTTGAGCTTTTGCTAAGGTATCACGCAGAAAACGTTTGCCCTTTAGATAATGGTACATCTCTCGGTGGTTTTTTTTTTTTTTTTTTTTTTTTTTTTTTTTTTTTTTTTTGCGCTTTCCTAATTGGCTCCCAATACTTATGAAATTATTACATCCTAAAAAGTCTCATCAGAAAATGGTTAAAAAAAAAAAACAAAACAAGAAGAGAGAGGAGTGCAATTATCTAAACGAGGGAGTGGGGAGTGGGGATGTGATCTCCTTAATTATTAAGTGACTCTAATATTGCCACGTAAATTTTATATTATTCCACCCATATCAGACTCATCAGTTTGTCTTATATGTGAAATATTAAAAGGCATGGGTGAGAATCTTAATGGCCCCACACCAACCCGGACACACGTCTTGCTTTCCATGAGGTAGGGTGCAATTATCAAAATGGCATTGACTTGCTTTCTTGCATTTATTTTCATCAGATATTCAGATACCATATCAACTACCCACTACAGGCAAATTATCCATATTATATGGACCTTGCGAGGGGTGTGTTGGTAACAAAAACATGATGTCTAAATTAGGTGGCGATGAGTTTAAAAATGCAAAGCATTTGACACTCGCTTTGTCTAGACTAAGATAAGATAATAGGGAAAATGTTTAAATACGTTTGTTAGTTGAAGCCCAACCTTTTTAAAATTATATATGGATTAGTCATGGGTCATGATTTAGCTAAAATCTTTTTAACTTTCTAAAAATGGAATTGCTAGGGACTAGACCCGGCAAAAAGTGACCCGGACCTGTGGGTCCACCGGCCCGCCCGTAAATTACGGGTCCGGGTCACCAATCAGTGACCCATTTGAAATTGACCCGCGGGTCCACCCGGCCCGTCAAAATAGGGCCGGGCGGGGTGGACCCGCCGGTGCTCGTGGAGAAGTGGAAAATGAGTAATTGTCACATTTTTTTTCATTTTTTGTGTAGTTTTTTCTGTAATTGTCATATTTTGTAATATTTTTCGGTATTTTTGCTCGTATTTTTTCTACTTTGGTGCCATTTTGCCGCAATTTTTCTATAAAGTTTTTAGTACCGGGCATCCCGCCGGAATCTGACCCTACCCCGACCTCTATTTGGCCGAACCTCCTCCACTATTCTCTTCTTTTTCTACCACTATCTCCACATAAAACCCACTTCATTTCTATTTATTGCTAGCCACCTTTGCACAAATCGTACTTCCTGCTTTTTGCACATAAGACAACTCTCAAAAAGTCAACATGAATGGGCTAACAGCGCATGATCACATGCAATTGGAGAACGTAACGTTGGAGAAGGTGGCTAGCAAATCCTTTTATAAATAAATAAAAAATCTTAAAAAATTATGCCAAAAATCCGGTTGACCCAGCCCGTACGTGCCGGGTGCGGGCCCAAACTTAGTGACCCGTAAAATTTCCGGACCCGGACCCGGACCCGTACGAGCTGGGTCAAACCCAGCCCGGCCCGCCCATTTGCCAGGTCTACTAGGGCATATCACAGACGGCATTTTGCGGACCCACTGTTGCATGGGAGAGCAGTCACGTAGGCTCGGATTTTGTCTTATTGATTTAATTCATCCTATGTGGCTGCTCTCTCATGTCATGATTTAGCTAAAATTATTTTTAATGCCGTTAATATTCATACTCACCACGTCTCCAAGGATAGATATCCCTATTCCCTATGTCGAACAATTCCAGTAAATTTCTAATGCTATTTATGTAAACATTCATTAGATAGGCTACTGATATTGGTATGCCATATTTTGATACTTGCACAAACTCATCTTGTCGTTTATTATTTAAACAGCTGTTACAGGTTATCACCATACCCAAAAAGCTCTAAGAAGCCAATTAAAAAAGAAAAGACGAGTTGAGTTTGTGCAATTATTAAAACAAGGTAGTGCCATATCAGTAGCCATTAGATATTGGGGAAAATGTTTATTAGGGGCGGCCACCTCATATAGCTTATACGAGTTGGCGCTCACAAAACATAAGGGCCCACTTTGTTTGGATGATTTAAAGCATTCATTTCAAGAATCTTCTCTTGGGAAGATTTAAATGAAAGCTAAAGATAGGGAAATGATACACTCGCTCCTCCTTTTACTTGGGACAGCCCCCTCCAGTGTAAAAGGGTAGTCATAAATACACTAGAAGGGGCTGTCCTGATTAAAGAAAAGGGGCGAATATATCACTTCCCTAAGACAATTCAAATATGTGGGCCCCACTTTAGGCCACCAACCAATAGAGAGTGCTGTTAAGGACATCCTTGACAGCGGTGTGTCACCAACATTTCAGTCATTTTACAAAAAAAATATTTTTAATTCGGTTCTGTTTGGATTGTAAGGATTTTATGAAAAAAAATTAGAAAGGAAAATGTGTCTAAACTCTCCTGCTTTTTACACACAATAAAAGATAACTTAAACCAACCCAATTCAACTTTTACTTAGAAGAACCTTCAAGTTATGATAATATTCCTCTAAATTAAGCAAAATCATGTCATTTCCCTCAAAATTATGGAAAGAAAAAAAAAATTCCATCAACAATGTTTTTCCTTCAATTCAAGAAAAGTAAAGGGAAATGATATCAGCACAATTATATTTTGATATTTTCACAAAGGGAAGTGATAAATCTACGCCTTTTAAGTACTAGGGATAGCAAGCAGCAGAGTATCAATGACTGCAGAGGGGTTGATGTACTTCACGTCAGAAGGATTCAATGGGACTGATTGCCACGTACACTGCTGCCTATGCCCCCAACTCCCAAGTAATCCATAGGGGCGGATATATCACTTCCCTTTCACAAATCATCTTGTCTTTCAGTATTTTAAAATGGGTGTTGATAAATTCACCCTCTTATAGGATGAATTCATATTTATTAAAATTGACTATACAACCCACACTAAATAAGTTGTGCCCCCAAAAATCATTTCAATAGGATGATCCCAACAGTCCGATCTATTGAGATTTGATTATTGAGTTTCTCCATAGATTGGAGGGCTAGAATAGACCTGGCAAACGGGTAACCCGCACGGGTACGGGTAGCCTTTCATGACTCGAAACCCACCCTGGCGGGTTGGGTATACCCGCAGGTAACCTGGCAAATTCAAGGTGACTTCACGGGTTGTCTGCTTAAGTTAGTCTTCATGCTTCTATACATCTGATTTAAAAGTATGGAAGAACAAAAAACATGAACGTGTAAGATAATGATGCTCAAATTAATTTTGGAACAAAAAAAAAGAGATAAAAATACAACCTGAAGATGGCTTTTGACATGACACGGGTAAACCAGCGGGCACCCGGGCCCGACCCGATCCGGCCCGCTGATCACGGGTACGGGTCAATTTTTGACGGGTATAAAGTTTTGTACCCGTACCCGTGGCTTTCACTACGGGCCGGGTGTACCTTGCTGGTACGGGTTTAATTTTGCCAGGTCTAAGCTAGAATCATCCAATGGAAATGATTTTTTTCGGCACAACCTATTTCAGCGCTGTCAAAAAAGGTTATTACATTGGGAGATGATATTTTCACTCCTGCATTACGTGCACACCCCCCTTATAACTTGATTTGAAGTGAAAAGTGGGCAACTGTATGTCAAATCACGTTATAAGAGAGGGGGGGGGGGTGTGCAAGTACTGCAGGGGGTGAAAATATCATCACCCATTACATTTCCCAAAAAGCTCTCACGAGCCAATTAAAGAATAACTGGCAGTTGGGACTGTGCAAATATCAAAATATAGTTATGCCGACAACATTTCCCAAAGGCTTTGTTCACTTCTTTTCCCCAGAAAGGAAAGGAAATGATTTCGTTTTCCTTTCCTTTCCAAGTGATATGGCAGAAGGAAAAGGAATCCAGGGAAACTGTCAAGGAAAATGCTTCGTTTTCCTTGAAAAGCCTCTTTCTGATATATTTAATCGGAAACCAAATCTTAAGTAACAGGGAAAAAGTCAATTTGCACGTCATTTTCAGCTTTTAAATAAGAAATTTTACATATGATAATACCTTTTCCTGTAAAAGAAGTGAATACAGAAATTCTATCTTGTTAAGGAAAAAAAAGGTCGTTTTCCGGAGAAAACAGCACCAGGGAAAAGAAGTGAACAGAGCCAAAAGAAAAAGGAAGTGAGAAAACAAGTGCCTTCCTCTACGTAGTTATAGTAAGTAATAACTTAAGCAAATAGCACTCAAATTAGGGGTATTTTCGTAATTGACATTCATATCCCCGTATCAAATCTCATGGTCTTCACGTCTTGGTTACAGAGAGACACATGTCACATGGACGGCGAGTGGGTCCCACCAACTTAAAGTCTACTTAGTCCCATCGATTACAACTCAAGAGACAGGTAGAGAAAAAGGAAAGAAAAAAATTTACTGGGTACCTTTTTACTAGAAACACCCCCCTGTCTTTCTATTTATCTTTTCTTTTTCGCCCCCAATCTTCTTCCTTCGCCGACACACATCCACTCTCTGTATTCCTTTCTTTCAATGCCGAAAACTTATAAAAAAGATCTCATTTTTCCTAACTTTTATTCTCAAAGATCTCATTTTCTCCAGCTCCTCATACATTTTAATTTCCATGGCGTAGAACCAAACAGCTGAAAGATTTTTCCAGAAAAAAATGGTGGAGAAGAAGAGATCCAAACCCTCACAAATTTTCACCATTACTTCAACTTTTTTTACTTTCTCCCTTCTTCTTCTTCCTCAATCTCTCTACGCCATTACAGATCCATCCGATGGTAATCTCTTCAAACTTTTGATACAAAATCATATGCATAAATCTTTTTATTTCTTTATGTGCTTGAAAATTTCTACAACTTCTTTTGATTCTTGCTCTTGAATGTTTTAGTTATTTTTTTTTTCTGGAATTCTCTAGAAATCTCTGATGGAAAATGTTTACATTAGGATGAGTAATGGAAAAATGGAAACTTTTTTTTTTTCCAAGTGGAATATTTCTGAATGCGAATGCATAAATCTTTTTCGTTTGAATGAAGTGTTTGATATTGAATCTAAGAGGAAACCAGGTTTTAGGTTGAAAACAGTGTAAAAAGAGAGTTCATGATAAAGCTGCCGCATGCTGTGTTGACAGCTTTTCTTGGATTTTAAGTGAGAAAACTAGGTTTTAGAAATCTCTCTTGCGCATCTTGAGATTTCTAAAGCTTGGAAATATGTGGTGATCTGCTGCTCTCTTGCGGCTGGAAAGAAGGGCGAGAAATTAAAAAAAATGACTGCTGGTCTCTTTCTACTCTTGTCTCCCATGTACAATATTGAGGAAATCTAGGTTTCTAAAATCCGCGTATTGTTTTTTTCTGGAATTCTCGAGAAATCTCGGATGGAGAAAGTTTATGTTAGGATTACTAATGGAGAAATTTTGTTCAAAATGGAATATTTCTGACTGTGGATAGACTTGAATGCATAAATATTTTCCTTCTTTATATGAGTGAAAATTTATACTAGTTCTATGGATTCGTTTGAATGAAGTGTTTGCTCTTGAATCTTTTAGGGGCCGTTTGGATATGCGGATTTTAGAATCAGGGATTTGTGTAGATGAGAGACAAGAGAAGAAACAGACCAGCCGTCGTTTTCTGATTAATCACCCTTCTTTCCGTCAGCAAGAGCAAGAGAGTAGCAGATCATCCCATTTTTCCAGGTTTTAGAAATCTCAGGATGCGGGAGAGATTTCTAAAACCTGGTTTTCTTACTTAAGAGCACACAGCAGCTTGATCATGAGCCATGTTGTACACTGTTTTCAAACTAAATTCTGGATTCTAAAATCCGCGTATCCAAAAGGCCTGTTAGTGATTTTTTATTTCTGGAATTCTCGAGAAATCTCGGATGGAGAAAGTTTACATTAGGATCGCTAATGGAGAAATTTTGTTCAAAGTGGAATATTTCTGACTGTGGATAGACTGAAACTGTGAAGAAACGGTGTGTCTGATGAAAAAGATTGGAAACTGGATGGCATTTGTTCTTAGAGGAACACCTTGATTATTGCTCCATTATAAATATTTCAATTGTTTGCGGCACGAAGAAATCGTTATGCTATTTGGATTATTGAAATGGAAGTTGTAGTGTTTCTGGTCATGCGGATTAAAAGCTTCTGATGGAGGGATGTAACTGTAATTCGATTTTATTGGAGCCTTTGAAATCATTACACTAGTATTTAGTAACTGAGAATATCATTGTTTGGTTTGCAGTTCAAGCTCTTCAGAACATCTATAGCTCATTGAACAACCCTTCTCAGCTATCTGGATGGAAATCAAGTGGCGGCGATCCCTGTGGAGAATCATGGAAGGGGGTCTCCTGTGCGGGGTCGGCTGTTGTAGGCATGTATGTATGCATTCCTTGATTGTTCTGTTATGTCTTGCAACTGTATATCGTCGTTTTTTTTTTTTTTAAAAAAGGGGTACCTATTTTTAAATGAAAGAAAAGAATGGCTTTAATATGATAAGTGCCCACTGTATATTCTTAACTAATGATGCTCTATTTGATACCACAACAGCCAGATTTCCGGGCTGAGGCTCACGGGAACCATGGGATACCTCCTTTCAAGCCTTTTGTCCTTGACAACGATGTGAGACAATTTATTCCCTTCTCCTCTACAAATGAAAGCTGTACCTTTGACATTGTCTCATTTATGCAGTTAATTTTCTTCTGTTTTATTTATTTTTGTTAGGGATTTAAGCAACAACAACATACATGACACGATCCCGTACCAGTTGCCACCAAATATTACATACTTGTAATGCCCCATACTCTGATTCTGTTTATATTCCTTTAGAAGTTTTTAGCTCACACTGAAGTGAAGTGCTATGTTCCACAATGCAGAAACCTCGCAAGCAACGATATCAGTGGATCTCTTCCTTACTCTCTTTTTAACATGGTTTCCCTCGACTACTTGTAAGTTGTTTTTATTTGGGTGAAATTAATGTTTCATGACGGTATTTTGTTGTTTGACAACCCAACACCCTCCCTTAACAAGGTGTCCTTGATTTTAGGAATGTCAGCCACAATACTCTTTCACAATCAATTGGGGATTTTTTTGCGAATCTTGGGAATCTCTCTGTCTTGTAAGGTTTTCAGCCATCATCATATGCAACACTGTTCTGATTCTTTCTTTTCATTTTCTCGATCTTTCCATTGTAAGTAAAATTCTTTTTACCTACAGAGTGTAGATATTATCCTTGGTTCACAACAGTGCATGTTTTCAGAAAGTAGCAAGGTCATAGAAACCTCAATCTTTTAGTGACAATGTAAAACGAGAATAGTGTTTCTCCTTGGCAGTCCAGTTTTAAATTCAACGAGGCTCAAGATGGACATTTGCCACTACGATTGTTTGTATTGCCTATATTCTGATATTGGCCCAGCAAGATTTTCTCCAATGGAATAAGGTTAACTCTATAATGTCATGTGAGTTGGGGTCACCCACAATTTTTTGACAATAGAATTTTTTTTCAGTGCAATTTCCAGTCACAATTTTTTCTAGTAATTCTTAGGAGCCTAGAGTAGGAATGAAGCAATCAAAGGGTCATTTTTCAATGGTTTTCAGATTTAGGAGTGCTCTAGGGAACACCCCTACAATTATTTGTGTGTATATGCATATATCTATGCCTATATGTACATATAAATATAGGGAAATGGATTAACAAATAATAACCACACAGTTGTTTGTCATTTTGTTAGATCCCATTGCTCAGCTGGCTAAAACTTTTAACACACTTAAACAACAAAGAAAAAAAACAAAAAACATAAAACAAAAAGGGCTACGAGCAAAATTATATGCGAGAGAGCATACCCGAGATGATAACAGTTGAGAGAGCACACTAGCAACAACCTCCTCCTAGTCCCACTGAGTCTGCCACCGAGTTAGCACGAGTCAGCAGAAGCAACGGGACTCAAACACGTTCAGTCATTGCTTGAAGAATTACCTTTTCCATTGGCTCAGTCACTATGTAGGTGGTGCACTAGTGTTGGAATTCCTTGATCAATTCAAGAAGACAATATTTCACACTACCAGATGCCCATTTTTCTGTCATACGCACTCGCCTACACCATCTCCTTGCCCTTTCTGGCAATCAAGGTTTCATATTTCAGTTCAGGTATACATGTCAGTTGTGATGGAAATGGAATTTAGGTTATTATTATTATTATTATTTTTTTAATGATACGTAAGCTGGGATTGAACCTCTGACCTCGTGGTTGAAAACCTGGAAACGTATTAGTTTTGGATATAAATTTTGGCAGAAACCCTATAAATTACGTAAACGTATGGAAACATATGCAAATGATGGACATTAAGATGAAACTTTAGGAAGTGCTAGAATAAGCATAAATACACACCAAAAACTATTATGTAAGCAAAAAAACCACCTACAACAGTTTAACAGCATCAAACACCTAGTGACACATGTTGTCATGCATGCCTGATAATTCTGTACATGCCACATTTCATATGTAATGTAATTCATATAAATATGTTTCATAATACATACACCACATTCCACAGGAATTCATATAAATATAATTATGTCGCACATATTGGTATAGCATACCTGCTAATACACTTATGTTTTTGGTTTTCATATGCATTTAGTTTTGTATGCATTTTAGTGGGGATGGAAACAAAAATATTTAGATTGTTTTATGTTGGTTTCGGTGGAAATTTCAAAACATGATCAATAGGAGTCTGTTCGAAGTATTCTAATATCTCTTAAGGGAGCATTAGGAAAATGACTTTTATTCAGAAAATATGACCATCTACGGGTAGAGTATTTTTTTAGATGCAGATTGGACATGGCCTCCTTTGAACATATGCTCCACTACCGGTAATTTTACCTTTTGGTGGTGACCTGGTTACTTGTAGCAACAAGAAGCAAAATTTGGTTTCCCGATCCTGTGCAGAAGAAGAGTATCATGCACGATGGCTCACAAGACACACGAATATATATCGTTAAAGACTAATGAAAATGCCGGGGTTCAAGGTTCCTTAGCCTATGAAGATTTACTGCAATCAAGCTGCTACATACATTGCCAGCAATCTTGTGTTTCATCAAAGAAATAAACAAATTGAAGTGGGTTTCCATTTTGTTTGTTAGAAGGCTGTTAGTGAATTGATGTCTACACCATGTAAGGTCCAAAGAGGAATTGACAAATATAGCGCGTAGGTAGTATTTGCTCTAGCTGGGCATGGATGGCATCTATGCAGTAGCTTGAGGGGTAGTTTTGTTGAGCTTAAGAAGTTTACGGAGTTTATAATATTCATTAGTGATAGTGTCTTTATATAATTGATAGCGCCCATCGTTAAGATGGCCCTAATGGCACATCTTGTAATTGCTCTTTGGGAAGTTTATAATAAATGATTTCGTGGGGTTGGGGTACCCGCCGACATAAATTCCTCCTCCCCTCTTTTCTCATCTTCTCTTTTCTTTCCTTCTCTCTTCTCCACATCTCGTACGTTGAATTTTAGCACATGGGTGAGAATTCTTCAACTTCACAATAGTATCTACCGAAGAGGCATTATGCAGTCATACAAAAATATTAGTAGGAACAAATGTATTACATTTAGTAGAACAAATGTAAATCCTTGATGAAATATCCCGTAACGACCTATCAACCTTACTCAGAATTCTGATCCTCGCGTAATCGATGGGTGGGTGAAATATCCAATAACGACCTATCGACCTTACTCGGGATTCAGATCCCCACGTAATCGATGGGTGGGTGAAATATCTAGTAATGACCTATCGACCTTTCTCAGAATTCAGAGCCTCACATAATCGATGGGGGGGTGTAATATCCACCATACTATAACTTTTGTAAATGTAAATGACTCAACTATCTTAACTATTCAAGTTATGGAATGAGAAATGATATAGTGCTATCCACAGGAATGTCGCATGGGAGGTTGTAGCCATGTTTGCAAATATAAATTATATTAGGGTCTAGGACGCAAATGGGCATGCAAGTTAAAGAAAAAACAAATGGTACTATAGACATATAAAAGGTGACACATCGGCAATGCAAACTAAGACTATGATGAGACTTTCAACGCAATTATTAAGGAAACTACAATAAGATTTATTTTGGCCTTAATCAACTCTCTTGGATGGAAGGTATACCAGATGGATGCTATAGATGCTTTTCTGCATGGAGCAATCAAAAGGTTTTGGCATGGCGTTGCAAATAGAGATTGCTTTGTGTGTAAGCTCAAGAAGACTCTTGGCCTTAATTAACTCTTTTGGATGGAAAGTATACCAGATGGATGCTATAGATGTTTTTCCGCATGGAGCAATCAAAAGGCTTTGGCATGGCGTTCCAAATAGAGATTGCTTTGTGTGTAAGCTCAAGAAGGCTATTAATGGTTTGAAAGTTGAAACAAGCATCAGGAGCCTAGTTTGATAGACTAAATCAAGCTCGCAAGAGAAGACATGTATGACAATTCTCTTTTTCATCAAACATAAACAATTAGGTATAGTTCTGATTTTGATTTATGTCAGTGATAATTATAATCACTGAAAGTGGTAATCTTGAGTTTTGAATGTTGAAAGATGGGCTACAAGGAGCTTTTACATGAAAGCTGTTAACTAACCAACTTCTCCAAAAGCTCAAGTTGTTGGAGAAAGGCGTTATTTATCTTTTATACTTTAACACTCCCCCGCACGTGTGGTTCACTTGGTAAACACGTGGCACATGTGGTCCCACTTTGGGCCCACCATTGCATGTGGATTTTTGCTATCCGAGAGGTTTGAACTCGAGACCTTTGGCTCTGATACCATGTTAGCTTACCAACGTCTCCAAAAGCTTCAACTGTTGGAGAAAGGCGTTATTTATCTTTTATACTTTAACAAAAGCTAAGGGAGTTGCACTAGTTTCTTGTAGTTTAGGTTGAAAGAACTCAAGAAGGCTTGGTATTAACTCAAAAGAAATATGTCATAGATCTGTTCTACAAGTGGAAATGCGGGTTAGGCAACCAAGAGGGGGGTGAATTGGTTATAATTAAAAAAATTTGCCTTATTAAAAGGGAGTGTGAAATTAATCTTAGTTTATTCTATCCCTTATTCAAATACGTTCAACGTAAATAAAGGAGAAAGTGTTACCAATTACCCAAGGATAGAGAGAGAGAGAAGAGGTAGGAGACGACGCAACCGTATACAGTGGTTCGGTCCTTCAACCACAAGGACCTACTCCACTACGCAAGGTTTGTCTCCTTGGGATTTTCTTCACTATGGTAGGATTCCACTATAGCCGAATCCTCAAGCCGTATAATCACCTCTCCACGCCTCCAAGGGAACAAACCCTTTTTGCAATAAAACGTTGGATTCACCTTTCTTTACGGGCTGAATCGTAGACCCTTGATGCAAGGATGAAGAAGAAGTTGATGCGCACGATGCCTCCTTGTAAGCGTATTTTACAATGATGAAACTCACTACAAATCCTCTCAAGATAAATACAAAGTAAATCCTAAACCAACTCTCTTTTAGAATCCAAGATCAAGGCTCAATGGTTGGTGAGAGGTTTGTAAACCCAAAAGAATGTAAAA